>NC_091046.1:17990192-18305593 GCF_963966145.1 Tenebrio molitor
TATCTGCATGATGCATGCAGTCATGCGTAGTTGTCCAGTGATAAATGATACATTACTTTAATTGTAATTACAGTTTGGATATTCTAAATGGCAAAAGCAAAATGTTGCGCACTGGTTCGGTTGTGCGGGAGGGACAAAGTTTCGGCGCCGCGTTTTTTGAAAATATCTCGGTCAGTGGCGAGTGCAAATTCATAGAATAATAATTTGCCCAAAATGATATTATATTCAAAACTGTAGGTACAAAACGTAAAATATCCTTTCCACTCATTTCCACCAAGAATGGCACGGATTAATTAAGCAAATATAGGTAATTGTTTTGTTGTGGACCCATCTTTATCTGAAATGACCCGCTTAGGAAATAATGTAGGTACTGCAAATCCAAGAATGAGATTATAATTTTAATAGTAATCTAGAAATAGGTTTACAACATTATAACTAACGGAATTTGTTGTTGCTGCATTTACCGCAATATCAGTTCTAATATGATAAAAAAGCCAGTTCATAAACACTAACAGCAAAATGTTAAAAACCAGAAACACCACACAGAAGTAGCATCAACAAAATTAATAAAATTGTTGTTATTAAAGCTACTTTTAAACTTCGACACACTTTGAGTCTTTGACACTGCATTTTGACAACTTCACTGAATTCATTACATTTGTTTATGAGGTTATGATTATTTAGTGACATTCCCCCCTAAAGTGGCGCCGTGGAGATCACAGGCACTAAAGCTTCGCCCAGGCAGATGTATAGTGAAATATGTCAATCATCAAGACGGCGGTGTTGTAGAGTAAAGTGAAATCAAGTTAGGTATATTATTTCTTATAAGCTTATCTTAAACAGTTAAGTAAGTAGGTAGTAAAATCATTCAGTTAAATTATAAACTAAAATAAAATTTAAAAAATGAAGCATTGCATGGAAAAAGTTTCTTGTTTAAAAAAAATATACATGTACAGGGTGACTGACGAAAAACCTTTGATGCTGTATCTTGCTTATTTTTTATCCGATTTGAATAAGTGATACATCAAATGAAATAATTTTGAGAACACTTTCTTAGAAAAAAAACTTCCCTCCAGTTTTTGACAGATGAACATCAGCTTCTTTTTTTCAAATAGCAATGTACATTTTTTTTTATTCAGTATATTATATTCTGAATATAAAAATGCAAAGAACCCATTCATTAAACAAAAGTCAAGAAATTAAAGAGTAAATGTAGGTACAAAATTTAAAAATCAAGTGACCAAGAGAGAAATTTGTTCTAAATGCTCGAAATGACTAAGTAAGCTCTGAATATTCATTTGTCAAAACAGTTTGATGATAATAATAATAATAATAATGTTGCTGTGGAAGAAAATTTCCAAAGACGATTTAGTGTTAACTTGTGGTGTAGCATTTTTGGAGACAGAATGGACTAGTGGGTCCCTTTTTTATTGATAGCAGCCTCAATCAAACAAAATATCATATTATTTATTATCAAACGAAATAAGCAACTTTCTGGATGAGATACCATTAGCAGTGTTGAATAGAGTCGTGTTTCATCAGGACGGCGCCATACCACAGTTAATGCACGCAAGAATTTTGTATTTTTAAATCATTTCAATTATGTTGGTGAACGATGAATGGGTGCTCCTGCTCATGGAGCTATTCGATGGCCCGCTAGATCCCCAGATTTGAATCCATTGGATTTCTTTATACAAGGTGTTTTCGAAGTTGAGGCGTTCCTTGTAACACGAGGTACTACACATTATTCTTAAGAATTTTAGCCTAAATCTTCTTAGTAAAATGTTTGTATTAACGGAGATAATTGATTGTATATTTTTATTGTTTTCTAAAATTTTAAGTCCGGTCCTGTCCATTTCTCCGCTGTACTAGATTAATAACTAACCTGGCCCAAAATGGTGTCTTTCCGGAAATCGCTTTGCAATAATCTCTGGACGCTGCAGATGCATTCTGATAACGTGATAACATTGCCCATGCATTTGCAACATATCTGTGAGCTCATTATTTTCCTAATAATAAAGCCATTTCGACTAATTAGATGACAACTCTGACAGTAGTTTTGATTAACGTCCATGCTCATTTGATTTTTTTTTTGTTAATTCCAATTTCTAACAAATCAGTGCAAATTTGAGCAGGACCGGTTTCAAAAATTTCAAAAAAATTAACTTATTGTATCTTCATTGCCGTACAGATTTTACTAAGGTGATTTTGGCTAAAATTCTTTAGAACAACGCATACTATCACATGTTAAAAGGAACGCCTCAACTTCGAAAACACCCTATATTCATCGGAAACTTCCGAGACAATGTTTATTTGACCCCACCAGGTACCCAAAAAGAGTGAAAAAAAAGGGTAGTGCGAGTATGTCGGGAAAAACCCCAAAATTTTTTACTGAATGCATAAGTGGGCATTTCTAGAAGGTATCGATAGTGTCTGCAACAGCATTGAGGAAATTTTGAGCAACCAGAATAGATTTTGTATTGTTTACAAATTTGATTACTTGATTTTTGATTTTCAATTTTTTTCAATTAATATACATTTGATGGTTTTTTCTTTTAATGTATGAATATTCAGAAGAAGATTCTTTATAAGAACGAATAAAAAAATATATAGAGTATAATTTGAAAAAAAAATGTCGAAAAAAATATCGAATAGGATAATAATGAAGTGTTTTTCGAACTATTTCATTTGATGTGTCAGTTATTCAAATCGCATAAAAAATAAGTAAGATACAGCGTCAAAGGTTTTTCGTCAGTCACCCTGTATAAAAAAAAAATCACTCATTTAAACCTTAACAAATTGTTAATGTAATACAAATATTAATTCATATTGGCTTAAACATTAACTATAAAATATTCTTTTATCAATAAACTGACCAATGTAACTTGAATGAGATTGGTACTATTGGGGACAAATTACTTTGGTCGTCAAAGTCAGTTGACTGACATAAAGTTGTAAAGCAAGCATTAGGACGGTTAACCTTATTTTTTACTACTGTCAACCACTGTCACTGTCAAACTCATCATTGCAAAATGTTAAATACCGAAAAGTGGACAACTGAAGGAGATATTCCAAAGAGGAAAAATTGAAAAGATTTCCACAAGGCAATTTGGCCCATGGACAATCCCCCAGAAACAAGGGAGATGATTCTAAATTTTTGAATGGTGGAAGGTGCCATATTTTTGACAAGAGAAAAGTCAATAATTTGAAATTGTCATCACTATTGACTTGACGTTAATGCTTGGTTTACATTAATTTGTTTTGAAGTGACAGAAGAATGACGACCAAAGTATTTTGTCCCCAATAGTAATTGGTAAGTACTATTGCGAGCAAAAACTGTCTTGACTTTTACTGTGAAATGACCCTTATCTGTTTCTAACCCTACTTTGAATTGATTAACGTTGTCATTAAGTATTGTAGGATGTAGGGAATGAGTGTAAGTAAGCACGTAGTGAATATTTATTTAATGCAAAGTATCAATCAAAATTTACCTTTATCAAGAGAAGAGGGCACTTGGAAAAGGAAAATAGGAGTATAAAATAAAATTTTAAACTGTCAGTTAGAATAGTGTCAAATTTCTATGACAATAATCAAAGGCAAAATGACAATAAAGCTTGAACTACATCGAATTTTTCAAAACTGACAGAAGTTTGATGTCCCACTTTTTTTGCTCGCAATAGTAGCCATACTTATCCACAATCATTTTGAATCACCCAATATCAAATTATAAAGGATTTCCATTTATCTTATTATTGTTGAGAGTTTTCATGTTACCTACCACTAAAAGAGCAGAATACCTAAAGTCCATTCAAAAATCAAAAAACCACCAACGTCGCATTTTCGGCGATAATTACTATCGGCAACGATGTCTAGTGTAAAATTTGGTGAGACTTGTAATTTTGAGGTTAAATGTTTATTAAGTGTCTTGTTTTTCTGGGCATGTTTAAGTAAAAATAATAAGAATCAATAAATAAATGAAACGTACTGCTAAAAAAACAGTATGAACGAAATTCAAAGCAATTGAATTTTCTTTTGAATCAAATAAATGTCATAATTTATAGTTAACAGTATGAAAAAATATCTACCTAGGGTTTTTTAAATTTTACCAACCTAAAGCAACAGGTGGTGTTTTTTTAATTTTTGAATGGACTTTACATATTAAAGAAATTAAACATTTTTTAAGCTTAATTTAAATATTAAGTAGGTATGTTACTTTTTATAAATGCAAGTAGGTAGGTTCAGTCGCTGACCAAAATAAAATAGGACAAAGTGTTACCTTAGACAGTTTCACAATTCAAAGATTTGTATAGTGTAACTGGGACGTATGTGTCTCACATTACAACTTGATTTGACTTGACGATTGATCTACAAAAAGTTAGGTTGTGTTTTTTTACTTGTCACCTTGTCACTGTCGCTATGTTCAATTAAGGCCCGGTTTATTCACCTTCAAGTAAATTTATCTGGCCAGTAGTTGCTATGATTTAGAAGCTGCTATTGGTAGATCCATGGTAATTACCGTTCAAATAAAATTACTTGAAGGTGAATAAACCGGGCCTTAATCTATTTTGACGAAAATAATTTGTTATATAATAATTCGAAATTCGGTGATATATTTAAAAGTTTATATCTTCACATCACGTCCAAACAATCAATTTATTTCGATTTCACTTCCTATAATGATGAAATAATAAAGGATCTTTTTACTTGTATAAATAGTCAAGCAATGTAATAAACCAGTCAGTAAATCGTATCACTAAGAAAAAGTAACATACACATTTTGTACAATGGATTCACCTAAAGTGAGTAATTTTTATTTTTAATAACAAGTTAATATTATAACATTTATATTAGTTATTTAAGATATAAGTGTAAAAAGTTATCCTTTATTGCACGAACGGGTTTAAAATACGACCGAGGTACGAGGGAGCATTTTAATTAAAGGATGTGGGTGCAACTCACTTTTTACACGTATGTCTTATAACATTTTACCTACGATCGTGAGATCAACCGGTGCGGTTTCAACATAAATTTGTATAAAATACTTAATTATTATTGATTCAATATTCATAATTTTTCAAATTAAATATAAAAATTGTTTGGTTTATTATCATGCATGACGTTCAACAAAAATTGTCAAATTTCCATGGCATTCTTGATAGTGCATTTTATTACTTAGTAAGTTAATTTTATCACTTTTTGAAGTGAAACTTTTTATGGGAGGGTCTTCTGATCGGCAACCTTTTTGTGTGACGAAAAGTGGTGGGGGTAAACACTATTGGGTCGAGTGGCAGCAGTGTCTCTGTCTTTGTCACACTCACGGCATTTATCGATAATGTCCTCTCTTTGATTTGGAGGTTTAAAAAAAAACAATGATTTACGCATTTCGATATTGTTTAGTGTTATCGTTGTTTATAATTTATTTTCTTCATTAAAATATACAATTTTGTTGTGAATATGCTATTTAAAATTGATTGATGAATAATTACAATGTTTCCCTGTAATACAAAAGTTTCACTTCTATCGTGCGTCTTTACGACACATTCTGTTTTTTTTTTTTTTAATTCTTTTTCCCCATAATGGCAAAACTGTATTTATGAATACAGAAAGATACGCTTGTTTGAAAATCACACAAAAAATGTATGGGTGCTATTTAAAAAACCAAAGTTGGTTGCCATAGCAGCCAAACAAAAGAAGATAGGAACAAACTAGAAATACCAGATGATGCAGGATAATACACCAATCAACTTTTATATTAAACATTTTTTCCTAAATTGTCAAATTAAAAAGTTACAGCCAATATTTGATACTTTTGTTCCACCCTGTATATTGCTTCTAAAATCTACCAAAATAATCTACACTATGTAATAATTACTTGTTGATGAGATTAATTACTTAGTTTTACATTTTCTTTTATAAGTAAGTAATACAAATAACTAAATTATATGTTTGAATTACTGTTTTAGGTTCTTGCAATATTGATGGTGACTCAAACTTTAATTGTGATGGGATCGGTTGTACAATCACCAGCTTTCGCACCTCTTGCATACAACGGATTTCTTCAATCCAATGTGCTTCCTCTTGGCGGAGGTGTTGCGGTACCTCACTCAGCGGTTCTACCAACTTCTGTTTTGTCTACCCCATTTGTTCCACATCTTCCTCCAGCTGTTAATCCAGTCGTTTCCCGTGCTGCTGTTCCTGCATTCGCAACACCTGCTATTCTGCCCCCCGTTGTTCCCGTAGCTCCTAGAACTTTATTTGCAGGAGGATACTCAGTAGCTTCTCCATTTCTTCCCGCTCCTGTTGCGTTGCAAGCTAGGTCAGTACATGCAGTTGCACCTGCTGTCGTGCCTGCAATATCACGAGCTCTACCACCAATTGCATTAGCCACGAGGTGATTTCCTGTTATAAATATATTTAGATACTTACTCTATTTCATTTGTAATTAATTTTATAGGAATCGAATAATAAAATCATTTGTACAAATACTTCCTTCCTGTATAAATAAACTATAAGACTATATATTTAATTTTTAATTTTTAATTCAATTTAAAAATTCATGTTTATCACTTTCGAGTAGAATGTGAAATAAGTTTTCGCCGTGGTATGACTTTTGTTTATTACCGGCAACGTATGAAATCACTGAATCTGCTAGATGCCTAACCAATCTGCATATGCCTAAATCGCCAGACAATCTGTGGAGTAACTGTTGGTTTAAGCTCTTCGCAGATTGAACAGAATGTTATTACTAAAACATTAAACATTTTAATTGCACGATGCGTACCACACACACAGAGAGAGTGTTCCAGATCTGCCCCCTCAGAGAAAAAAGGGAGTAGGTATTTGGATAAATGTGATAATCTGAATTTTAAAGAAAAAAACTCCTATCTTAAGCGATAATCGAGAAAAGACATCCTAAACTTGACCAATCAGAGTTGAGCACTACAATTTTGCGTTGCCGGTGTTTCGAAGTAAATTTCCAAATAAACTTTCGCTGATCGTTGCGATATTAATAATTAATTTTGCTATCTGGCAAACTGTCCGATTTTTTAGTAACACATGAGGATGAACTGCTGGAATTGGTGAAAGTGAAAACTTTAAATGTCGGTTTTGTGAGCTACAGGAAAATTTATTTTAGTCATCTTGGAGATGGAGTCTCTTTTGCTGTCGGTACATGCCTTTTGACGGTGCAGTCCCCTCATTGCCTTGCACATACTCGTACTCGTACATTATATGGTGCAGCATCAGTACAAATAACTAGCACTTTTTCTTATAAAATCCCAGACGGCCACAATAAACTGAGAGCAGCAATTGTTGAATGATTCACTTTGTCCAATTCTTTTGAAGTTAGTAGATATAATTTATTTTTTCTTCTTCAAATCTTAAAATAAGAAACACAAAATTTGCGACGGTTGTTTCATCCAAAGACCCAAATGTTGTGACGCTTTACATTTTCTCTTAATTTGTTCAATTTTTTTGTGTATAAATCGAAATAGTTATTTTTATATTAAGTGCGTGTAATAGTTATTTACATTACAAATGAGGTAGGCTACATTTTACAGGGCGAGGATTTTAGATTGAAACACGACCGCGCAGCGGGAGTGTTTTAACAAAAACCGAGGGATGTAAAATACTTACCGCATTAGTAATGTATTAATCGTTTTGACCGACAATTCGTTTTCTCAAATTTGAAATTTGTTGTAACCAATAATTTTGCAAAACCTGTCAAAGACTGACATTTGATTCATAAAATACCAGAAAGTTATCTATTATACCGATAACTGATATGCTTACGATTTATACTACAAGATGGCGCCATCAGAATTCACAATTTTTCAGAAGAAAATTTTTAAATCATGTTCATTTTCGAAAACGGAATGGTAGCGGTATCAATATTTTTTCTATAATTGCGCCAAAATTAAATTTTAAAATTCAAATTTTGAAAGAAATCTGACGTATATCAACCAGTGATCATGTTGCTAGGTAACTAAAAAAGAACAGTGCGTGAAGTGAAAAACAGAAAAAATTATGTGCGTGAAATCGCATTTCATAAAAAATATAACTATTTTAGCATCCAAGGAAACTTTTTGACGAATATTTTAGCATCCAAGGAAAATTTTACAAAAATTAAAAAATTCAAATATTTTAAAATGCGGTTGTAGAAAAAATAGTGTTTGTATTTCGTGCGAAAGATTATTGTTTTGTTGGCGCATTCGAATGAGTTTGAAGTCCGCCAAAAACTCATTCTCATGCCCCAACAAAAAACAATCATTTTGCGCACTTAATACAAAAATAACTATTTTACTTAATGTCGATTCGTCTGGAATATACTCTTGCGTGTATTTTTCCAAAAAATTGCAAAAAACATTCTTTCATTTAGGCAAAGGAATATCAGTGCAAGTAAAAGCGTTACAAAGTCCAGATTTAAGTAAAGCAGAAATTAACATTTGTCGTTAGTAGTTATTCTCCCTTTTTCGATTTTTATTGCTCGCACGTTTACTGGTTTGAAGATGCTGCATGATTTATAACTTCTTGGTTGTCACAACCGGAACTTCACTTCCTTTTTTAGTGTTTCCAAGTAGATATTTCTGATAGTACTCATGTAGTACTCGTACTCGTAGCGACACCTACCTATTCCAAAGACAGATACATCAGATAAGAACATTAATATTTTTTTTAATTCTTAGACTACTTGACAAAATCTAATTAGCAAATCTGTACTTATCCGCAAACATGCCATCAATAAAGTAAAAAGAATTTAAAGTGGTTTAAAATGATACATCACTCGACCGTCGACCTTTGGTGAACGTTTGCAAGAGGATAACGCTAAACTTGTCACCATTTTCACGTAATTCCGTAGTTTTCAATATAATCTGGGTGGATAATCCTTGTTAAGCACTTCTGTATAGGTATGCGTATGGAAGATACTTATTTCTTAAAAATCTAAGATAAATGTAAACTTTTTTTTTTTAATATTCTAGTATGAGTAGTTACTTACATTTATTAATTTACATTAAAATGAAACTATTTTTTAATCAACAACTGTGATGTTTCTTCATCAGATAAGAATTTTGTCTCAAGTTTTATTCGATTGTTAACCTTCTCACATTAAAATGAACTTTACGTGGTCGTACCAAAGGCAATTGAGAAACTTCTGACATTAAAAATAAAAACCTTGACCATACAACGACCGTGACAATAACCACCAATCGATATATTTATTTTTATTCTGACAAACAGATACTTACGATTATTATATTATTAATTAAAATATTAATTATCGATGAGGAATCGTAACTCCATAATGTGAAATTTGTTCCTAAAAAAATATATTAATAAAGTGTAGGTATACACCGGTTGATTAAAAATTTGACTCAGCAGCGCAAACCAAATAAATTACGATTATCTAAATTTCCTTTTTCCACTTTGGTATCATAAGTGAATCTTTGTGAAATTAAAAGTAGTGTGACAAAGGAACTTTTTGTGAAACTGTTTTTGTTTTTTTTTATACGTATTACGTTGGTATTGCTGTAATAGCACGCTGACCGACGTCCGACAGCTCTAGCGAGCTCTTGTTAATAATTAAAACCTTTGAAATTTGACATAAATTTCACAGAAATGTCATTACTCATTATAACTCATGTCACACAAAAGTCCCTAGATTATTCCATAATTAGATTTTTGAGTTTTTATTAAATTAATGCGACCAAAGTAGAAAAAATAGTATATTATACTCGTTTTATAAGACGCACTGTGACACTTGTTCTGTTGGAGTTGACAGCTACTTGTGTCACAATCAAAAGACTTATAAAACTCGTATAATAACCATTAATAACATACTATTTGCAAAAATTCTATTTCAATACTACATTTTATACTCTAAATAACGTAAGAAGTCCCATGTCAAACATAACAGTAACGCTGATGCATGTGTAATTTCATTAAAAATAAAAATTTTGAGCTAATAGAAGTTTCGATTTGCAACAGAAATGAAAAGTGGATATCAAATAAAGCAGTTTTGAATGTTCCTACTTTAAATTTTTTAAATCGTTACCATAAATATCAATTAGTTCATATTTTTGCCGTGGGACTTCTTACATTATTTAGAGTATAATAATAAATGAACTCAGCAATAGTATTTCAATTTTATTAGAAGTAGGTATTTCATAAAAAGCTTGACCATCGACCATCTTTCGAACGCTGTGTATAAATATAATCGACGTTTGGACACCCTGCCCGAAATATTGTTAAGAAGACAGCTCAATATACAGTATGTCCCCGGATTGAGTTTACAAGAGGGAAAAAATTTTTATTTTTGATTTTACGCAAAAACTTCAAAGGAATAACATTTTTTGCTTCATCTGAAACCCCTATTTTTGTTATTAAAAAGTATTTTTCAACACAGAGGAAGACTTAACATTAAAATCAAAGAAAATGCAGAAAAAATATTTACCTTTTTTTTTGAAAAAATCAAATGATAATTGAATATAAAACTATTCTATTAAGTATGCGCCGTTTTCTGTACATCATTCAACCCTGTATCGAAGTTTAAGCTTCTGAACACCCATGCCTGATACATAACTGTTGGGAAATTTTTCATTAAATTTTGTAATTATGTGACAAAAATCGGTCCAACATTGGATTAAATAAATTCTTTGTTCTAAAGACAACATTTTGCAACAGTAATAAGTTGTTTGTCAAAAAACCAGGCCAATTGTAATAAAATTTATAACATAAAAATTAATTCTAAGTCCAAATTTGAACAAAACATGTTAATTTAAGAATACAGTGTATCAATACTGAGATTTTAATAATGGAAATGGGGGTTTCAGATGAAGCAAAAAATGTTATTCCTCTGAAGTTTTTACGTAAAATCAAAAATAAAAATTTTTTTCCTCTTGTAAACTCAATCCGGGGACATACTGTATATAACGTAAACCAAATAGTTTTAAAAAGCTTTCAAGATTAAAAGTGCTGTTGACACTGATAGAATGCTCAATTTACATAACAATTTCTCTAGCTGATACACTAATTTTCAATTAAGTTTTTCTTAAATGTTAATAGATTCTAATTTATCATCGCAAAATATTTCAAAAATCATCGAATTTGGGACTTAAAATAACGAGCGTTCAAAAAATCTATGTTCAGACAGTCCGTTATTTTTTCTCAATTTACACACGCAGGTCGTCTTTTTAGTTAGTACGCTTTAACACTTCCTTGAGTGCATATATATCCTCATTTTAATCATCATTTTAATGTGGGTTAAATTATTAACTTAAAGTAAAAACCATCGTATCATATCGCTCTAAGAAAACCAAGAAAACTTTCGATAAGTCACTGTCTATTCGCTGAATAAATGTGATGAGGATATGTCCATTGTTACCGGAAACAAAAACAAGTACCAGGCCACTTGATTACAAATTTTTTGGAACACACTTTAGAACATGAATTTTACAAAATGATGTGTTTTTAATTATCGGTTATAGGTTGTTGAGATTATTAGCTATTGTTCTGATTAAATTAATGCAAGAGGTGAGATCATAAAATAAAACTAGTAGATACATACTATATATGTAAGGTGTGTTTTTATAATAAGATATAATATTATACAGGGTTATTCTAAATGATTGTAGTCGAAGTAGGCGTGAAAACTGAATGTAAAATTTATGGTTGCCGCTCCACATAAAAAAACATCAAAATGATGTGAATAAGTGAGTACACACCGTTCACACACGGGAGTTAAATTGGGTGCAAAACAACTCAATATTTTTAAAATTGATTGCAAAACAACTCAATATTTCTGGATTCAATCGTTAATTTTACAAAAATAATTAAAATTCTCATCAGCGCACTTTTCACCTAAAAAATGACAGTGACAGCGACAAAACTGACAGTTCACATGAAAGCGGCAAAAATGTAATAACATGGGCATGGCCTACTTCGACTACAATCATTTAGAATAACCCTGTATAATTAATTTATATATTTTCACAATTGTTGGTACAAAAAATTGCAAAAATTTTCTTCTTTATTTATATTTAGTTAGCTTCATTAATTCAGTAGTCAGTCTTTATAGAAAAACTACAAATAAATACATGAAAATAAATATTAAAATGTTTCGTTGTCTTACCACAATATATTCATAGTATGTATTATTTAGATAATTATTAAATAATTACATATAAATCAAACTTATAACTTTAACCACATTTTTAGATTCTGGACAACGTTTCACCACAAACTGTAACTACGAATAAATATCTAATACTCAAAGAATAAAATAAACGAGTATGTTAATTTACCCAAAGGTTAGTGTATTGTGTTAACCTAATATTTGTCTTTTAAGAAAATTATAACACATACTAAACTTTGGAACAGCAGCAGTAAAATATAACAGAAGTTGGTAAAAGTAAAATTTTAGAACATTTTTATAAAAACAAGCACAGCACCTACAATATTGTGAAAAACCGGATTTTCAAGTTAAATACTAGGACATACCTGCACATTCACACATTATCATTATTCATAAATCATAATACACAAAAGCTTACAAAAATCTTTGTTTACAAAAATAACAACTATGAAACATTTAAAGTAGTTTTCAGATGATTGCAACATTTTTTTAAATAAAATGTATGTAAGTGATTCATTATTAAGATGTGTAGCAATACGTAAACCTATAAAGGTGTGGTTTATGGGTTTCAATTATTTGTTTAATTGACGATTGATTGATACAAGTTACGCATGTGAAAAAAACAAGTTTGAATAAAGATTTATTAAGTGGCTAGAATTTATCTAGGTATATCTCGCACAATTAAATACGAACAGAACTGTCCTAAAAACTTTGGTTAATTTAAAAAATGAGGACATCCTAATAAATAAAAACATGTGACTAGGTGGTGAATGGTCGTAACAGACCTTGCAAAAGTCTAGTCTACAGTAATGTTCTAGAATAAAAACTAGGTACTCTTAATTTTTACCCCGATGTTTTAGTGTCGACAGAAAAACAGTTCAATTCTGAACAAATGGAACACAGAAACAAAGGATTTTGTTTAATTACTTTTTGGACTGGGACATAACGATGGTAGTGGTAACAGCACACCATTTCAAAAAAATTGGTTGTCACCGCGTAGCTTACCGATTCCTAGAGCGTGCCTTTTGGTTTGTGGTAGGTGTGTCCGTCACGGTCAGCTGGTGCACTTCGTGAAAGTAGAACAAGTGCACTTAGAATTAAGTATACCAAAACTGTCTGTCTCTATAGGTGATATATCTGATGTGACGTAACACTATTACCGGTGTATGGACATCGACCGACCACTGCAACAATTTGCATTCATTCTTTGTCTTATAACGTTACCATTTTCACTAACCCACGCTCTACATTAAACATTCGGTTAATCGTTTTAACTATAAATTAATTTAAACTATAAGATACAATCTAGATTTAAAAAGAAAAACTACTTTAAAGTGTTGTAAAAAATATTTTACATCAAGGAACTCTTTAATTAATACTTAAAATGTGAATTTTATAATAGAAAGCAGTGTATATGCTGTTAAGATTATCATACGTCCGCAAATAATTTTAATTGAATTGAAACTAGTCTATTGTGATGAGTAAGATAGCATCTTTCAAGCAAACTTTTTGTATTTAATCGTACAAATAAATTTCAGAAGGATTTTGCTTTATTTAAGGAGTACATTGAGAATTAGAGAATGTAAAATCAACTGCTGATAGAATATTTCAAATTGTACATTAATTATTCATATTTCTATATTGTGTAGTTCAATATCAATTGTGATGCATATTTTGCTAATTGCTACATGTTATTTACGAACAGACAAAATCGTCCATATAATAAATTACTTTTCTTATTAATTTTTATATGAGATCTTACCATCATGTATTAATATTTTTATTGGTATGAATGGCTATTGAGATAGAAAGTTGAATTAGTAGCTTTTACAGCAAAAACGCAAACCCCCTCAAATCGGCAAGATGTTGTCCTTGCTACACTTATTCTGTGTCGAGTTTTGTGTATATGAAAAAATTGAACGTATTTTATAATTGGAGGTTGCCCATTATTACCATGACTCACTAACACAAAATGAGAACTCGTACCTCTCGCTGTGATTATTAAAAGGAAAAATCTATTTATTAAGCTGTGCCCGAAGAATACAAGAAACAGAATATTCTTATGTTTGTATAGGATTCTCAATGCCTTTATTGTTTAAATTAATGACCAATAGCCATAATGACAGTAGTTCCTTCTAACGTTAAACTTTTCTTTAAAATCTTATGTTGTTCTTGGCAATATTTTGATTTTTCTGCCTGGTGATGGGTACGTAGAACAACGCTATGAAAACGTAGCCTGCGGTGTAAAAATGGATTTAATTACGCTGCTCAACAATCAAAATGTTTCCTGGGTGCAATAAGCTAATGTAGGTTAATAAGTAGCTGTATACAGTGCGTTTTTTTAACTGTTGCCATAGGTAAAATGTATACCCCCTGTTAACTTTTGTTCTGATGAAAATATTCAAACAATTTTTGGAACAAAGTTGCAAGATTTTTTAAACTGTCGGATAGATTACAGTTCAATATCCTAAGCTGTCGAAAAATTGTGAAAAAAATATTTTGGTAAAAGTGTTTTCTTGCCATTATCATTTTTAGCAGGCTGAAATGTTAGCTGAATTTTGTTTAAAAAATAAATAGCTAGACCTACTAAAGGCTATGATTAAAATAAATAATAAATTAAAATAAGTATAAAACCTCATTTTTGTTCCCATGTACCTACTACGTTTTTGTCAAATTATTTACCTTCATTAATTTCAACTTTGAAGAGTAAAATTAGTCAAGTAAACAGCTTGTCGTTCAAACAGTAGGCATTACATGGTTTTATTAATGATTTATTACTAAAATAAAAATTAGCACCAAATTTGCAGTGGATCATAAGTTAACAGAGGGTATAATTTTTACTATGCAATTTCCTATGGCAACAGTTAAAAAAAACGCACTGTATAAATATATTCGTATGAAGAAAAATATTTTTAAAATTCGAAATTCACAAAATAATAATAATAAATCATAAGTTTTTAATTTGTTGGAGCAAATTTAGGGCGTTTTCAGTAAGTAGATGAAGTTCGGAGAAACCTTGTTGGAATTTAGTAAAGGGACATTCTTCCACAATGTGTTGGGTGATTTCTTTTTCTGCACCGAATTCACAAGAGGGGTTTTCACGAATGTTCCAAAGAAACAGCATATTATTGCATTTGCCACGGCCGGTTCTGAAGCGATTTAATTTACACCAGATTTTCCTGTATAGGTTAAATCCAGGAACTTGCTTTGTAGGATCCTCAATTAAATTTTTATTAAAAATATCTATGTCTTGCCAGGCTGTTTTCCAATAATCAGATTTGGAAAATGGTTGCGTGAGAAATTCTTCTTTCCAAAGTGGTTTACGTGATTTTAATTTATAGAGTGGTCAATTTGCCTTGTGCTATGTTTGGTGAATTTTCAAATGCGTTTTGTGATGTATTTTCTTCTAATATG
The DNA here is from genome assembly GCF_963966145.1 of Tenebrio molitor. Classification (NCBI taxonomy): domain Eukaryota; kingdom Metazoa; phylum Arthropoda; class Insecta; order Coleoptera; family Tenebrionidae; genus Tenebrio; species Tenebrio molitor. Next base: position 18,005,737 of record NC_091046.1, read on the forward strand.
TACGGAATAATGTGTGGTAAGACATGTAGCCATGATGTTGAAGTAGATTTTAAAGTCTCCGTTATTATTCGAAGTGTGGTATTAAATTATTGAGCATCTATTTTGTCCACGTGTGTACTGTCCTTCCAGACAGGACAACAATATTCTGCCATAGAATACACCAGAGAGTATAGGATAGAGGAGAAGCAACCCATAAGAGCCAATGTTAAATTATAATATACGAGTTTCAGCGCCTCTAGTGTGAGACTCTTAAAAATAATGAATAAACTGTTCCTCCCGCTCCCCGTTTCCCCTTAGCAGCCTACGAACTGAATAGTTAGGAGTCTGAAACACCAGAGGTCGTCACTTACACTTATATTTCTGCTTCCCCTCTATCCTACAGTGACTCTATAAGAATAAAGCCACTGTACTCTATCCTATACTCTCTGGAATACACTAGAGCTAGTCTAACGTCAAATCGTCTAACAGTTCGTTCTCTACATTTTCAAAATATCTGATGTTGCTAAGCCATTACCAGGTTGTCAGCATAGATGCATTTCCGGGAATCTGTTGGGGGTGTGAACTACAAATACAGACTAATTCACATAACTTTCACATACCTTTATTTACTATGAAATCTGGACACTCCTGGCACTTGACAATTCTTTTTTGTATAATTCTCAAATATTTTTTGTTAATTAAAATGTGTTCCAATAACGAAAGGATCGATGTGATATTGATATGTGGTGAGTGTCAGTTTAATAAATTTAAAAAAATATTTTCGATTACTGCCATTTTAAAATTTTTATAATTGAAACTTTTGTGAGGGATGTCCAAACCTACAAAAGTTTAAAATTATTCATTTTTTTGAATCAAGTTATGAATGAAAAACGCACGTCAGGGTCAGAAAGTTATGCGAATCAGTCTGTATAATATGTATTAGTGAAATGTAATAATTATTAGCTGTAGTTTCAAAGATACAGCATACTCGTATATCACACTCACAATCCGTAGATACCTACAATTTTGCTCTTTGTATGAGATTATACCGGGTGATCAAGAAGGACTGTTTAAGTTGGCAGTACAATTAAGAAATTTTTTTAATTCGGTTATTTATAACACTGCAACCGGATATGTTTTGTTGGTTTATTTGACAAATATCTGATGTAGGTATAGCATTAACAACAGTAAGCCATCAACAACCGAAAGTTACTCCTGTTATACGATTTAAAATACAATTCAGTGTTACCAACTTAAACAGTCCTTCTTGATCACCCCGTATTTACATATGTATATACAGGGTGATTCAAGTTTTACCGCCCTAGCGAAAACACCCACTTCTAATCGATTTAAAATCCTCAAAAAATTCAGGAATGATTGCGAATCACTGTAGAACATTCTGTAAAAATTTAAGCTTTTTTAATGAAACAGGTAAATATTTCGTTTTAATTCAATAACCGCTAAATTAATTTACATAATTTTTCGATGAGAGTCCTTTCAAACATTTAGGAAAAATTTGGTGGCAGTGAAATCACGAAAACATCACCGGTTTCCGAAATAAATGGAATTTGATATTAAAGTCCAAGATTTATCTATGATTTATTATTAAATTCGGCGGTCACTTCCACAAAAGAGGTTGACATGGCTTGTGTATGGTACCTTTAGGGACTTAAGAATTACTAAAAAAGTTGTCAACAGATGTCTACCCAACAATTTTCTTTTGATGACAATTTCATAAATGTGTTCTTTGAATTAATTGTCAATTACGAGCGTGCACGAAAAAAAATTTTTTTGGATCAAAATCGATTTTTTAAATTTTATGGTTCTGAATGAAGTGATACGGGAAAATTGATTGCACACATTTGAAACCTTATATGAAGAGAATGTAACCCCAACGTTTCATAATTTTTTTTACTAATTTTTTAATAGAGTTTATCGTGCAGGCGGTAAAACTTGAATCACCCTGTACAGGGGTATAATACCTATATCTATACATATGGAAATATAATCATCCCATACAAAGAGCAAAATTGTAGGTATCTAGGTAGGTAGGTCCTAATTCTAGATCATTATAAATGATTGTCCCATCGCAGTTGACGTTGAGAACCCACACAAATTTTGGATGTGCCGGCAACCTCGCAACGTTAGACAAACTAGTAAACAGATTCCCACTACCGCCGGTAGCGCCACCTGTCAGCGATACTAGTCTCACTCATGTTACGAGGCTTGCGGCACATTCCCCTACAACACCAACGGCTTCTGCGATGGGACAGTCATTTATATTGACCCTACATTATAAGTACTGTGATATTAAAAAATATTTTGGTCAAAGATGGTCATGGATTGGAAAACGCCCGTCCCAACTTATTTCGTGTGACGATTTCTTCGGTACGAACGATTGGCCTACCAGCACCTTTTTTATGAGTCACAGAGCTTCGCGAAACACACCAATACAATTTGTAAGGCATGCATAAAAAATCCTTCAGCATTACTGCAAAGTATGGGAAGTGCTCTCGAAAATTGATTTTGACATTAATCGACAGAAATGCACGATATAGCTTCGACAATAAGTATTTGAAATCCATGACCACCTTTGACCAAGATAATTTTTGATATCCCGGTATTATACATTGCTTATTATACATATTATGAAAGGCGAATACTCCTTCCCTGGAATAAAAAGTGTCCAGAATAATTCATTTGTTTATGTCTTTTGCATATAATACAAAGTTGGAACTTCTAAAAAATGTTGTCAAGACTAAAAAGGGAAAATTTCACCTTTCGACCACTTCGAAATTAAATTCTCACGGGTTAGTAATGCCAGAATAATAGTATATTATGATACAAGTTTATAGGGAAGCCTTTAAAGCACGCGCGACGAGTTTTAACGTCGCAAGTGCTTTAAATAGTAGTTTATTTGACGAGTTGGCCTTTTTTTGGCACGCATGGGCCATTTTAAAACGCGAGTGAAACGAGCGTTTTAAAGGCCTACGTGTGCCAAAAAAGTCCCAATTTACACAAGAAAAATTAAAATTCGCACGCATTTTAGTGTCTAAAACAGAGATTATGATTCAGGTATAATGAAAACGTTCTTATTTTGAAAATTCTACGTTACGGAAATTCATAAAAATATGACACCCCTTACATTCTAAACTTGAGTTAATTATTTTTTTACATTTTTCTAAGCTTTGAAAAGTTAAAATATTTAAAAAATTATAAATAGAAATTGATAAATTAGTTTCATTATTGGACAAACTGAAAATGATGTTTTAAAATTATTATTACTTGATACCACTGCATTAAAATTTGTTATTGGACTTCATAAACTAGTTGCTATGATATTTGCAGTCAGTTTTAAAATTATTATTCAACGGGATAGATAATGAATTCTGTTATTCAATGAAAACCACTTTAATAATTACAGTATTATCTAATTATTCTTAGGTATCTCTTATGTATTTCTTATGTCTTATGTCCATTGTGAATAAGCACTAAAGTAAACATAAAACGATATAGATTTATGCAATTATAACCTGCGAGAAAGAGATGAATTCGTCACCAAGGTAATTAGAGTCATGATTAAATTTAATGAGGGTGTCGTGATACGGCCCATTGTCCCAAATACTTTCAATGATATGGCATAGGTTTAAAAATGATCAAAATTGGTTGAACAACAAAAGTTTCCGCGAAAAATCGATTTTCAACTCAACTTCAACAATACCTTTGTAGAGTTACCTCGAAGGAAGTTTTTTTATGCGAAATTGTGACGTTATTTTCAGTAAATCTACCCAAATCCGAAAGTTGTGAGAAATTTTGTATAGCTATGTTGCTTAGGGTTTTCAATACTGTTCGGTTTTAGGCATGAAATTAGGTAAATCGCACCGGAAATGTTACAAAACATAAGGAATGCATGTTACTACAGATTTGCAATTTGCCAAAAAAGAAACGGTGTCCATTTTGAACATTTGAACATTTGTTGCATTAATAGTCTTCAACTTGTAAAACGGGTTTTTATTTTTTAGCACGTAGGCTTTGAAAATATTCAGCAAACAAATAGTGCGTTGTACTCCTTGCTGAGCAACCTTTCAAACGAGGTGTCACTTGGCATACCCTTTCATTTGAAAAAAAAAGTTAGGGGTGGTTGCGAACTTCCGGAAGCAGATACGCAAAAACCATATACGCCAAAATGTGGGCAAGGAAAAACAAAAATCGACCTGTTTCGGTATTTTTTACAAAAATTACCTATGTCCAAGTTATGAATTTTATTCCAGGAAAGTTTCCACACTGTATACATAAGTATTGTGATATAATGTGTATAACCCAATCATCCTCACTTATCTTCCGAGTTAACCTAACATTTTTGCTAAAAGCGGTAAAAGTCATTGTATTTTATCAGATTGAACTGCTATTTATGTTATCTTGCTTTAATTTTATTGCAAATTAAAAGCACGTAAGATTTACTTAAAATGTTAATAAGAGTGTCGTTCGCAAACCCAACGAAGCGTTACAACGACTGCAATAGTGTATCGAAAAATTCCCAAACTAGTTTATAGCAAAACTCATGCATAGAAAGCGTTCCGGAACATTTTTTTCTTAAACCCTGATAATCATATTATTACATTGGTAACTACACAATTACTCAACTGAGATCTAAATATATCTGTTGTAACTATTTTCAAAATTGCGTTAGATTTTTTTTTTTACTTTTTATGTTGAAATTGAAATGAAACTGAATAAAAAAAACTCTATCACGGAGCATATGTGCTAATTAGACACCATTGCAAAAGATCAAATAACTTTTTTGTCGCTTCTAATATTACAGATTAAAAAAATGCATTTTAAGATCTCATTAGGTACTCTCATTTCAAGTTTACAATTGTTTTTGGAAAATTGTATTCAGTAAAATAAGTAGAACTATGTGTAGTGTCATTAGAATGGGGTTATTACGGTTTTACTTTTGTGTAATTTCATCTGACAATTTTATCAACAGGTTGGATATCGTTTATTCACTCTTATGTAATGGGTTCAAAGCAATGTAACAATGATGTAGACCATAAAGCGGCTTTAGACTGCGATACAATCTTATTTATTATTTTGGTTTTAAAATAACTGAAAGGAGCCCTTGCCCTAGATTGGGGTACAGTGGGGCAGTAGCTTAGTATAAAATAGACACAAACTCTCAAACAAACCATTCGAAGTCTCGAGTACAACAAACAACAACCAATCACAAAAATGTTCAAATTAGTGAGTAATACAAAAAATGTGTAAAAACTGAATATTTTAACTGTCGTTTTACAGGTCGTCCTTGCCATGCTCGTCTGCGCTGCCAGCGCTGGAATCATTGCCGGAGGATTAGGCCATGGTGCTGTTGTAGCTGCTCCTGTAGCTGTGGCTCACGCTCCCCTGGCTACTTCCTACCAAAACTCCAACCAAATTAGCTTGCACCCAACTGCCGTCGTGGCAACTCACGCCGTCGCCGCTCCAGTTGCTGTCGCTCATGCCGCTCCCGTAGCTGTCGGTTTTGGTCTTGGCCATGGTCTCCTTCATTAGGATCCCAAACAATGAAGAGATGAGCAGCGTTGTATAAGAACTAAAATTCTATAAATTTTTTATTTATTACTTTTGGGTATGCTTTGAAAATAAATGTATGTAATTAATTATACCTTTCTTTTTATCTTATTTTTAAATCTCTGCGGAATTTTTTTATAAAAAAAAATTGCGTTAATTCTAATTTAAAATGTGGTCGAATATTAATTCAATGGTATACATTGATTTTATCGGTATGACAATAGTTTAATGTACCCAAATTTAAATTAAATACTTGCAGAATAATTTTCATCTTAAATCAAAAATGATATGAATAAATTAAATTGACAAGCTTTCAACATTATCACAGTGAAATTATTGAAATTATCTTTAAGGTGTTATTTTAAGTAAAAAATTGGAAATAGGAGAATGTTTTCCAAGATTCATTAAATCTATGTATATTAATAGACAAAATTTATTTTTTTTTTAATTAGAGGGGAATTGATAAATAGTCAACCTTGGTTATTTCTAAAAAACAAAATTATATGCTGTTACCATGTTAATTAAATATCAACACAGACAAGAAAAATGTCTAAAGAATGGCGATATTATGCTGCTTCTAGACCCAAAAATTTAGAGAAAGTTCTAGCCTCCATTTTCTGGGATAAAGATGGAGTAATTTTAAATGATCACATCAGTAAGTAAAATAGATGACGGAAATTATTATTGTCCTTTTCTAACAAAACTTTAAATCAAAATTGTGGAAACATGTCGTGGAAAACTTCCTAAGGTGCGTCGTTTTTGCAAGACAATGCTTGTTGTCCTGTAAAAATTCAATGAAATCGGTTTTAAAATTGCCGATTATCCAGCATATTCTCCTGACTTGGCTCGTTTGGATTATTAACTACTGGCTACACTCAACAAAGTCGTAAAAGAAGATAGCAATAGATCCTCTAGAGATCTGGTTTGCAAACCCAGAAATTGTTTTTTTTTCTAACGGGTTAAAATTATGTTATGACCGTTGTGTTAAGTGCACAGAGTTGATAGGTAATTGTATTGAACAGAATAATATTAATTTGCAAAGATATATTTTCCTATTACACAATTTTTTAAAATTGATAATCAAAAAATGTCGCAAACTTAATTTTTTTAAATGGCAACTACCATTTCTGATACTAGATATAAATGTAAAATTAAATTTTAAGGCCACTTTTATTAATATTATGTATGCCTATTTGCAGCCGTTTAGGCGTAATTTCAATTTTTTGAATAAAATATTATTTTTTATAATCAATTGTTTTATTTGAATTTTTATTCAAAAATAGCATTGCAATAAATATTAGATAACAACAAAACAATAAAAAATAAGCAAATTAACAAAAAAATATTTAATGTAAATGAATTCATTGAAAATATGTTTTTGTTAATTTGCTTATTTTTTATTATTTCGTTGTTATTTACTGTTTATTGCGTGTGATTTTTGAATAAAAATTCAAATAAAGCAATTGTTTGATAAAAAAAAACAATATTTTACTCAAAAAATCGAAATTACGCCAAAACGGCTGGGAATAGGTATACACAATGTTAATAAAAGTAGGCTTAGATTTAAATTTTACATTTATATCTAGTGTCACAAATGGTGGTTGCCATTTAAAAAAATGAAGTTTTTGACATTTTTTGATTAGCAATTTTGAAAAATTTCAGTAGGCGTATGAAACATTAAAAAAATTTCACTAATGGCGGAAAAGATCGGCCAGGTCTTTAGCAATTCAACTAAAAAAAATCTATTATTTATTTCAGATGGTTCAAGAGTTATAAATTTGTTAATGAAGCCCTGCAACCTCGCTTTTTTGCAAAAAAGATGACATAGGTCAAAAACGATGACAGATAAGTGTTGACAAAAAGGCGCACTGAACTCAAAATTTAACGTAGAATCTAAATGTGAAGTCAAAATGAGGCCTTTCCATTAAAAAAAATAAAGATGGCGTCGATTTCCGATATTTTATTTGAACTTGGAGTAATCGATTATAGTCAACTACCAATTTTCATATTAATATGATTTGGGGAAGTCAGAAAGTTTCTAATGAACGGGCTACGTGAATCAGCCTGTATATTTATACGGCAGAAAAAAATGCAGTGACTTTATTTCTGTTTAATGGTTAACAAAAACGGTAAAACAGTTGTCTTCAACAGTATGCTATTGATACTCAGCTTTTATTATCAAAATGCGCGTGGATTACTATCCAAACCTATACCTACTCATCTCTTCACAGATTTTTTCAGCTTCCCATTAATGTACATACAGTGTGGAAACCACTTATGGAATAAATTCAATAATTTCAAAACTAACGACATTTGTGAAAAACGCTGAAACAGGTCGATTTTTATTTCTCATGTTGCTTATTTTAAGTTGCGTCACTTGTTCATGACGTCATCCACTTTTGAGTTATGACGTCATCACCATTTTTTTAAATGACAACACTGACTTTTTTCTTCTTTTTCTGATAGACCTTACTACTACCTAAACGATTAATGAACAAAATTGGTACCTTAGATGAAAATTTTTTTGAGAAAATGACAAATTTTACTTCAAGAATTTAATTTAATTTTTTATGTAAAAATTGTAATTGACCTTAAACAGAAACAAACAAACATCTAAGGTTAACAATAAAATGTAACGCAAATGTTGAAATTATCCCCTGCCAACTTTTGGCACTGTACACCGCGCTCAATAATGTCAGGGCTGATTTGTTCCATTTCAGCGCGAATTCTCTGTCATAAATCTTCTAAATTGTTTGGTGTATTAAAGTAAACCCTCGATTTTAAATAATCACATAGAAAAAAAAATAAGTACATAAAAAATTAAATTAAATTTTTGAAATAAAATTTGTTATTTTCTCAAAAACATTGTTATGTAAGGTACCAATTTTTTTCATTCATCATTTAGGTAGTAGGAAGGTCTATCAGATAGAGAAGAAAAAAGTGGAGGTTGTCATTTAAGAAAACTGGTGATGACGTCATAGCTCAAAAATGGATGACGTCATGAACAAGTGAAGTAACTTAAAATAAGCATTATTAAAAACAAAAATTGACCTGTTTCAGCGTTTTCGGCAAATGTCATTAGTTTTGAAATTACTGAATTTATTCCATAAGTAATTTCCACACTGTATACTTCGTCCAGCGAGAGATTGGGAGATTTTAAATTGTAGGCTTGTAACCCAACACTACATTAGAATACATTAATTATAATTACAGCATCATTTCAGGGCAAAAATGTTATTGCTTGAAGGATATATTTCAAATTTTACGTGCGCTAGGTACTACGTGGTGATCAAGAAGGACTGTTTAAGTTGGTAATGCTGAATTTTATTTTTAAATGGTGCAACTGGAGTAACTTCCGGTTGTTGACGGCTTCACACTGACAGCCGCATCAGTGACAAGTCAAATTTGACATGCTGGTGAATCGTTCGAGAGAAGAGTTAATTTATGTTTGGAGCAAAATGAGGAGCACTTCGAGAATTTCCTTTAGTTATATTTTTATATTATTATTATTCCGAATTCCGACTGTGATTAGTGTGATTTCTTTTTGCCGTTAATTTTTACTATCATAACCTACCATTTTGTCGTTATTAATGCTACGTCAAATATCTGTCAAATAAACCCACAAAACATATCCGGTTGCAGTGTTGTAAATAACCGAATAAAAAAATGTTGTTAATTGTATTGCCAACTTAAACAGTCCTTCTTGATCACCCGGTACTTTCTCTACGTAGAATTTGGTGATTTTTATGTCAACCAATCTCTCGCTGGACAAACTATAGCAGCGTAACATTCTAAGTTTTGTATTCATGGATAGATCTCGACTTTTAAAGATTAACGCCATTTTAATGAATACATTTTTATTCCTTTCAGTTCTGCATTTAATTTCTTGCAAGTTCCACAGATGATAGTTCCAAGGTATGTATATTTATCGAATCATTCAATTGTTCCACAATCTAGTTTCTGTTGTCGGATGGGGACGTTGTTTATCCTAATGGTCTAATTGAAATTGATATCGAGTCCACCATATCGGTGACGACCAGTTGTTAACCTCTCCACTAGCTGTTTCAAATCTTGCACGTTATCAGCAAATATCACGGTCTCATCAGCGTATTTGATGTTATTTAATCCCTGTCCACTTACTAAAATTCCTTCTTGTGCATTGTTAGTCCAATCAATAGGGAGTTTTACCTTGCAAAAGGTACAGAAAAGTTTATACTTGGCAGGTATCTTCTATCAGGCATATTATTAATATTGTTGAGTTTGCGACCTTGGGGGGTTGCCGCTCGCCCCACCATATTGGAGAATTGGATTATTTCATTATCCGTGCGAAATACCTCTATCTAAGTTATTATAGAAAATGTAGAGCATGCAATTCTCTACATTTTTTGTTGCTTATGTTTTTTTGTCAGATCAATAGTTTCGTAGTTGCAGCGTGTAGAAATCGAGAATTTCTTTTATTTTTGTACTTTTTATTCTTTTCCACACCACCACAGAGGTAAAGCAATAGGGTGCGTTTTTTTTGACGTGGTGTCCCCAGTGGGCATAGTCCACGATGCAGTAGAAGTTTTACTCTTTTTGATCTCTTTGTAACGTAGAAGTTTCCTCTTGTTCCTCAGGGTCATCATCAAGATCATCTGGTGTTTGCCAAAATAGAAATTCATTGATTTCAAGTATTTGTTCGTCTTGATCTTCAGATTCTGGAACGTCTGTGATTATTTCATTTGCGTGCGAGATACGTATATCTAACTAATTACAAAAAATATGTATAGAACATTCAATTCTCTACAATTTTTGTTCTTTACGTTTTTTTTTTGTCAGATCAATAGTTTCGTAGTTACAGCCTGTAGAAAGCGAGCATATCTTGTTTGTCCGTCTACGGGCATATCAGACTCCAACGTGTATACTAATGAAACAGGTAAACGCCAAATGATCCTGATGATGATCATGATGACCCCGAGGAACAAGAGGAAAATTCTCAAGAGGAATTCCCGAATTCATAAACTCTGCTGAATTCAGCTCATCAATACCGATCGATCCAGGGGGGCTTTATTTGAAGTCATTCGCAAAGTTGGGTGTGTGCAAATGGTATTGCGCATATCGCTAAGCGACCGTTCACAATACCATTCGCATGTTGCTGATTTGCGCATACGCAACTTTGCGAATGGCTTCAAATAAAGCCCCCCTGATCATTTGGATCCGTCCACGTTACAAAGAGATCAAAAAGAGTAAAACAGTAAACTTCTACTGCATCGTGGACTATGCCCACCGGGGACCCTACGTAAAAAAAACGCACCCTATTGCTCTACCTCTGTAGTGGTGTGGAAAAGAATAAAAAGTACAAAAATAAAAGAAATTCTCGATTTCTACACGCTGTAACTACGAAACTATTGATCTGACAAAAAAACATAAAGAACAAAAAATGTAGAAAATTGTACGCTCTACGTTTTCTATAATAACTTAGATAGACATATCTCGCACGGATAATGAAATAATCGCAGAAATGTGATTTTCCACCCTTATTCTGCAGTATGGCGGGGCGAGCGGCAACCCACCAAGGTGGCAAACTCGGCAATATTAATAATATGCTTAATAGAAAATACCTGCCAAGTATAAACTTTTCTGTACCTTTTGCAAGATGGAGCCATTTTTATGTCTCTATTGACTGAACTATGTCTAGGACTTCTCGGAATATAAATAGTCTGAATAAATTTTAAACAGTAGTAGCGGTAATACACAACACTGTCTCACTCCTCGCATAATCTTGACCGTCTTCCTTTGATTCTCTTCTCCTCTCACACTGGCTAGCAGACTCCAATATACCTTCGTTATTATTATTATTAGGTCTTTGTGATCTATCTTCGTATTCTTCAAGATTTCTATCCTTTTGTGATTCATGGATTCTGTCAAATGTCACAGGCGTGAACATCACAGTTCATGTCTCTGTAACTCTGAAACAGCACCAGGCACGGTAAATAGCTCTTCTCGTGTCTCTAAATCCAAACTACGTGGGTGGTATCTACTCTTCGCATGTATGAGTATCACCTTCAAAAAATGTCTTTAACAAATGACTCATAACGCTTATTGTTCTATATTCGTCGTATTTTTGGCTCCAGACTTTTTTGGAATAGCTATGAACTCCGACTTAAGCCATCACTGTGGGACAATACCCGTATCATATATCAGATTGAATATCTTTGTTAACCATTTGATTCCGTCGTCGTCAATGAGTTTTAAAAATTCAGCTTGGAAATTATCTGGTTTTGGAGCCTTGCCGTGCTCCATTTGTTTTACTATAGTTTTTAGTTCTGCACTTAAAAGATATTTGGACTAGTTTCTGCTTCTGTTTGAGGCTGCTCTGGTCTTTCATCTTGGAAAAGTTGTGCAATGTAAAATTTCCAAGTGCTTTTTATTTCGTTCTTGTCAATTACTACTCTTCCCTAATCATTTACAAGTTTATTTGTTTATTCTGTGTCCTATTATATTTTTCAAAATCCACGTTCTTAAAACTTTTTCTTTTCTTCATCAACTGCAAAATTTCATTATTCATCCACAATTTCCTCTTTATTATTTTATCCTTCTTCAATTGTTCTGATTTCTCACAATCGTATTAGGGGTGTCCTTTGGTGATTTTCAGGTATACAGCCTCCTTATTGGAAGTCTCTAGAAAGTATTTAGCACAATGAATTGGTGCTGCAAAATCACTTACCTAATCGTTCTCCTCTTTCTATTCTTTCTCCAAGCCCATGTGGTCTAATATACTCTCCAGCTCGTCCTTTTATTAAAGTTTCCCATTATTATCTTATGGTCTTGTTTCAGGAGCTTTTTCAGTATATCTGATATCTGTGAGGAAAATTGTTCACTAACAGTTCATTTTCTTTTTTGTTCGTTGAAAGAATAGGTAAAGTCCATTCAAAAATTAAAAAACCACCACCTGTTGCTTTAGGTTGGTAAAATTTAAAAAACTCTAGGTAGTTATTTTTTCATACTATGTTGGTAACTATAAATTATGACATTTATTTGATTCAAAATAAAATTCAATTGCTTTGAATTTCATTCAAATTGTTTTATTATTGCTCAGCAAGTTTCATTTATTTATTAGTTCTTATTATTTTTACGTAAGCATGCCCAGAACAGAATTCACACGAACCCCGATAAATTTGAGTAATTTGACACTTAACTTAAAATTTACATTTTTCACCAAATTTTACAGTAGACAGCTTGGCCGATAGTAATTATCGAGGAAAACGCGACGTTGGTGGTTTCTTGATTTTTGAATGGACTTTAACTACATAGTCTACTATGTATAATTGTAAATTATCTCGTCAAAGAAACTAGAATTTTTCAAAACTTATAATTATTTTTAATTAATGTAGTTTATAAAAAAATCTTACAACTCTCCACTTTAAATTATAATTTTTCATATGTATAAACATTTTTTAAGCAGTTTGTCAAATAATTGAGACTGGGTTATTAGTTCACTACTAGACACTTTTTATACTTGTTGAAGTTAAGTTTCTGTGAGCAATATGGAAATTCAGGCAAATTAATTAAAGCTGTTGCTTCACTTAAGGGTTATAGGTAAGTTATAACTTAGTAAATTATACCCAGCGTTCCAAAAGTCTTTCTATCAAGTGAGCCATGACATTATTATAATTACACCATAAAATAAAAAAATGTGAAATAAAAAATATCAAAGGATACGGACAGACAAATAAAGCATATTTTTAATTTTCATTTAAATATGAGCCAAATATGCTGCAGCCCAACGGCATTCGTTTCCATTGTCATGTCATGACCCACCTGATAGAAAGACTTTTGGATCGCACGGTAGAAAAGAGTTTCATCTTTATTATAATAAAAAAAATAGCACCGAAACACAATTATCTAGGTGTAATTGAGTTTATTCTCTATAAAACCATACTCTAGTTAAAATAGGTACAGTCGCGAGCATTAAATCTTGGTCATGAGGGTTATTTTGAAATTTTCCGCTACTGTCACAAATTAAAAATGTTGCCTGCTTAATTACGGCCAATGGCAATAAAACGTCTATGAAAAAAAAGTCAAAGTTTTATTCTAAACATCAAAATCCTGGCCTCAATATCGTAATTTAACACAGTAAAAATTATTTCGCTGAAATTGGCAAGATCTTGACAAGACAAGACAAATAGAATTTATTAGAGGTCCGTTTCGCATCAGTCCATTTTCCATTGTGTTAAAGAATGACCTTGACGACCAAAATTTATTGCTGGCGACTGTACCATCGCTGGCCAAAAAAATCGTACACAGATGACAGAACAGATCCAAAAATTAAAAATTTCAGTTGTGTAAACACCGCTTTTTTAATAAAGGTTGTATATGATGTATTATTTGGTAAATATGTAACTATGTATTTTGCGCTAATTAGAATAATATGTGAATATGATTAAAATAGTCAATTATCATTCAGCGGCAGTAGCCTTTTACGCGGTTATTTATTTCAAATATCAACATATGACTTGAATGACAACAAAAATATTAATGTCGGTCAAGTAAATATGTTCCTTACTATTACAAATTTTGAATAATTTGAATTACTGGTATTTAAATACTCATGTAATACAGTTCATTTTTCATTATCAATGGCAATGTCATATGCATAAAGTAACTAGATTTTCAATTAAAATAACTGAACTAGGTTGGGGTGCACAGTGGGGTTTTATAGTATATAACGCCCGTGTTGATTTGTTAGTGTCATTCAGTCTGCACCGTAGATCGAGTAACTTGACAAAATGTTTAAATTGGTAAGTATCTTCTTAAATTTAATAATAAAAATAACCAAAATACCAAATATTTATATTTTTAGTTGGTACTTGCTGTTGTAATCTGCGCTGCGAATGGTGGTATCATCACTACCGGTTTAGGAGTAGGAGGATTGGGAATTGGACATGGCGCTGTTGTAGCTGCCGCTCCTGTTGCTGTGGCAGCACCAGTCGCTGTGAGAACAGCTCTGGCTACTTCTTACCAAAATAACAATCAAATTAGTTTACACCCAACTGCTGTCGTTGCTCATGCTCCAGTAGCCGTTGCCCATGCTCCTGTCGCTGTAGCTGCACCTGTTGCTGTTGGCGTTGGACACATTGGACACATTGGTCTTGGAGGAATTGGAGTTGGCAGACTTGACGGTCTTGGAGGAATTGGAGTTGGCAGACTTGGCGGTCTTGGAGGAATTGGTGTTGGCAGACTTGATGGTCTAGGAGGGATCGGAATTGGACTTAAAGGCATTTAAGCTCTTTAATGAGGTACAGTAAGATGAGCAACGTTGGCCCTGGTTGTTAAAAGTTATTTATTATTGATTTTTATCAAAATAAAAATATTCAAAAAACATATTCTTGATTTATTTTTACATGAACAAACATCTTTCTTTCATTTCTGTTAATACCTAAAAACGTAGAATTAAAATCTCGTAATCTGAAATTAACTTGTTAGTAATGTAATGTTTTTAAGCTGTAATAAACAATTAATTTTAATAATTTTATAGGTGCTAATTATTATTGGTGTTGCCTGTTTTCTATAAATTTACGTAAATAATTAATATTTCACTTTGGAAATTTAATCAGCAAAGTTATTAAAAAACTAATATACTCTGTTTAAAAAAATATATAAAACAGTACCTAATTGATAAGTTAGCTAAAACAGTTCAACCAGTCCTAATCAGTCGTAATTTTTTAGTCGACGACAAATATCGAGAAAGTATTTCAACCGAGACGAAATTAAGTGAAGCGAAGTTTCAACAAAGAACAATAACAACGATGTGAATTTATAATATAAACTACACCGTAGTTTCCGGAGGAATGTGGAAAAAATCTTCGTCGGCGGAAGGATGAAATTTATAACGCACTGCATTAGAAGAATTTGAATCTTCTCCAAGTTCTTTCAGATTTTAATACTGTATGAAATACAAACGCTTAACTTTCACGAGCATCTTGTTAGTTTGTAGTCTAAAAGGCGAAAACAACAATCATTGTAAATACAAGATGCCTGCCGATTTGGGCATTTGCAGATTGGCTATAGGTATTTCGCAGCTGTCCGTCACAACGTGTGATAACTGATAACTGATAAGCTGTTTCATTTGTAAAAAAACACAGTTAAGTACTAAAAACATTTACATTTACATTTAAACATTTACTTAGTTATGATGGTATTCTATTTAGTCGTATTTAAAATATACAGGGTGGAACAAAAGTATCAAATGTTGGCTGTAACTTTTTAATTTGACAATTTATGAAAAAATGTTTAATATAAAAGTTGATTGGTGTATTATCCTGCATCATCTGGTCTTTCTAGTTTGTTCCTATCTTCTTTTGTTTCGCTGCTATGGCAACTAACTTTGGTTTTTTAAATAGCACCCATACATTTTTTGTGTGATTTTCAAACAAGCGTATCTTTCTGTATTCATAAATACAGTTTTGCCATTATGGGCAAAAAAAGAATAAATAATAAATAAATAAATGAATAATTAAAGTTGACCAATCAGAAGGACGCTGTTAATTTGAATTTCACGTAAATTTAACCAAAGGTTTGAATTGCCTAGCAACATAATTCTAGTAAGAATGGTATGGAATTTCAAGTAAATGTTTGGGCAACTGTGAAGATTTTGACAACGTCAAGTTATAATTTGATTCGAAATTGTCAAACTTCGTATTGAAATCATGTATACAGCTGCAGAGTATGCCGAAATGCTCATAATTTATGTAGAGTGCCGGCGCAATGCACGTGAGGATGCAAAGGAATATGCAATACGGTTTCCACGACGTTTACCACATCCAAATTATAACGTATTTCTACGGTTGGTGTACCGTACTCGAGATACTGGGTCCTTGGTGCCTACCTGACAAGAAATTGGTGGTCCCCCGCGAGAAGTTAGAACGCCAGAGACTGAAAATGCTGTTCTTCAGTCCTTTGATGACGACGGTAGAAGAAGTATATTTGAAGAACTATATTTACCGAGAACCTATCAATATTTTAGAAGAACTAAATGACCAAATTCACGAAAGACTGGCTACTGTTATTCCTAATATGCTTAGACTGACGTGGTCATTTTGAACACTTGTTATAAATTATTCTTTTTATTTTGCATGTGTCTTATTTCATTTGTTGCATTCTACATCGTTTAGTTATAAAATTTGATCTTAATTTTTTACTAATAATGATGCTAAAATAAATAGGTTAGTTCAATCCAGTTTTGTCTTCTTTCTTTCATAACTGCCACTATGCTTGATCTGTTGTTCAAAACCTACGTGTAACTCCAGCTTTTTTTGCAATGTCAAGAATGTTCCTAAAAGTCTTTTCTTTCATTTCGACGATGAAAAGTTCCGCTCGTGTATAGCTGCGCTAATACGTTGGAGATGCAGAGTGTATGCACAGGAGTCAGGATAAATTTCTTGTGATTCCGATTCACTTCACAGGCCCTGCATATTTCACTTTTTACTAAGATTTTTAAGGTAGTAATATGTATTACTTAGGTACTTGACGCTACGTCACCATTTTACCTTCCATCAACAAAGGTTCAATTCATCATATCCCTCCCGTCAATTTCCCATACCCCTCAAGGTTACAATTGCTTTGGAAATTTTCACTCATAACAAACCATATTTCATTCATTGCCGGAAGAAGAAACTTCTTACGTTCCCTGATTTAGATTCTATACATTTGTTCACCTGCCTTTGGCGAAATTATCCCATTTTTGGATATTTCAAAAGTAGCTGTCACTTTTGACGTCTGTTTCGACAAGTTGACCAGATAAATATTGAAATAGCTATTTATGCACCAAGGGCGTTACAACGATGATTACGCCCGGAGAACGATGAATCCAGCTCGAAGGCTTTAGCCCGAGAGATGGATATCGTTCGATGGGCGTAATCATTCGGTGACACCGTGGTGCATACAAGATTTTATTTTTCACTATACGTGTTCTAAAAAAAAAAAATTGGCATCTTTGCAATTATGAATTGATGAGGGCGTTATGAATTTATTACGCCCTGTATTATTCCCTGGTTGTTATGGACATGTTTACGTATTTCGTATCCTAGGAGTTATCATGCAATTATACGAAAGTGAAAAATAAATAATTTTATTATTCATAGAATTATACGTTTCTTGGCAATTGAGGGAAGGTACTCAATTTTCTCATAAAGAAAAATTAGATCGAGCTCTATTGGTCAATTTGATTAATTCATAACTAAAAAGCTGTTGCGCCCTGAATATTTTTCTAAACGTTTTTTACCTTCATTACCATCAAGGAATATACAGTTTCAATTTGATCCGCGAGTTCTGGGACACCTGTATAAAACTGAATGTCTGTTTATATAATTTGGATGCAAATCTACAGTTTTATTCCGATCTTGATGAAATTTTGTACACTTGATCTTCAAAACAAGAAGAAAATTACTCTCTACTTTAATTTTACAAAAACCAACCCCTACTAGCATTTTCAACCCTGTTAAGAAAAAAAGACAGTTTTTTCGAGTTGGAAATACCCTCACCTTCGCCGCTTCACCCCTATTTCATCCTCTGAGTATATCGTCACCTTCGCCGTTTGACACTCACAAAAAGCAACCCCTATTATCATTTTTAAGCCTGTTAAGCACAAAAAAAGTTTTTTCGAGTTGGAAATCGCGTTTGCATGATATGTTCAGGTGTCATAGTTACATTTGGTTGTTTATAAAAGTAGCAATTTCGCAAATTGTGTTTTACCGGAAGATGTCTTAAATGAAGCAGAACAAGCTTCAAATAGCTCAATACCGGAAAAATCAAAAGGCAGGTAGGTATCTGAAATCAAACGAGACAATCAAACAATAGGAAGATCTAAATAAGGTTACAACTGAAAATAAAAGTGTTATGTTGGCGTATTTTCATGAATTGGTAAGTGATCATAATCTTAGTTTCTTATCGTATTGATCTTTTTGTTTATACAGTCGAAGAAAAAAGTAGTCTACAGTAAAGTTTTAAGTATTCTTCGTAAAAAGACAAACTTCATATTGAAATTCCTGCGTTTATAGCAATACATGAAAGTAGAAACATAATTTTAAAATATTCTGAAATTTGCGGGCAAAGCCGCGGGTAAAAGCTTGTATCTTTATAATTCATTGACCGATTTTTGTGAAATTTAACGGATAGATTATTTCAAGGATGGAGATTAATCTCGCGTTGCTCAAGTACCTCCAGTCTTAAAATTAAAAACGCCATTTTAACTTTCTTTATTTGTGAATTAAATCGTTTAAGGTTTATGCTAAAACTGCAGAAATAAAAATAAACAATGACTTCTGAAAAAATTCCTAAATGCAGTCCCCCAAAAGCTTGCTTCTATGTTGTACAATAGTAAATAAAGTATAATTTGAAGTAAATGCTTCAGACTGAAGTGTTTGCTTATACTTGAAGTAAACGGTGAAGGAAATACTCTACTCTTGAAGCTTTTGCTCGAAGTAAGAGCAAATGTTTTTTTTTTTAATTCATATCACTCAGTATGATATGATGAAGAAGCATACTATCGAACCCAAATTTATTTATCGTTAGATCAGTGAAATCATAGCATAATCATGATTGATTGATACACCGCATCAATCAATCATGATTATGCTATGATTTCACTGATCTAATGATGATAGTGTTTTCGTGGTAGTTATTACTTTCATATGATAACTTCATAGAAATAAATTCTAAACCTTCAATTTATAAAATTGATAATTCAATAACAAATAATCTCTGAGAAAAAATGCGGTCACTACCGAATTTGTCTGTTCTCGTTTAGAGCATAACCATATAATCTTACCACTAAGAAAAAATTCTAGGTCGTAATTTAGTAGGTATAATGATGATTACATTTTTATAAGGTTAAAGCCAATCAGATTTACAAAACACCATTTACAATAACAATTTTGATTATCAAGTGAGAATTTCTCGCAATTTAACGCAACAAAAATTGCTGTATATTATTGAAAGAACAATTGAAGATATGTATCTAACAACTTTTGCCTTGTCTCTAAACTACTAAGTAAGAAAAGATTTTTAAATGAGTACTTCCCAAGAAAAAATATCTTATTTAACGTTTCTTCGTTTAATCTTGACCATGATCATTTCACATTGAATCTATAAATATTGGAAAATTAACTTGAACTTTCTAAGTATGACTACTAATAAAGTAAATTAAACATACCTAATTATGTTAATTAAATTTCATAGCTCGTTTTTCCATATTATATCACACAATATTATACTATACCTACATAAATAAATCAAGAGATCCACAAAAGTTTTTCTTTGTTCTCTTACTGCAAAAATAAACTTGAGTGCAGACTTACAATTAAATTATTCATAATAAATTGTCATTTACCCTAGATTTCTTTATAATGAGTTTTTTATTTCGCAAATCACCTTATTTTGTACAAATGTGTGGGATCAGTCTATAATTAATTTTTGTTAATCGTGAATTACTTAATTAAAAATAAAGAACAACTTTTGGCCAGATTTCAGCACAACCTTAAATTACACGTCGAGTCCACATTTCATTATGATGAACTAATTTAAATATTTAATAACATTAATCGACATACCTACTTAATTAAAAATATATGAAAGTATTAATATATTTATTACATGTATTTAGAAACAGATTAAAACTATAATTAGGGCTTAAAAATTATTTAAGAAATAATATACATATTAGAAAAAAATCTAAAATGTATTTAATTAGACTTAGTCCTGATAAATTGCTATTTGTTCTAATATAAGATAATAAGTAATAACTGATATGTTAATAGAATTGAATACAAATAGTTTATTATACGAAATAAAAAACGGAGTGCAGAATGTAAATTAAAAATGAACAGTTTTCAAAA
Source organism: Tenebrio molitor (assembly GCF_963966145.1). Taxonomy (NCBI): domain Eukaryota; kingdom Metazoa; phylum Arthropoda; class Insecta; order Coleoptera; family Tenebrionidae; genus Tenebrio; species Tenebrio molitor. The sequence goes on from NC_091046.1 coordinate 18,026,157, forward strand.
TTTCTTCAAGTCCACATTAACTAAATTATTACTCAATATTATGTTTTTGATATATTCTTCTTTCGGAATTATTAGAAATACACATGTAAAATCATCAGGCATGGTATTTACTAAATATGGTGCCATATAATATGTTGAGTAAGTTAAGTAATAGCAGATGCTAGGAATACGACATTACTAAAATCAAGTGACCAAAATTATTTAAATTAGGTCGTTTTATTGATAAAATTTTACGAAAAATAAAATGTAGCTATTGTTTAATTACCAGAAATACGTAATAACAGTCTAGGATTAACTTGAAAAAAAAATGGTACTACAGTTCACTAAATCATCGTTAAGGTAGCAACAATCGAATGAAAGTGAAACGGGGTCCTTGTTACATCATAACCCTGACCCAGAACATTCTGCCAGTTAGGGGTCTAGACTGAAAGATTCACTATAAAAACCGCTCCGGCAGACTTAGTAACCATTCGATTCCACAGAACGAAACAAACCAAATATACCAAAATGTTCAAATTCGTAAGTGATCATTTTTTACTCCAGAAAAAAAAATATGAAAAGTGAAGGATATAATAAAATTAACATTTTTGTTCTACAGGTCGTAGCTCTTTCCCTCTTGGCTGTCGCTAAAGCCGGTAACCTCGGTTTGGCTTATTCTTCCCCAGTTTTGGCCGCTGCCCCAATTGCCCACGTTGCCGCCGCCCCAATTGCCCACGTTGCCGCCGCCCCAATTGCCCATGTCGCTGCTCCCGTGGCTGTTAAGACCGCTGTACCAGTTGCCACCTCTTACCAGAACACTTACAAAGTGAGTAGTATGAAATGTAATACATACATTTTTGAATTCTGCTCGTTTTACTAATTGTTAACTTTATAAGAGTTTCCATCTAGTAGTGAAAGTCTCCAACTAAAATTATTTCCGTTACAGATCTCTAAGGCTGCTGTCCCAGTTGTCGCTGCTGCCCCAGTCATTAAAGCTGCCGCCCCAGTAGTGTCCTACGCCGCTCCTGTTGTTAAAACCATTGCCGCCGCTCCAGCTTTGTCCTATGCTGCCGCTCCAGCCTTGTCCTACGGTGCCGCTCCAGCTTTGTCCTATGCTGCCGGCCCCGCTCTGGGCTACGGTCACTACTAAAAAAAATCACTGAAAGCTCTATTTAACCATCCTTTATTTATTTCCCCCGAATGATTGAAATTTTGTACATATTTATTTTGCCAAAATAAATAATTATTAAATTATAAGAATGTTTTTATTTTATGTTTGTCCTTTCAAACATATGGCATTAATAATTTTACAAGTGCCAGGAAAGGAAATATGTTAAAAAATTGGTATACCTACACTAAAAAATAAAGCTAATCCACTTTTATTATTTTAGTTCTTACATCAGTTGCATCAACTTATTTTGAAGAAAAAAAGAAAAATCACAAATACATAGTTATATTTATCACATCGAACAGTTACCTATATACCGGGTGATTTTAAATGATTGTGACTTTTTTTTTATAGGTTGGTAATATTATTGATGGTTATTCTGCTTTTTAATGTGATAGTTGACATAAACATAGGCGTCCTCGCCTATTTGACACAATTTATTACTACATAAAATGTCAAAATGACGTACGTACGCCAATGTGTTGATTAAGGTATCAAGTTTGCCAAAATAATTTATGAAAAATGTTCCCAACTTAAGAAAAAAAGTCACAATCATTTAAAATCACCCTGTATAAAACTCCGTAAATGTCTTTATTGACGATAGTAGTACCGGGTGATCAAGAAGGACTGTTTAAGTTGGCAATACAATTAAGAACATTTTTTTATTCGGCTATTTACAACACTGCAACCGAATATGTTTTGTGGGTTTATTTGACAGATATCTGACGTAGCATTAATAACGACAAAATGGTAGGTTATGAGAGTCAAAATTAACGGCAAAAAGAAATCAAAGTTGGAATTCGGAATAATAATCTAAAAATTAACTAAAGGAAATTCTCGTAGTGCTCCCCATTTTGCTCTAAACATAAATTAACTCTTCTCTTGAACGATTCACCAGCATGTTTAATTTAATTTGAAATGTCAAATTTGGCTTGTCACTGATGCGGCTGTCAGTGTGAAGCCATCAACAACCGGAAGTTACTCCAGTTGTACCATTTAAAAATAAAATTCGGCATTACCAACTTAAACAGTCCTTCTTGATTACCCCGTAGTAGTAGTATTTGACAGATTATAGTGTTTCCAATAAACAAGTGAAAAATAAACCAATGATATAATATAGATAGATATATATACAGTTATTTATGACAATGATGTAGACTATTTATTACAAGATTTTGTAAATTGTAACCAAAAGAAATTTAAAAAAAATTGAAAGTTAAACAAAATAAATGTCAGCATTAAATGTTTATGTTTTGACAAATTGTAATTAAGATAATAAAAGTATTAAAGATATATTACGGTTGGCTTCAAAAAAAAACGGGAACTGTCAGAAAAAGTTCTGTCGGCCTTTTAGAATTTAGATTAAAAAAACTGCACTTATGTGTTAGAAATACTACTGTCAAACAGACACAAATTGACATAAATTAACAAATTAAATTTCCAATTCACATTAGGTCAAATTTCACTTCCCGTTTTTTTTGAAGCCAACTGTACATACGTATTTTCTTTGAAAGTTAAGTAAAAATAATGAATACTCAAATCAAAACTTTTTGTAAAATAAACTCGGTTTTGGGTAAATCAAAAGTGTGTGGCATGGTTGTAAATTTCTACAAGTTCTCTAGTAATGGAATTAGGTTCCGTTAGACTAGAAAAAATATTCTATTCGGAACGAACTTTTGCAGAAAATTATTTCGGCTTAAAGGCGAAATGACAGTATTATACTATCTGATACTAGTTATATTGACTTTCATCGGAAGCTTGAAACTGTAAACCAATTTAATAATTTTTTTGAAAAGTGCATAAATTTCTGCTCTGAAGTTAATAAGCTAAATTAAATACACATATACTTCATTAATATTTTAAAAAATAGTTCACAATACTTTTAAAAATCTTTTAAACATATTACAAAACACCTTACATTTTTTTGTCTAAAACACTTGAAGGAACTAATGTGAAATATAATATTAATTCATTTCCACAGATATTGAAACGTAAACCCCTCAGATATATTTCAAACTACCACACATTTCACATTTAATGCAACATATAAAAACCGTTCGACCATACTTACAGCCAACAGTCTGCAGAATCACGTCAGAAATAATTCACCGAATCTACAGAAACAGCTCAAAATGCTTAAGATTTTAATTTTATTTGCTTTAGTGGCCGCTGTTTTTGGAAAACCTGGACTTAACCATGGAATAGCAGCGCCCGTAGTTACTGCTCCTGTAGGAATAGCAACTCCTCATGTGATTTCGCCAACAGCTGTTAGTCAACAGTCAAGACACGACATTATTAACCCTGGAGTTATTACGTACACCACCGCCCATGCCGCCCCTGTTGTAGCTGCTGCTCCCGTTGTAACTGCAGCCGTACCAGCGGTGAGAGTGTCCAGTGCACTAACTTCCCAACTGGATGTTCGCAGACCGGCAGTAGCAGCAATTGCTGCCGCTCCCGTTGCTGTTGGCACCGTGGGCCATGGAGCAGGTTTGGCGAATGGATTTGGGTTGGTCGGCATAGGAGGCTTCGGAGACATCGGACTAGGAGGGCATGGAGGGTATGGATATGGAAAATAAATATTACTTCTCTGGAAGTACATATGTAATTATTAATTAATAATTACTTACAAATAACTGTGTGAAACAACTTACGTCTTCAACTCAATCTTTCAAATAAAATTTGCCTCGTATGTTTATTTGTTATTTCTACAATAAGTATAAGTTATCAGCACTGCAAGTAAGAGTATCCTTTTTTCTCAGCTGTAAGTATTATAAACATTATTTAAAAAGATTATAAACTTGAATACTTTTGACTATTTTAAACCAAAAAAATACGTAGGTATTATAGTACATCATGTAATAAGCGTGATGAACGGAGGTATATATTTAAAATTACCTCCTGGGCCATGTGATGTAATTTTTTTCATCGAAATAAGTCAAACTTGCTTACTAATAGAATGTTATATAATGTTTAAGTAAAACGAATCACCTTTGGTTTATCAGAACACAGTAGCTTCTACACGAATGTAGTCATCTCTATTGTACTAGTGAAACATGCTTTACATGTTAATTTTATAGATAGGATATTAGTTCTGTTGTTATGTAATACCTAGTTATATAATAAGGTATACATGGTAACTTTAAGTTTCTTTATCTAAAAGAACTTTCGAAAGTTAACAGTAATTAACATTTCTCTAAGATTCATAATGAATTAGCTATCATATTGAAGGATTTTAGAAAATAATAGAAATGGGTGATTATAAAAATTCATAATGCAGAAACATTATAGAAATTAGTTAATTTTTGCTATTTATTTTCTTCTGTTAATATTCCAGGGGAGATAGCTGTAGGTGGCAGATTGTTCACTAATTTCTTTTTTGTTTTATTATTGTCATATAACAAACAGCCATTTGTTTCCAGTAAATAAACAAGAAAATCTGTCCTTACTGAATATGTTACATACTTTCGTTGTCGATAGATTTAAATCATTTTATTGATGTTTTCTTGTGTTTTTGTGTTTAAATGATATTTTTCGTAAGATAAACTCAAAACTTACAAATGTTGTATACACACATTTGTGCTTGATGTGACGACCCACCCCTATTTATACAACTAAGGGGTGGGTCATCAATCATCATATATGGCGCAAATCCGACATCATTTTTGGTGAATTACAGGTTACTTGCTCACAAAATAATGTCACTCAGAAAGCAAAGCAGTATTAATTGAATTTTATTTTTGAATGAGTATTTTAATTCTGATTCTGACCAAATACAAATGTAAAGTTGCTAAAATACGGGGCAACTGGTTTATAAATATTATAACCAATGTTAGTTAGTTAAAAAAAAATCAATATGTTGTATGTACTTACTTACATTTTATCTTTATAAGAATACATTTTTAAGATTATTGATTACTTACAAAAAGTGGAATAAAAAAAAAAATTGTAAACCAGTCCTAGACTGGGTAACAAGATTATTGTTTACTTACAAAAAGTGGAATAAAAAAAAAAAATTGTAAACCAGTCCTAGACTGGGTAACAAATTTTTTTTTTTTTTAATTCCACTTTTTGTAAGTAATCAATAATCTTAAAAATGTATTCTTATAAAGATAAAATGTAAGTAAGTACATACAACATATTGATTTTTTTTTAACTAACTAACATTGGTTATAATATTTTATAAACCAGTTGCCCCGTATTTTAGCAACTTTACATTTATATTTGGTCAGAATCAGAATTAAAATACTTACAAAAAGTGGAATAAAAAATACTATTATGATTCTTAAAAGAGGCTTTTTATTGTACATTACCTAGATGGCCAACTCCCTTTGAATTATGCTATAAACCAACTGTTATGTAGATAAATGACATTCTTCATTATCCATTGCCGTGAGTAACGATTCATACTCCAAGGGTTGTGATCAATCGCAGAATTGCCCTTGCAAAATATCGCGTACAATATTAAGTTTTATAATATAGTAGAACATTCAGATGTCATCATAATCATAATGACATGTCATAATTCTCAAGTCTTAATAGGTTTTTTCATAAAAAAGAAATAATTAGCGAATTTTCATAGTGAAAATAAAAAAATCTGTACATCGTAGAAAAAGTTTCGTATTTTATTCGCGTGTCTGCTTGGATGATTATAACACGATCTTCATCCTCGTGGGTAACAGCTGTCATTACAGGCTCGTTGAGTAATATACTATTTTCCTCATTTATATAATGACCTAGATTTGATCTAAAAAATAAACATTAAATATGATTTTTTTATATAAAATATGTTGGTAATTTCAAGAAAAAATCGAAAAGACAGAATCATGTTTTAGAAGTATTTTATCTTTTCAATATCTTTAATACTACATATCGTGTGTTCCACAAAAAACTCACTCGCAGCAAGCCATGACAAAAGTGAAGTATGTCTTAGTACCAGATGTGAAATGAACTACTAAAGTAAATTTATAGGTTATCTGTTACAACTCACAATATGATGAAAATTTGTAAGTAACAAATGAACTACTTCCAATGATCCTAAAATCGACATGACCAGTCTATCTATCTCTATAGTCATGGCTTACTGCGAGTGAGTTTTTATTGGAACACGCGATATAATGCAAATATGTGTCTGTTTCGTGTCACAATATGGCGGTACCCACGAAACTGTGTTGCTATGACACTCCCGTTTTGACAGTAAAACCTGTCATCAATTTTATAAGAAAAATATTACAATAATGGATAATTTAGACGAACTTAAGCTACAAAGAGCAGAAAATAGAGAACGACAAAGACGTAGGCGGGAAAACAGAAGCCAAGAAGAAAGAGATATCGAAAATGAGCGTAGAATTTTAATATTTTATTGATTTTAGTGCATAAGCACGGGCCGTTCCACTGGTACTATTAATTCTTAAACACTTTTTTGGACAATTTTAAAAATTTAAACCTTTCTAGAATGTATTTTCATTTTGTTGTAAAATATGATAAAAAACAACACAACCATAAATACAGTTAATAAAAATAAAAAACAGTACCAAAAAAGTAAGTAGTGGGGGACGATTTCATGAACGTGCGGCACAGCACTTGCAGGGCGTCGGGCCCCATGTAATTTCACGATTTAATAATGGTTTGTCTGTTTTTTGAAGCAGTACAAGACTCGACAGATTACCTGGCGTCTTATGGTTTGAATATTGTCTCCATTATTATTTGATAATTTATTTTTTACTTTACAACCTTGTCGAATTTTATTCAAATAAATTCGCTAAACACTTGGGACGCCACCGGACATTGCTTCCGACTCACGCTGAATAAAAACGGAACAAAATCTCGGCAAAAACTATACAGTCGACCTGTTCACCAATAAACACCATCGCAAGTCGTTTTAACTAGCATTATTCCGTGCACTGATTGTATTTATAATATGAAACCACATCAATTGTGAGCGATTAGTACTTGGGCTACTTTGTTAGCGTTTTTGCATGCAATTATATTAGGAACTGATTCTCCGCTTCCTACCTAACGCCTATTTGAATCCGATCTCTGCTCATCATTGTTAGCAACAAACAACAAAATTGTATTGTACCACTTATGATGTTGGTATTACTTATCCACTCAATTAAAGAACAATGAACAAAAAATAAATTGGTATAATTAAAGAAAGAAGAAGATATTTTTTAAACAGACTGTTGAAAAAGTATTTAAAATGTGAAATCGAAGCATGTCTCACAGACCAAAAATAGCATTTAACCACCATTATGATAACATGATTAAAATTATTAATAAATTAAACACTACCAGTTTGTTGTTTTTATCATTACTGCTACATATAAACACTAACAATCAAAGTAAAATATATTCAAAAATATGTTTACAGAAGAATGAAATAAACTCAATACAGCTTAAAATAAAATTTCAGTGTACATTATGATAATATAAATTAAAATACAAACAAGATTCTCAACAATGTAATATTTTTAAGAAATATATTAATTTAGTTTATTATTTATTATCGATTATTTTCAAATAATAATGATAACATTTAATTTTTTGAAATGAATAGTTGAAAACAAAACAACTAGTAATTTTTTTAAATAATAACCTTATTTACACAGATTCCACCACAAACGCATCACCATCCATGCCCATATCCATACCCATGGCCGAAACCGTATCCATAGTCTAATCCATAGTCATGTCCCAGTCCATAACTTTCCACAATGGGGGCACCATGTATTCCGTAACTTGCATGACTTACAGCCGGATAAGCGTAGGATATTGGACTAGCAACCACCGTCTTCGTCACAACAGGCTCCGCGTAAGTTGTGATAAGAGGTTTGCTGTGCACGTCGATCCTGGATGAGTAACTGGTAGCTGCTGGAAGAGCGTAACCCCCAAGTAATCCAGGAGCAGGAGCAGAAGCAGCAACAGCTAACACTACGGACAACACCACCAACTTCAACATTTTTAGGTCTGTGTCGTCGACTTGAATGACAGAATACCTAATTCACGAAAAATTCTCGTTTATATAGCAGGAAAAGCACTAAATCCATCCCCTCTTGTCTCGTGCTATTGCGTTACAAAGACCTTTATTGTGAGAAAATAAGTAAAATATGGTCACGCGCTGCTGGTGACCGCCAAATTACAAGTATATGGAACGAAATTTGTAATTATGAGATTATTAACGTTGCCGTAACAGCGTTATTCAAATATTTTAGACATGAACTTGTGTAAACATCGGATGAAGAAATGTTGAGTATTTAACTGAACATAATGACACTTATAATGCCACTTTTAAAGCGTATTTGCTTCGATAGTTTTCCAACACATAGGTTATTCGTTTTAGAAGTCTACAATAAGAAGATCTGTATAGCGCATAAAAGTTTGAAAAATTCGTTGTTTATTAAAGTACAATTATGCCAAGCAAGGGCGTAGCAAAGGGGGGGGGGGGGGCAGGTGGGCCCGGCCCACCCCAGAATAAAAGTAAAACACATTAAAAACAAGATACATCTGCACTATCTATCTATCATCTGTCTGTGATTTAAAATCCGGCCCACCCCAGCAAAAAATCATTGCTACGCCCTTGATGCCAAGTATCTCAGACTACAATGATCTAATTTATATTTAACAATAATGTTATTAAAATTTCATACTTAGCGATGACATACTATCCTGGTTGCTTCATAAACAATTATAGTAACATCTTATTGTTTACACATAATGAACTTGTTTAATATCAAATTTATATATATTACAAATATACTACACGAGTATGATCACATTATTTAAACCAAGAACGATAAAATGTGAGAAAGTTACGTTTTTATTTAACGTACTAGTAAAATACATTTGTATCATATCATACCCAACCTAAAATTATAATATCTGCTGCCTTTTATTCTAAACTTTTATCTTGAGTGCTGTAAGAAAAAAGATTATTCTTTAGTGAGTCAACACAACAGTAAATAATTAGGTACGTATAACTCACAGTGCAGGTACGTAAAATTTTTGCAATACTCCAAACAAATCCCACCGTCATTAAATCCTTAATGACTTTAAATACTAGTTAGAGTTAATGCTACTTCTCATTTTTTAAATTTTTGAAGCAAAATATAAATTTCGAAGGATTTGTTTAAGTACTAAAATATAATAATTTACAAACCTATTGTAATGAAAATGGTTAAGAACATTAATAATGATTAGTGTGTTTAAATTGCAAACATTTAACAGAATTTGTATATTTTATAAAGGTCTGCTGAATGGCATAAAATACCCACCATTTTTTTTATGATATGTTGTATATTGGAATTCCGAATTCCCATTTACAGTGTTTTTCTTTTGCTTTTCTTCTTTTGTCAGTTGTGTTTCACGATTTGTCAAATGACTTTCCAATTTTTTAAATGTAAAAATGATCTGTCAAATGAAATTCCCCTTTTCTCAAATCACTTTCACTTTATACAAAATGCTTTTCTTATTAATTTAATTGATTTTCATTGTCACAATAGGAAAGTCAATTGACAAATAATGAATTACATTTGACAAAAAAGGAATTTGTTCTACAAATCATCCCTTACTAGCAAAATAAATGGGAAAATCAATTGAGAAATTGTGAAACACAATTGACAAAAGGAGAAAAGCAAAAGAAAAACACTGTATTTTTCTAAACAATTTTTTTCGTCACGTCGTTTTACAAATACAGGGTGTTAGGTAAATGATCTGCCAAAATGTAAACAGTTCGTTATCAGGAAAAATTGGGTAGATTTTTCCTCTACCATTTTTTATTTGAATGTTAATTTCGTTCAAAATGGGGTGCGGAAAAAATGTACCCCATCGTTTGGGATTCACAATTAAGAAAAAGTTTCGTTTTCAAGGATATTATTTAATTATTTTTTTACAGTAGTAGTAACTGCAATAATACAATTTTCAGTGGTTCTCAACGAGTTGGTGTACATTTTTGTCAGCAGATTTTAAATGAACTGTGCAGCTGAGCCAAAAACGAGTGAGGACTTTCTGTATCTGATCACCATTCTGATGCTCTCTTTAAAGTTTGACAGGACATTTACCTAACACCCTGTATACCGCCCGCAAGTGAAATCCGAACACCTAGAAACAATGCACTTTTTAAAATAAAATTTTACACACATAATCAGGGTACAGTCAGTAACAAATGATTAAAATTTAAAGGAATTCGGACAAATCTCCATAGAAAGGGTTAAAGTGGCTTTTTTTTCTGAGCGGAGTAGAAATACATAACGGGTGTTTTTTTAAATTTGGCGTCGAAGTAGGCGTTGAACTGTCGATTGTGAACGCACTATACAGGTTACGGATCACGGATCAGCTGTTTGAATGTTACGCTTTTACACGAGTGGTGCGCTCTCAATCGACTCTCCAACGCCTACTTCGACGCCAAATTTAAAAAAACACCCTTTATATGTAGGTTCAAGTGTCCACAGGCAGCTCGACCGAGTCAAATGTAAGGTCATTTGAAGCATTTGTCACGATTTATTTATTAATTATCCCTTACACGAAATATTTAATGATTAAACTATCCCTATTAAAAAAAAAAAACGCTAAACACCGAAATACCGAAATTATAACCCAATAAATAGTGTAAATCTGTGGTGTAAGACGAGTCGCTCGTTGTGGGCGTGTCCATGCATGTCAGATCAGATGTCAAATGTCAAAAATGGCTCAGGTGGCCCTTCAGTGATAACTGATAAACAGTAACCAGCTGTAAGTTGCAATCGTCTTTTGTGTTTGTTTGCATAATCTTTGGATTTGACTTATCACAAAGACAGCTGCTCGCGATAGATTTCGATAAATTCTTCTAAAAACCTCTTGCAATCCTTTACAGACGAGTTTTACAGATTAATTCACTGACTTTTTTGTATTATCGTCTTGAATATCGTACGACGCGTTTGAAGCCCACCTACACACGTTCCGCGCACCTCGCGTGTCAAGAGATAATGCACTAGTCCAAATTCAATTTTTACACATACACATACACACTGTATGTAGGTATGTACATTTTTAGAAACGAAAATTCTTAGACCAAGAAAATGAAAAATTTGATGTGGACAACTTAGAAGCGTTGAAACGACGAAAAACGGAGGATAAGGTTTGTTTACAATGTAGCAACTTATAAAGATTCTACCTCTGATAATATTTATTTCAGAAAAACAGGTCTAAAACAGGTGGTGGGCAATATGAGGCTCAACTATCTGAAGTGGAAGCCCGAGTCTTGGCAATGGTGGAAGTGCAAGCTAAGCCATTGCCAAATATTTATGATGATGATAACATTTACCATGGAGGTAAATATGAAATAGTCATATAGCTTGTGACAATTGCGAACAGTTAATTTTGTGATTAGCCATTTCAAAATTGTAATCATTTTTAGATTTAATACTGTCTCCAACTCGTGCACTGATACCCAGTCCCATGTTCGGTCCCACTTATTCGTTGAGCCTAGAAAGCCCAGAACCAATTGCTGGACCTTCTAATATATGCACCACTCCTGTTCCTGAAGTTTATGAAGACCTTGAAAGCCCAGAAAACCTAGACCCTGTCGTTTTTGATCCAAGATCGATTGAAATTCCCCCCCAAATTAGAAAAAAATATGTTCCTCCCAAACAAAAAAAACAAAAAATTAAGACAACAATAGAATTAAAAAGAACGTTATATTTAAAGCGCATTAAATTAGCGGACATGGAAATCAATTTCAAAAAAAAAATGAATGCATTGGAACTTAAGATCAAAGAGAAAGAATTAGATAGATTAATGAACTGAGTTACTACTCAATTTATTGATTTATCTAATTTGTTTCTTATAATTCTTTTATATTTCTTATTTATTACTATAATCACAAATTATTTTAGTTTATGTTCATGTTTTTTTTTTTTCGTTTGAATTATATTTTTATGTAAAATGTGTTCGTATTAAAGCTCTGCGAACAGCCGTGTTTTCATCATTATTTCTAACATCAGCAGGTTCCACCTCAACTTGCGGGGGCACCACCACCTCTGGATCAACTGGCGGTTCATCATCGTTAGCCAAAATCGCTATGTTATGTAACACACAACAAGCTACAATAGTGGCAAGGGTTGTCTCCATTTTAGTGCGTAAACCAATAGCAAGGCACGGAAATCGTCGCTTGGGCACGCCAAAACACCTTTCAATTGGATTTCTTGTGGCTCTGTGAGAATTATTATATGCCTCTTCTGCTGGTGTCCTTGGATTTAGTAGAGGGGTTAAAATGAACGAACGACAAGCGTATCCACTGTCACCTAATAAGAAACCATCTTCGTACCGGCCATTTTCAAGTTGAGCACATAAAGATGAGTCGTTAAAAATAGTGCTATCGTGCACACTTCCAGGCCATCGAGCAACTATATTTCTTATTTTTAGGTTTGCGTCACATACAGCTTGCACGTTGATTGAAAAAAAAGACTTTCTGTTGCGAAAGATCTCGGCATTAGGACCACCAGGAGACTCAACTCTTATATGAGTACAATCTATTGCACCAATCACTCTGGGCATCCTTCTCAGCCTATAAAAACTTAATTTTACAGCTTGCGTTTCAGTTGGGGTGGGCATTTTTATATAATGGGGCTTTAGTTGGGCTATTTTATGGACCACACGTTGGATAGTAACACATACTGTGGATTTGTGTACGGCGAATGTGTCCCCAAGTAACTGCTGAAATCCACCGGTGGCCAAATATCGCATTGTCAACAGTATCTGATTTAATGCCGTGACAGGTTTTCTTCGACGAGTAATGGGTTCAGTTTCAGGACCAATTAGGTCACATAACCATAGAATCGTTTATTTTTCAAATCGAAACCGCATTTTGAATTCTTGTTCGTCATATAAATCAAAAGGATTTATCCTGTCTCGTAGAGCACGACGTCTTCGAGGAATTCTATCTTCGTCTTCATCAGAAGAAGACAGTGATAAATCTGATATATCAGACATCAGTAAAATTTACATTTTTTAAATAAACAATAAAGTGAATACACAATTGTTTGATTCGTTACTTACCTTGTTCTGTTAATATATTGATGTAAATAATAAACCATTATCCACTATTCCACCTCACTTGGACGTAAAAATGGACTCAATTAATTTTTAATGGTGGTAGCTACCTCAATTAACTTAATGCCGTATTAGTCAAGAAGTTAATGGCGATTAATCGCTCATTGAGCTCTTATAAACAGATTTTTTATTTAATCATGATTAAATAGCATTTAACAACATGTTAACTTAATTCTCATTAAATATTTAATTTTGGGTTTAATCGAAATTAGTAGCATACAAAATTAAGTTAATGGCGCATTAACTTTTTAATTTCAATTAAATATTTAATTTTCTTTCTATAAACCCGCCCTGTTTTACATGTAAAAATAAAGAGTTCCAATTATTGGCTTCCCTAATAATTTTATGCCAAAATAGTTAAAATGAAAGTTAGAGAGAATTAAAAATAGTGTCTAATTCCACTCTTTGTTTTTTTCTAACATCTTGTGGTACTGAAAGAAAAGCAAGAAAGGAGTTAACACAAAAATACTAAAAAGTAGCACTAGCCATGAAATTTGACTTTTAAAATACTATGTACAGTACAACTTCGATAATCCGGACACACGTTACATCGGACACTCCAATAATTCGGCGCCTTCCACGTTTCGGACACTTTGCAATTTTTACCTCCATAATTCGGACAAATCAAAACATTAAGGTTTCTTATCGAAAAGATTTGCTAAACTACATAATATCAGATGAAGATGACAATATTGTGCAACTGTTGACAAGTTTCAATAATAAAAAAAAATAGGCACTCGGTGAAAATGATAATGTCGATTGTGATTTAACAGATGTACAAATAGTCCAAGAAACTTTAAACAATAATAATGAGGATGATAAAAACGAATGTGAATAATCCAAATTAGACGAAAACAAACAAAAATTATCACATATTTTAAACCCGCATAAAATAGTTTACAAATACATACAGTATGTCCAAATAGTCTGGAAACATCCAAATGAAAACGTAACGCATAATTTTTGAAAAAATCTAAAGACAGGTCAATTAGTGTTTTAAAAAAGATTTCTGCTGATATTTTCTTTTTGGTCTTTTCGATGACCTTGAAAAAGTTATGTTATTTTAAAAAATTAGGTTTTTTTTAGGAAATTTCTTATGTAAATTGAAGATTTTTTTCACCGTCGGGTAGGCAATTAAAAGATCTATTAAATACGGTAGTAAAAATGCGACATTGCGTTTTAAAAAAACCTCTGATGACAGTTTTTTTTCATTCTAAATTATTCTTCAATACATTATGTAGATTGTCATTGATGAATTCATGATTTTTTCTTAACCCAAGTAATCAAAAATGTATATACCTCGCTAATCCGGAAAACTCTCTAATTCGGCGAGGCTCAAAACTATATCTGTCCGGATTATCGAAGTTGTACTGTATTTGTCGAATGGTTTCTCTATTATTTAATTGTCTTTTAATTTGCCCTTCAAATGAAGTCGTACAGGACTACAGGATGAATGAAAAGGTATCTTCCATTAAATGCTCAAACTTCTCTACAATTCTTCCAATTGTTTCTGTCGCAGGAATTGATCGGTCTGGGAAACCTGAAGCAAATGTTGCTTGGAAGTTGCTTAAAAAAAATCCTCCATTATAACATTTAAAGAAAGAAATACAATTTCATGCTTAGTAGTACTTTTTACTGTTTTGTGTCAACTTCTTTCTTGCCTTTCTTTCAGTACCAGAAGATGTTAGAAAAAAAGTAAGACCGAAATTAGACAGTAATTTTAATTCTCTCCAACTTTCATTTTAACTATTTTGCCGTAAAATTATTAGGGGAGCCAATAATTGAAACTCTTTATTTTTACATGTAAAATCCTATGTCTCGTAAACCAATTCTACACCCGGTATGTTCCTATTTGAAACAAAAAAGTGTTGACAGTTTAGTCTTGAAGCGCTTAGGGCTATACGTGAATTTATCAGGTCCTTATGTAGTTTATTCACAACCATTTAATTTGGTATACTTATAAATAATTAAAATACACTGATAAATAAAGGAATTATGGACTCGTCTTTATTGGGATTGGATAGTCCGCCGGAACGCTTTATGGGCAAACAGAGTGTGGTCTGCCATTTGCCCGGACCACACCTGGAGAAATGGACCGCAGTCTCCCCCTGTCTTCTTGCCTGCAGGCAAGACGATGTTACACCACGCATCGGTCCCCGAAAAAGGGGACCCTTGCATGTGTCACGCCCCACTCTCGGTTCCTGCCACGAACCATCACAATATCCCGTCAATTCCTTCTCTGAAACCATGTCATTGCCTTGTCACTACTTCGGGGAAGTGTCTGCTCCCCTAGTTCGGAAGTGGATGACCTAAGGCCATCCACCTCTGTCCACCTTTCGGGGACATCATCTGATGAGCGGAGCAGATAAACCTCCTGAACCGCCCATTTGCCCATAAAGTTTGCTACGGCAAACCGTAGACCCAGTGGCACCACGCGGAGGTTTGGGCGGGGTGTATAATACACTCACGATCTCGGCAAACCTCATGCCGCGGCGTGATCTCGGGTGGTGAGTGCACACCTTCTACCATCTGGAGTAGGTACTGAAAAATATTTAAAAAAATCCAATATCTGCTGCTACAGTGACTCCTGAAATGGTTGAGCGCGTTCACGGCAACATCGTTAAAAAGCCAACACATGTTTAGACGCAAATAGGCAAAATGTTGAACATTTATTTTAATAATATAATTTTTGTTGAAGTGTTTCATTGTTGTGTTACCTCTCAAGCTCATCAAAATAGTTGCCTAGGTATTCAATAATACGGGTGATCAAGAAGGACTGTTTAAGTTGGTAACACTGAATTGTATTTTAAATCGTATAACAGGAGTAATTTTCGGTTGTTGATGGCTTGTCGTTGTTAATGCTATACCTACAACAGATATTTGTCAAATAAACCAACAAAACATATCCGGTTGCAGTGTTATAAATAATATATAAATTTGCTTAATTGTACTGCCAACTTAAACACTCCTTTTTGATCACCCGGTACAATGATATTACGTATTTCTAGGTAGAGGTAATTCTCAGGTTACAGGGTTGCCTTTTTTATATTTTAAAATTGCGTATATTTCCTAAATAGAGGGGTCAGGATTTTTAAAAAAATATTTTTCCTGCACTCTACCACATCCCTAAATTACGTACTTCAAGGTAAGGCGGTACTTTTGGGACACCTGTATATAAAACAACAAGATTTAATTGATCTAGCAGAGATACGGTTTTTTTTTACATAAAGTTTCTCTCAATTCTAAATTTCTACCAACACTGCATTCTACGTTGAAAATACAACCGGCAACACTGTTTGGTGAAAAATGCGTCAGATTGTATTTGTTAGGTTATCTGTCAATTTCCGTTTTTAGAACTCAAAATTTTAGAATAAAGGAAAAGAACGAAAACCTTTTTTAAAATGCAGCAAGTGAGTAGATAGAAAATGAAATTCTAAGAACACAATAATAATATCAGTCTTGTAAGTAGTAAAATTATGTTAAAATATTAGTCTTGTAAGTAGTAAAATTATGTTGCACAAATAAACTTATGAACTAATTTTAATGTTTTCGAATCATATTTAGAAATAATTATATTGCCAACTTTGGTTATACATAGGCACAGAACACATAAAGTCCATGTAATACCCCAAGTCAGTAAAATATCCTTGTCTAACATAAAAATTTTGGATAAAACGGACAACTACAGCAAACAAACGTATCTCTGTTGATTAACTGAATCTTGTTGTTTTATAGAATATCATGCATAACATAATTTCATACACATGAATTTTATAATTAAAAATATAAGCTTTCATTTTACTGACTTGGGGTATTACATGGACTATACCGGGTGTCCCATCACTTGTAGGAAAATCACTTTACAACTAAATTATATTTATATGAAGGCATAGATGCATAAATACTGTTCACCGCCACAAAAATTGGGTATTACTTTTTGGTTAAAATTAATTACCTAGGTACAGCAGGCAAAAAACTATCACTTTAAAAATTAAATTTTGTTCGATGCAGTTCAAATTTAGTATACGTTATGAAAAAATGATAGAGAAATAAAATCCGTCATTAGAATTTAATTAAAATGTTTTGATGTAAAGATATTTGGTTAATTTAATTTGGGCCTTTCTACTTTAATAATGAAAATTTATGAGAGAAAAGTTAAGTTTTTGGTTATTACTCTTATCCCCAATTTATGGTATGTACGAAGAAACTGAATCTCTCATAAATCTTCGTCTGCCATAAATGTTCTTTAATAAGTACTTTAATAAGTTAAAGAATCTCAAATTTAGAAATATTTTTATTTTGCCAACATAATTCAACAAGTGGTGGAAATTTAGAATTGAGAGAAACTATAGTTGTCCGTTTCATCCAAAATTTTTATGTTGGACAAGGATATTTTACTGCCTTGGGGCATTTATTACATGGAGTTTAGTATACAACGTGTCTCAGAAATAAGTACATTAATTTTAACCAGTGACAGTTCAAGAACAACAAAATTTTTATGTATGATTTTTTCGAAATATAATTTTCGTTTCAGTACTTTTCACCCACATAAATTAGCAAGCTCGCATTTTCTAGTTATTTAACCCAATGACAGTGACCGGGAAATAATACTTTTTGTAAAATCAACGCAAAACATTGTGTTTTTAGAGTACAGTTTTTCCGCTCTGTGGCCAAGGTGTAGTTTTTACTTAATTTTGTTTGACTCCGCAAGGCAGGTGTTTACGTGTTGATTTTGTGATTTAAGCTAAAATTTTGTGAAAATTGCTAGTTTATTTTCGGGAGTCGGGAGTGCTCCTCGAGCCTAAAGAATTTCCGTGCTACT
The DNA here is from genome assembly GCF_963966145.1 of Tenebrio molitor. NCBI lineage: Eukaryota > Metazoa > Arthropoda > Insecta > Coleoptera > Tenebrionidae > Tenebrio > Tenebrio molitor. The sequence continues at coordinate 18,044,210 of NC_091046.1, forward strand.
TCTTCTTGTAGGGTACATGAAGAACTTGATATATTCGGTCCCAATTGGTACAATTGAAATATGAAGAAAACGGTTGGAAAATGCTCCCACAACAATTTACAATAACAGCTGGAAAGAGTGGAAAAATCATTTCGTCGGCGCCTTCATTATTGTATTGACAATAACGGTGGTCGTTTTGAACACTTCTTGTAATAATTAGTGATTACTGATTAAGTGATTACTCTAATTACTTCATGAGAATTTTTACGGATTAACACACTAATTTCAGGAAACATTTTGTCATTATTTGGGCCTGGGCGATTCATTAGAGTTAGTTTATAGTTATTTATGTGACGCGCTTAGTAAATTAATCTTTACGGGCGCGCTGGCACTTGTGGGACGAGTGACGTAAGGAACGAATCTCCATAAGCCAGTAAGCCCAGTAAAGATTAATTGCTAAGCGAGTTGCATACAAACTTTTATTTCCACCTTCAGCCTTTAAATTTCGTTTTTTAATTGTTATTTATGTTTATAAAAATTTTGTAATGAAAGGCGGTGGGGCAATTATACCTACGTCGTCATAGTGTTGAGATAAACAACAAAAATACTGTCAGAAGTTTTGTGAAATTTGTTGCAAAAAGAAAGAAAAGAAAGAATGGCTGAAAACTTTGAAGGCGATTTTCTTGAAATGCAAGAAAATAACCACGGAATTACCAACGCTGCAAGTGCGGTTCTCTACTGATTCGATCCCAGGAGCGATATGAAAATGACTTTCGAAACGGATCAAAATGCATTATTAACGTAGTATTCCGGACACGGAATCTTGGCCAACATTTTTTAGACATTTCTAAAAAAATGATGTAAACCAGTCATTAGTGTCATTAATAAATGACAATTATTAAAAATCACTTTGAAGTTTTTCTTGTGACGTCAAAAAAGCAGTGAAATGGCATTATCGAGTCAAAAGTTGGGTTATATTCAATAAAGGCCAGTTCACACATATTTGTCAGTTAAATGTCAGTCGTGACCAAGATTCTGTGTCCGGAATAGTATGTAATTGCAACAATTCACAGTTAAATTTGTTTGTGTTTATAATAAACTTTTTCAAAAATCATTTTTCTTCAAACCTTCATAACAAATTATTTAAGACATGTTAAGAAACCAAGTAGGAATTTCAAATGATTTAGCTAGTTTACTTTACAACCGCTCATCAGCGGAGATAATAACTTCACGGACGCTGGTCAGCTCGTTAGATGCCATGACAATGAAATAACACTTTAGCATTATCAATGCAGCAGTGCAATGTCATATTTTACGGACGTTTGAAGAAAAAAATCATTTAATTAGTTTTGATTAATTATTATTTTTTGATGAGCCTTGTAAAGTCTTTACAGGTCTCTTCTACGTGCCTGTTAAATATTACAGGGCTCTGCCTGTAACTACCCATTTACCTAGTTACCACAAATGCCTATAAAGTATCATTTACTTAGAAGGTGGAAATAAAAATATTTATTATTATTGGTTTCATTTAATATCTACCATATGATTCTCTTTTTTCTCTTCCACCCTTATCATTATTGGTTACAGCAACGGGCGCAGCAATTAGCCGCTGTACTTAAGTTCGCAAGAAACAAGTGAAAGTTTTCTTGCATTTATTTTTTGTTCTTCGCTTATCGGCATCGGCGAAGCAAGTAATCCCCATACGCGGGTAACGAAATTTGAGACAAATATTTCAATAATTTTAATTGGATAACTATAAGGTTTAGGAAAAAAATATATGTATTTAAATATATTGTTGCTATTAACGAGTTCTATTACCAGTTAAAAATTATGTACTTATTCATCTTAAAAACAAGTACAAAACTTTTCTTGTTATCGTCTCTTACTTTGTTAATTATAAAGATTCTTTCGACTGGACCTCTTTCTTGTGATGCAGGGGAAACACATAAGTGTTTCTAACATCGTAGGTGGCTGTGCGCTATGCTTTAGGTGCGCCGCTACACCAACTAGATGTTAGAAACATTTATAATATCCCCGTATTTTGTTTGTTGAAAAACACGTGTGAGAAAAACACGTCTCAATTATTACAAACAAGTCCTCACTTTGAGTAATAAATAAGTACTAGTCTTGTCAGATTTCGAATTGTCTGAGGTAGGTGATATTTTGCAGATTGTCTAAAACGTATCATGCCGGCCAAAACATTTTAACAGTCATTTTCTGTCATTGTCATTTCAAAAAAAAATTGTAATCCATAATTTATTGTCATTATGGTTACCATCTTCATTATGATAGGTATTTTTTGGGTGGTAAATTTGAAAACTCGAAATTATTTTCTACTACACAGAACGTTTACCTCGGGTTAACTATGTACGATTGCTTTAATTTTATTCATTCATGTCGAATTTTTAGAATATCTGAGCTTTAAACAGTTTAAATTGATTGACAGAATAACAATTTCCATATCAGAATGACAAGAATCAAAAGTGGGTTACGGTTCCTAAAGGTTTTTTTAAACTATACGGGAATGTCAAGATAGTACGGCTAAAATTTTTTGGCCGCCATAGTGCAATGGCCGGCAATAAAAACTAGCCACCACTTTTCTGTCACATCAAATTCCAAATGTGTAATTAATGCTTTAATGACACTGACATTTAAATGATGACTACATTTTTTGGCCGGCCATTGTACCAGTCAATCTGTGAACAACCTAAAACCACAATCAGTCGACTAATTGTGATTTGGACATTCTGCTGATTATTAATGTTACAATTATTACTTATGTTATTCCTTAAAATTGGTACCTAATTAAACTACTCAAGGCTTTCATTGTTCAAGATTAAACTTCCATCGAATTAAGGCGATAAATAATAAAGGCAGAATATAGCCTAAGGGAGTCCGTTTCGGCTCAGGGACGCGAGGGTCGCGGGTTCGATTCCGACCCAGGGTGAAATTTAAAAAAAAAGACTATATTCTATCTCGTGATTCGGAAGTCACGTTAAGCCATTGGTCCCGGTCTATTGAGTTGGTTGGTCATCATGCCCCTCATAGATTTGTAAACCAGTCATAGACTGAAACAAATTTATTAAATGTGGCTTATTACTTCGCTATTGCTATAAGTTTACTCTCTACTATATTTATGTCATAAATTATATTATATTACATCATTCTTAATTTAGCACCTTTACCAAGGCAATTGATAATAAAATTAATAATAAAATAAACAGTCAAAAAATCTCATCATTGTATCATAAACTTATTAAAATCATTTTCTGTTCAGTATCAAAGGTACTCGCATATATTACGCAGAAGTTTGTGCATATACGAAATTGTAAGCAACAATTATCCCAAAATAAGTGGTGAAATGAGTTTTACCATTGAATATAAAGAATTAATTATTAATAATTAATTAATTAATTGTCTAATTAATTAATGAGTTAATTAATTAATATGTATGTGTACGATCAAGCTAAGAGAGATGTTTCGATAAAACAAAAGATCAGTTAGCACTCTTGATTTGTTTCCTTGTTTATCACTCTGTACACTCCTAAATAAATAATAAAAACATCAAAATCAATAACCTGTATTCAGTAGGTACCCACTTTTTACAGTATTGTTCTCCAGAAAGCGAAACTGAGTTAATTCGAGAAGTTTTCCCGCAGTTAAATTCCCAATACTTGTAACTACTCATTTCACAAGAGGAATTTAAAAAATATAAATATTAATACTGAACCGTGATTTTACTCACTCTTGCCAAGTGGTTGTGAGAATGGAAAACTGGTAAAGCTAGTGTGTAATGGCGCCCGATTCCTGTGGTCGTGCCCAAAAAACTCTTAGGCCCGGTTTATTCACCTTCATAATTTGTAATTATAAATCATTTGGAGGCGTATGAAATATTTAGAAAAAAGTTAGTTACATACTTTGAAATTTATTTTATTAATAATTTAAAACAACATGATCATTTTCGGTTCAGCCCTCTCTTTACCATGCGCTAAGTACCGGAGCGTGGGCACCATACGCTATGGGAGCGGCAGCAACAACAGTTGGATGGAAATCAACCCGCGATTGATGGGTAATGGCGGCAGACACAGCCACGGGAGCAGCAACCACTGCAGGAGCGGCAGCAATCACCGTTTTTTGAACAATAGGAGCGACAGCGTAAGTGGCAACAACGGGTTTGCTGATAACATCGGTTCTGTATTGGTGACTGACGGCGGCAGGCACGGCAACAGCTGGGGCAGCGACCACGGCTGGGGCGGCGATGGCAGAGTAACCCAAGAGACCACCAGGTTTAGCTGCGACGATGGCAACGAGAGCGGACAACACCACCAATTTGAACATTTTGATTGTTTTAGGTCTGTGTTGACGAGTCTGAGACTGACTGATAAAAGTGATACTGGGTGGAGTATTTGATCGGGTTTTTATACCTTGTCATTGAGATGACGTACATTATTACGCTCAAGGAAGTTAATTCTCGGTCGAACACTGACAAAGGTAGTGTCCGGTGGGCATTGTGCTTTCATTCTTGTAAGTAAACTCCAGGAACCTTGATAATGATTTCATTATTGAGTAGATACACCTACTGAACTTGTAGTGTCCTAGATATTTATTAAGAAACGCTAATTAAAGGAATACGTTCGGATTCAAGGAAATGTAACATTTAGTAATGCCGCAAAAATATAAGTATCCATGAATATTTATATTACACGAAGTTTTCAATTTTACAAGTTTTTACAAAGTTTTCATGTTTGATTTAATTTTATTTTAATTTAAATTAACATCGATGAAACTAACTAGATTCGTACGAGTGCTTACATTATTTCAGGGTAATCATGTTCCAAAAAACTGTAAATGTAAGTCATTTTATTACTTATGCATGTCAAATTTTTGAATTTATTCGATTTATAAATCCTTTTAGCAGTATATGTGATAATTAAATGATCCTACGACCTTTAATTTAAAATTTACAAGTAACGAAAATAATGTATTCGACAAAAAAAGATATTTGAGTTTAATAACATTTTTTAATTGTTAAAAATCTTAATATCAACATAACATTAATTATAAGAAAAACATTACGATCAACGTTATTATGCGTGTAGTAATAACAGTAGTTGTAGTAAAGTAGTAAATTCTTTTATAATGAATATTCCAATTTAAACCTGTAAACTCAAGTTTTTTTACTGTTTACCAGTTGTAGAATATATTTACATATATTCTATATGGAGAGCAAAAATCATCGTCTTCCGAGTTAATGACTTTCCTTTCCTTTTAATATAATAAAAAAACAACAAACAAAATTTTACAAAATTAAGCGATAAAAATGACTGTCTGGTCTAGTTAATATACCTACAGTATCTGATTTCACATAAATATGGAATTGCATACATAAAATGCATTCACGTTGTTTTGGCATAATATAGGAGGCTATGGAAATTTTGCATTTAATTTGGTAGTAAAGCTGTCTGTTCAATTAGGTTATGTTATTCTAAGTTTGAGGTTATAAATAGCATCAATGTCTAGTGCATTGTGTCAGTTTTACTTGTTTGTAATAGAAGAATACTCAGACATCGCGAGAAATTCAGGAACATTTTGATAGGTCCGCATGACGGAAATCAAACAATCAACGTTAAAAAAATAAATCATGGCCACCCATTATGCCAAAACAACGTGAACGGTGTTTACTTCTATAGTTTGTCTCAATTCTAAATTTCCACCACCTGTTGAATTATGTTGGTAAAGTAAAAATATTTCTAAATTGGGGATTCTTATAACCAAAGTTGGCAATAATTATATTGCCATATTAAACAATTATGTTTTATAAACATCATTCGAAAACATTAAAATTAGTTCATAAGTTTATTTTGCTGTTAGATTTGTTTTGTTTTGTTTGATTTGATTTGTTGATTTTCTACCTACCTACTTGGTGCATTTTAAAAAAGGTTTTCGTTTTATTCTTTTATTCTAAAATTTTGAGTTGTAAAAACGGAAATTGACAGATAACCTAACAAATACAATCTGACGCATTTTTCACCAAGCAGTGTTGCCGATTGTATTTCCAACGTAGAATGCAGTGTTGGTGGAAATTTAGAATTGAGACAGACTTTATGTATTTTCTTATAAAATACAATGTATTTTAATACAGGTCCTTTCTTCTCTATTAGTTTTTCTAACTACATTTGCAAAATGTTTTGCCGACCAATCTAATCCAAATCTTCAACTACAATTTTCCGCGGGCTGCACAAAATAAAAAATTTGTCTTTTTCCAAGCACTGAATCCAGCTTTGGTACATACGTTCACATCTTAATTGTTTTTCCAAATGTTTGTCTATTGTCGGAGCTCGAGAATCGAGAATCGAGATCTATTTTTAATTATAATCATTTTTCAAAAAAAATATTCACAATCTCATAGGTCAGAAAATACAATGACTCCAAACTAATAAATGTAGTCATTAATCTAAAAATCACTTGATATACTTACAGTTAATTTCAGAATTATAGAGTACCTACACCTAATTTTGGCAAACAAAATGCTTAATCTAACCGAAAACGCGAAAGTGCTCATTCTATCCAAATTAGAAGAAGGATAGTCGATCCGGAGTGTAGCACAGTATTATAACATCGCGAAGAGCACCGTGCAGAGACATCTTATGTTGCCAAACTTACCTAACCTATATAAAAAATATGACGCTCAAATTTCAAAAAGGCATCTTTACATGTGGAAAAAACTGTAATAAATCGACTTCTTGATTTTTGAGGTGTACACGATAATTTTGAAATTAACTGTACCATCATTTGATCTTTTTTTTATTGTATTAATTAATGCGAAAAGAAAATGTTTAACGTCACACATACGCACAGTTGCGGGATTAAAAGTTTGAGCAGTATTTTTCTGTCACTTCAACTAGAGCTCTGTAAACCCACCTTTCAGTGTCATCATGACTGACATTCAAAAATTAAACTTTTCTGTGTCAGTCACGCAGTCAGTTTTTGAATATTGAGTTAATTGCACTGAGTGTAAAGGTTGTTTTAGAGTGGGCCCACTCGTGCCAAAAAACCCAATTTACACACGAAATCATCAAATAAACTACTATTTCACTGTTTTACGATGAAAAAAAATATATTAAAGCATCCAAGGAAACTTTTTGACAACTATTTTTGATCTATCAAAAAATGACATACTTTGCAAGTTGATAACAATGGATAAATGTCGCTTTTTTGTGACGATTGTAATAGCTATTTATGCAACGAGGTTCTGTGTAAATTGGGTTCTTCTAATTGCCCGAGGGCCCAATTTGCACAGAAACAAGTTGCATACAAACTTTTATTGTTTGAAACGACGCCCCAAAGCTTCCAAATCTATTTAAAATGATTTCGCATTTGCTTTTGACAGTTTTGACAAATTTTTCGAGAAATGTCACTTTGAATGTGTTCTCTAGGGCAACGGTTGGTTATCTGCTATTTTTTGCTTTAGAGCAGTTAGCAGGCAGTTTACAAAGGAGAAAAATGAGAATTTATGACAGTTGAAAGCAATAAAAATAGTTTATTATCTTATCCCATAAATAATATTAATAATTAAAATATGTTGTATCTAATATATACTTAGAAATAATCTATTTGTGTTCTAACCAATAGTCAAGCTGGACTAGGGTTTGGGGATAATTCACATAATTATCGAATGAGGAAGTTTATCGTGAATGTCGGTTAACTGCCAGATCAGGAGTGGGAATGAATTTTTACTCTAATAAAATAGTATTCATAAATATTATACATGTATTTATTTGTACATATTTAATAACAATATATTCATATAAAGTTTTGATTTATTTAATATTATAAGATAAATATACTTTTCATTTGTTATTTTATTTATTTTAATTTAATACTTTTCAATAATATTACTAAACACCTTTTATGATGTGTCACGTCAAAAAGTTCGAGTTAACGAAGGTTTCAACACTACCCATTTATATTTATCAAACGCCTTTGATAATGGAATGACACATAGTAGACTACCATATTATTTTGTTAGTGAAATCGTGTTATTATATAATTGATTAGTCTTACTAGGAAACAAGTAAATATTTTATTTACGCAATATTTGACAGACACGTGTTTATTCAATTGTTGATCTCTTATTTTATTTAAACAATCGTAGACCAAATATTTCATCAATTACATACCTCCACAAATCTCTAATAAGAAAAACATACGCTTCAACATTTTCTTAAGGCGTGACCCTCGAAGGTCGTAAGCTTGTTCTTACCATTTGGAACACGAAAATGAGTCATAAAACTTCAGTCTTTACGTTTTTAAAATTAAAAGATATTTGTTAGAAAGCCTTTATACCTAAGCTTATAGTATACGTATACCTAAATAATTTAGGAGTAGTTAATAACAATTTATAATACGTATAATTTTAATATTTAAACTTACAAAAAAAAATTGTTTGGAATGTAATTTTTTCCATCTTTTTTTTATATATATTTTTTTTAATATTAAATCATTTTGAGAATAAATTTTTAATTTCTGCAAAACAAAAATATAAAATATTTACATCCTTAATTTTTAAATATTTCAAATTCATCTTAATAGTAGTTTATTTAACGAGTTCCTGTGTAAATTGGGCTTTTTTTGGTACTCGTAGGCCTTTAAAGCGCTCGTGGCGTTTTAAACTGACCCAGTCATGCCAAAAAAAAGCCCAATTTACACACGAACGAGCTGCATACAAGGTTTTTTTGTTCGACGAGCCCCTTGCAGACTCCAAATTCCTTAAAATCTTTAAAATTAGTTCGACGTTTAGTTTTGACAAGTTGTGACACACTGGAGAAAATTCTCAAATTCTGACAGAGTCGAACAAAAAAACAAAATACTCGCATATATACATAATATTTTTTATCAACTATGTATATATTTTTATTATTATTAATTAAAATCGTTCACATATTAGAGTACCATTGTAAAATATCCAAAATAATCAAAAATCACTGCATTTTTTTAATTCAAATTAGAATGTGAAATTACACCATATCCGTTATAATAAGGATATTGTTTCGCAATACGTCGTCTACCAGGAAATTACAAGTTTGTATTTCACTTGTACGTGTAAATTGTATACGTTGGTAGTTGGTATTGATACCGACTCCTCACCAACACGGTAAAAGTGAGATTTTCAAGGTCTGGGTCTACCAAGGATTTGAACCAAATTCTCCTCGCCAAATTCCTTCGGCAGTCCATTTAATTTCTCACACCATTTTGACGCTATAAAAACGAGTCGGAAAATCAAATCGACATTAGTTCCAATCAGTCAGTCTCAGACTCGTCAACACAGACCTAAAACAATCAAAATGTTCAAATTGGTGGTGTTGTCCGCTCTCGTTGCCATCGTCGCAGCTAAACCTGGTGGTCTCTTGGGTTACTCTGCCATCGCCGCCCCAGCCGTAGTCGCCGCCCCAGCTGTTGCCGTGCCTGCCGCCGTCAGTCACCAATACAGAACCGACGTCATCAGCAAACCTGTCGTAGCCACCTATGCTGCTGCCCCAATTGTCCAGAGGACCGTTGTTGCCGCCGCTCCAGCTGTATATGCCCATGCCGCTCCCGTTGCTTATGCTGCCCACGCTGTACATGCTGCCCCTCTTGCTGCTTGGTAAAGAGAGGACTGATGGATAATCTTAAAAAAATCATTATTCTGTGAAAATAAATTAATTATTTTATAATAATTTGTTTTTTTCTTCTTAAATTATTTTGGGTCACTTTCTAAAGGCACAAGAATTATCATTAAGATAATTGAAACGTCAAAACACGTCAAGGTTGTTCGTTCAATATCCTATTTGAAATGGAAATGTGTGAGTTTATTTTTATGTACTTAGATTTTCTAATGATTATTGAAACAAAAATAGATAGTTTAAATTAAATTAAATGTTAAAACTACATAAAACATCTAGAAATCATAAATGTAAATTTCAGAAAACTAAATTAACCACTTTTTTATAAAACATATTTACACTTGGTTTCAAAAAAATAGCGCGTACACCTAATATTTCTCCATGTAATGTTAGCTTTGTCTCCATGAAAGTGACAGAAGCCCGAATCATCGCTAAACTAGAAACAAGGTAGCGTGTGAAATTCATGTTGCCTAGAATTAGTTTATAGCGGGCCATTTACACTAGGAAAATATTACAAAAATCGCTCTCAGCACTTGTACGCAATTTTTTTGAAATAAAGTGTACCTACACTTCCGCTAATGGTATCTAAATATTATACTCAAATTTTCATAATCTCGAAAAGCTATATAAATAATATAATATATACAGGGTGAGCGAAACTCGATGTCTCAGCTCTATTCATCGAATTTGTTTTTCCCAGAAACATACCTATATTTTCGCATATTTAAAAAGAGCTAATTTTTCTGAATTTTTCCGTTAAAAAAGTATAAGCAAATTTGTAAATATCAAAAATTCGCAATCGTCACGATTTAAACAAAATAGCAAATTTTTTTCTTTACAAAAATTGATCAGAAAAATTAGCTCTTTTTAAATATGCCAAAATATAGGTATATTTCTGGGAAAAAAAATTCGATGACGTCATCAGTTCAGTTTCCAAATATGGAAAAATATGCAAATATGGTTTAAAATGGACCTTACTCAATCCCCTTTAAGAACCTCTTTTCAAATCGTTTTTATAGTCTTTCTTTTTCTTTTAATAGAGCTGAGACATCGAGTTTGGCTCACCTGTACATACTCGTATACAGGGTGATTCACGTAGCCCGTTCGTTAGAAACTTTCTGATTTCCCAAAATCGTATTAGTATGAAAATTGGTAGTAGCCGACTATAATGGACTACCCCAAGTGGGATTCGAACCCCTAGCGCCGGGACCACGACCTCGGAGCACTGTCTCCGACAGCCATGCGGCCACCGAGCTACCTGGATTTTATTTATATAAAAATTAAATGTACAATTACTTATATCATTGAAATGGTTTTCTAAAGGCAAGCATTACCCTTTGATCAATCCAAACAACTTTATTTCGTATTCTCCAATTGTAGAACAACTTGTACTCTTGTCAAATATCTTCCCGATGATTTTTGGAGCAATAAGTTTGATCGCGCACTATCTACCTTCTCCAAAAGGTGGTCTGAGAAGAAAACTTGACTTCTGCTTCGGTTCGGTTGTGAGAATTCATTTTATTAAAGGAAGTTAGCGCAAATGAAAGAAATCACATGAAAAACTTCGACAGATTGAATTTTTATTAATCGTTTGTTATCATAGTAACAAGGCATAGCAATCTTTTTCAAATTTATTTTCTTTAAATTTATTTTCTTTTAAATAATTGTCTCAGTATACTAAAAAATCTTGTACGTCACACGACCGGTAGAGGCATTATGGCCTCGCTAGTTTACAAGTCTCGCCCTATCGGGCTCGACCTGTAATTCACTAGCTCGTCCGTAAAAACGTTACTACCGGTCTTGTAACGTAAATAGCTATTTTTGTTCGACACTGTCAGAATTTGAGAATTTTCTCCTGTGTGAACGGATTTTGATAAATTTGACAACTTGTCAAAACGAAACGTCAAGCTAATTTTAAAGATTTTCAGCGATTTGGAGCCTTTGGAGGCTCGTCGAACAAAAAAACGTTGTATTCAACTCGTTCTTGTGTAATTTGGGCTTTTTTGGCACTCGTGGAGCTTTAAAACTCGAGTGAAACGAGAGAGTTTGAAACGAATGAGTTTGAAATCTCGACCTGACGGTCTCGACCAAAAAACAAAAAACAATCATTTTGCGCACTTAATACAAAAATAACTATTTATTGTCTTATTTTTACATATTGATCTTTTTTTAATTGACAATCCAACTCGAAAATTTTTAACCAATCGAATTGATTTATAGTGAAAAAACACCGAGCAGAGTGAAAAAACAACCAGCTGAGTGAAAAAACCACTCGTGGTTTTACAGCGAAAAAATGTATGTCAAAATAAAACGTCAAATTTATTAGGTCAACTCGATAAAAATTTTCTCGGTGGATTGTCAAGTCGAATACAATTCGTGGTCTAATTTTTTCTGCAAAATTTGTCATTTAAGGCATTCGTAGCTCGTGTAATTTTCGTTGCAAACGCTACTCATGTCTTAAATGACAAATTTTGTCGGAAAAAATTAGACCACTTATTGTATTATTATATGAATATATTTTTTTACATTTTTCTAACTAATTTGACACTTAGCCATGGGATAATCATCAATACCTAATTGAAATGAAAGAGTGGGTTAAAATGTTTTTGTGTAGGAATCGCTGTTCTAATACTAACAGTTTTACAGTTTTTGGATGGATGTGTAAACACATGAGCGGGTATGAATTTTATGGTTCAAATTATATTTGATTTTAACTCTGTTTCGAAGAATTTGCGGAAAAAATTATAAATAGGTATACACTGCCCCAAAAAAGTTAAGGATATTGCTGTTTGTCAACAACAAAGGAAAAACAGGGATCATAATCGATACACATGTGTAATTCTATTCATTTTCAGCCAAGTCAATACAGAATGGAACTAAAAAAAAATTAAAACCTTTGAAATTAAATAAAATTAAAAATAAATTAAATTAAATAATAATTTTTGTTTTAATTTCAAATAATCGGTATTTCGTCCTAATACGACGAATTAAGTTGTCAATATCTTCCTGGGGGATCTGTTGCCACAAAATAGGGAACAAGTCACTCAATTCCTGAATATTCAGGTCTCAGGCGGGTTCAAGTCCGGAGATCGTACAGGTAGCTGATAATGTTGAATTTCCTACAAATCTAAGGTTTCCAAAACCAATCGTATCCTGTGCAGACGAGCGTTATCATTCACATATCGAGAATATCCTTAACTTTTTTGGGGCAGTGTAATATATTATGCACCGAGGGAGTGAAGTGGATGATTTTTACCCGAGGTGCAGTTTGTAGCCCGAGGGTTCTACAAAGCACTGAGAGTAAAAATCATTCACTCCCGAGGTCCATATACTATTTTTTGCACGACTCACCAATTTTAATAGCAAAAAGCCGAAAATTTTTAAATTATCACTAACTGTCAAGCTAAATGTAAGTGTCATGTTGACAGTTAAAAATAATTTTTAACCTTTCGCAAGACGGTCTCTATTTTAACAGGCCAGGACACTGGCTGTGTTGCCAAATTTCTTAGTGGGCCATTCCATAGCATCCTGAGTTTCAAAAATATTGGCACTTCCATAGAAAGGCGGTTCATTCAAAAATCTCGGCACGCCTCGGGCTCTAATCTTAGCGCTCTGGCTATAATCATTCTTCTTCACCTTGGTGTATAATATACTATTTATTGATGGTTAAATTTATTACGTGAACTTCCATAACAATCTTAATAAGTCGTGCCAAAACTAAATAATCACCAACACTGCATTCTACCCGGAAAATCAACCCACAATGTTGTATACTTAGATTTGATTGGTCTAGCATCCTAGTAATATTAAAATTACTATTAAAGTGTGGTCGCTGAACAAATGGAGTAATAAAAAAAAGGGATGTGGCGTTAGTTGTACAGAACGATATACGCCGAAGTCTGTTTCACAATGAGGCAGGTTCTTTGCCATTTATCATTCCCATAAGAATATGATACACTTGATAGACTGAGAAAAATGTTGCATTCATTGACGTGCACATCTTCTCCAAACATGAACACGTAGTCAAACTCAATTGGAACTATTGGAAGCTCCTGTTTAAAATACGCGGGCACTAGGGGGCGGTTTTATTACTCCATCTGTTCAGCGACCATACTTTAGTACACTTTTTTTTTGTATATTTATATTTTCAAATTGAACTGTTGCTTCGTTTCGATAAATTAAATTTAGTGTAATATGTAAACTAGATGTCAAATTATAACGGTGTCTTTCCCACAACAAAAACGTTATTTAGCCTTGACAAAAAAAACAACAGCACGGACTTGAACTTTTCTTAAATGTTGAATAATTGATCTTGTCAAATAAATAAGAATATTTTATATTGCTCATTTCACAAATTGTCTGATTAAATCAATCGTCTGATTAACTTTTGCCAAAAAAATATTAAGTAGTTGACATATAATTACATTCAGTGTTTTTTATAATCTCTTTTCATACTTTCATAAATATTATAGCTATACAAAAATTCAAGAAGAGAGATTTATTTTTACCTACAAAAATAAATTTTGATCACCGAATGCACAACGCAGTAGTCTCAATTTATTCCTTTGGTTTAGACCCGATTAGTCCAAAACCGTATACTATACAATGTAAAGTCATCCGGACTTTTAATGAATGAGACAAATTTAGTGAGTTGGCACTCTAGTCATTTGTCTAGGTCAGAGATAACGTCGACGTTATCTCTGTCTAGGTTAAGATTCTAGGTAGACAATTGTACCTATATACCAACATCGTAAATGTGTTGTCAACCGAACAAAAATAATTTCAATCATTAAAAGTCACCCGGTATGTAATAGTTTTTTGTATGACTAGAAAATGCCATTTTGCAAGTGCAAATACGGTTTGTGGAGCAGAGGCGTCAGCCGAGGCGACACAAGTGCGAGCACTTGCAAAACATTTTCTAAGCGTGTAATCCACAAAACTTTTTCGGTCGACAATTTATTTAAAGCAAAATATAATCATTTTTGTTAAAATATTACCGGATAGGATAAAGGATCCAAGAAGTGACTGACTGTCATGACAAAAATCAACCAATTTCTCAAATCTTCAAAACCGTCATTATCGTTTCTGTTATTCCTAACTCATCGCTTGATATCCCCCTCGCCCTCTATCTACTGATATACACAATGTACTGCTTGCGATAAAGGATACAGATTTGCCCGACATCAATATTTCACACTTTAAAAATTGTACAGTTGCGGCCAAATAAAAGAGACCACTAAATTGACATTTTATGTTAAATTTTGGTAATTCAGGCTTTTAAAATGAAAGTTTCTCTGGTAACCAGATACCCATACCTGTGGCACAACATAACAGTGACGGATGATGTCAATTTGAAAAATAGTTTTTTATGTTATCTCCTAGGAGATGATTTTTCAGGTGATTTAATATTTAATTCAATTTACAATAGAAAAAATAGCTGCCGAGTTTTATTTGGCCGCAACTGTACAAACATTCCTCATGACATTGACATTTTGTGCTGCCAACCTAAAATCTTTCATTAAAATTAAATTAAATTTAAAATTCCTGTTTCGATTTTCTTGCTTAGGAAGGGAAATGCTATTTTCCAGACGATGTAGACGAATGAAAAATCAGTTTTTCCGATAGTAATTCTACGTTTAACAAGGATGAATGAAATTATATCAGCTATAATAAAAATACAGGTGTCGAGTAGGAGATTATTTTCCGTCACTTACAAAATACAGTAAGCACGGATTTTATGTCAATTTGTTTGTTTATTTGTTATGACTCCCCATCTTCTCTTTACGCAAGAGATTTTTATCAAAAGAACAAGAAAATTTTGTAGATATAAAGAGACCATTGGGAAAAAATATAAATTTCTCTTTACATTTGCATATAAACACATGCAACTGAATATTACAATGGCAATATTGTGCAATACGCAATGGTACCGAAATAGGTGAAAGCACAGACACATAACATGTGCGCTTATAGAATGATATACATTCATTACATATAAAGAAGTTACATGCGAGGACAATTGCGTTATCAGATTAAATTTTCTACTTCATGAAATTCCAAAACGTTCAGCAACTAACCTTGCTTAATTTCGTCATTACTGTTATGTGTAACCGACAAAAATTTTATATATTTTTATTAATCGCACTATCCTAAACGTGAAATCACCTTGAACGTGTTGACGTAAACAATTGCACAAAAATTCGTTCAATTCAACTAAACATGCGGAAAATCACAGTATTTGTCACAAAAGCAAAAACCTTAATTGTCATTAGAAAATATTTAACATTTTTATATCTGAATTTTAAAAAGTAATTTATAAAAGTGGAAAGTTCAAAAATAGCCATTGACTTAAAAAGTCAACAAATTTACATGTTGAAGCTATTATATACTGGGTGTCCCAAAATTCGCTAAAAACAGCTAAACAGTACGTTTTTAAGTTGTCATTAAAATATCAGGTAAAAATGTTAAAAAAAATCAATCTTTTCTTTTTGTAGAAGATATGGACCTATTCGTTACACTAAATGTGGCAACATTAAAAAACATTCTACGTATCCCAATAGTCTGCAAATATTTTTGTTGTATCCATGGAAATGAGAGAGAAAAATCAAAGCCATGTTACCATACAAATGCTGGAAATAATAAAGAAAATAATTGCAAACCTGATCACAATTGTTCAGAATTATTATGCCACTGGCTAGTAAAAGACAAATAATCAAAATCTTTTTTAATATTTAAAATAAACCACATCAGAGCTGCACCTTTTGAGCCCCCATATCTTCAAATCTAAGAGGTATAGATTTTTTAAATTATTTTTCTCATTATCTTCTAACATGAGTTGACATTGCTCCATTGAGTTGTTCCGCGAATTTTGGAGACAAAACAAAATTCCGAAAAATTAAGGACCACAAATTTTAAACAGACGAATGAGTTATGCAGTTCATATTTATCGAGAATATCAAATATAAAGATTAGATACCAACATCAACTCCGTGATGTAAAGTAATTAATTAATTGCGAAGTTCAAGGTTAATCACTGTTTTTTAAGTTTAAAATTATATTCAATATTTTATGACAATATTATTCAACAATGATATCATCTTGACACCCATACTTTTGATTTTTAAAACTCCTAGAGACAAACGAAATATAATAATAACGTATTTTAAACCGAAATTATGGTACTTACTTAAGAACACCGTTAACCTACTTTATCAACTATTGATAAAACAACGTTTGGCTTTACGGTAATATGTATAGTGTGTTTCAAATAGGTAACATAATTACATGATATATGTAATACTTATAACGTCGTCATTGGTATTTACACAACAATAAGATGCCGCAGAATCTCAATCGTAAGAGTCAACAACCTTTCACTATCGCATTCTGTTGTAACCTTCACCTTCAACTTGAAACATTGGGATTTCCTTAGATGACTTTCAGTATTCAATACAATTTTTTCGCGTGAAATTACATTTTGCTAAGCAAAAAAGGGTGTAATGTTGGAAACATTCTCCACGCCTTCATTCATGCATCAAGAGTCTAGACTACGCGAACCGATGAAAACCAATAGATACCTACCACGTCGCATTTTTCAAACAAGAGAAATTTCTCATTTGTGAATTGTTTGGTATTTTGCATTAAAATCATTATCTAAATAAGCTTCGTACGCATATACTCTTAGATTTCATATTTACAGACCTAGGTAAGTTAAGGTGACATATTTTGAACAAAAATATTCTTCTTAAATTTGATACATATTACAACAAATATTCGTCTTTGTTTTATTAAAAAATATAATAATTATTAAATACATAACATTTTTGGTTTACAATACAAAAATTTCCGATAATAATGCGGAATCTGGAAAAGTGCTCCGAATGCTTGCAGCGTTTCCACGTTGAATAGCAAGGGAAATCCTCTCGAAAAGGAATTTCTTTGATTTTGAATCGCCTGGTTCCGCAATAAGTGGTTCTCCGATGACATTAATGAAATCTATTAGATACCAACGGGCGTTATCCTGCTACATAATGAGTTCTGGACCCATACGTTAGCTGGTCTTCTCGGGTTAAACTCATGTTCATTAATTATTTAATTTTACCTAATTATATCTTTGTCAAATTTTAACACTTTTTGAATTTTCTTACCTTAACCTTTCGTTTTTATTTAGTTATGAAAAATAGTTTCTCTTCTCAATTAACTAGGTACTAAATCTCATAGCACCCTACTTGCTCGGTCTTAACCTTCACACTCGTTTCACTAACGTTATACATATGTCGTAATTAATAGTAACGTTACCAATTCAAGAGTCTTTACTTACTTTAAATCAATATACACTAATCAAAAGGAAAAAGGAGCCACTTTTATAAAGGTGAATATTTTTTTACTGAAATAATTTGTTATGATAAATTGTTGTTATTGCAATATTGGAGACTGTTTTCTAAAAATTACTAACAATCTATTGTAATCTGTTCGTGATGCTTCCAGGAAAAAAAATTAAATGCAAAAATGTGTATTGAAAATCTTTATTGTTCAAATGAAAACATTCTGAAAAAGAAGCAAAAGCGCAAAATTAATAATAGGTATGGTCTCTTCTAAGCCCCAAAACTTCCGCAGAACGACGAGGCATACTTTCAATTAAATTTTGAATAACCTGAGGCGTCACCTTCTCCCAATCTTTCAGAAGGATTTCCTTGAGGTGTTCTGGAGTGGCTGACGTTCCTTCAATTGCTGCCCAAATGTGTCCCAGACATGTTCGATTGCATTGAGGTCTGGACTGCGGAAGGGGCAATTCGTTACCTGAGGAAATTTTGCACTACTTTGGCTACGCGTGGACGGGCATTATCCTGCTACATAATGAGTTCTGGACCCATACGTTAGCTGGTCTTCTCGGGTTAAACTCACGTTCATGGAGCCTGTTCAGTGTTGTTTGGGTACTTATTCTGGTTTCTGTCGTCTCTATCAGCTCATTTTGAAGGGTTGCAGCAGTACTCGCGCGTACTCTGGTGGCCCAAAGCCTTATCAAACGGTCTTCTCTCCTGGAAATTGCCCTTCCGCGAGGCAGATAAGGTTGTCTTCTAACAATAGCATAGATTTGATACCTTAGAAAGGTCCTTTTTATGGCAGCTCGAATAAAATTTAAGATACGGGATATTTGTCGTCTTAAGTGGCCCTCTTCAATTAAAGTGACGGCTCTAGCAATCTGAATCTCTCATAGGTACACTCTACGCCTTCGTGGTCTACCAAGAACATCAACATTAATGTTGCTTCTTTCACAGTTGCAACGAAATAAAAGAAGAAAATGGATAAACGCATTTATCTCTTTGTAAAAATTTGCACTTTTTGGGTTTTCTGGCGTCAATACATCAACTGTTGATAAGATAACTTTTTTGCTCCAAATCTCTATTCTCGACATCGTTTACTAAGGGGACACAAACTTTTATATACAGGGTGATTCACATAGCCCGTTTGTTAGAAACTTTCTGATTTCCCAAAATCGATTGATATACAGGCTGTTTGATGAAAAACGCCTCAACCCATAACTTTATTATTTATTACCCGATTTCAATGAACAAAAAAATCAAAGATATGGTTTTTCAAGCGCTACAAAACAGCCATAAAATGTTTTTTTTTTGGCGTTATCTTCAATTGCTAACGATAGTCAACTTTTTTTTTTAAACGGACACATGTAGTTTTTTAGGCTTGGTCTGGTAAGGTTTTTTTTTTCTGGATCTAACGATGTATTCAAAGTTATCATTTGGTTCATAGCTAACTGAAAAAAAAAATAAAACATTTTTTTGTGGTTCAGCTTATTATAAATTTTTTAAGAGTGCCGTGAAAAACAATCGGAATACAAAGTACGATAAATGTCATCTAAACGTCAGCTTAGAAGTTTTCATCTGCTTTTTTAAACTTTTTTTATTTAAGTATAAAATAACATTGTCAGTCATGCAGGATAGCAGTCATATGACTATTATTTTATGTTCGAGTGTAATAAAAATCGTAATTAGTCAAAAACAAAAAGTTAATAGAAAAAATAATAATAATTAAAAAAAAATATTTTTTTTAATTATTATTTATGTTTTCCAAGAAAATAATAATAAAACTCTTCAAGAATGCACCTGAAAATTTTCAAACTCACACTTGACATTTGTTGCTATTTGTATTCCAATTGTTTTTCACGGCACACTTGAAAATTTCATAATAAACTGAACCACAATTAAAAATTGTTTTATTTTTTTTTCAGTCAGCTATGAACCAAACGATAATTTTTAATACATCGTTAGATTCAGAAAAAAAAACTTTATCAGACTGAGCCTAAAAAACTACATGTGTCCATTTAAAAAAAAAAAGTTGACTATCGTAAGCTACTGAAAATAACGCCAAAAAAAAATTATTTTATACTAAGAGCCTGTATAATTGACTGCTCCAAGTTCAAATAAAATATTTTCAAAATGGTGACACTTCCGGAAATACCGGAAATGGACGCCATCTTTGTTTCTTTAAATGAAAAGGCCCCATTTTGATTTCAAATTTCGATTCTAGGTTAAATTTTAAGTTTACAATGTCCTTTTGTCAATACTTATCTGTCATCGTTTTTGACCAATGTCAACTCCTGAACTATTGGAAATAAATAATTGATTTTTTTTATTGAATTACTAAAGGTTTGGCCGATCTTTTGCGCTACTAGTGACATTTTTTTAATGTTTCATACGCCTACTGCAATTTTTTTAAATCGATAATAAAAAATGTCGAAAATTTAATTTTTTTAAATGGCAACTGCCATTTCTGACACTAGATATAAATGTAAAATTTAATTTTAACGCCACTTTTATTGACATAGTGTATGCCTATTTCTAGCCGTTTTGGCGTAATTTCTATTTTTTGAATAAAATATTCTTTTTCTTTATCAAGCAATTGTTTTATTTAAATAATAGTAAGACTATTGAAAAAATAAAGTAATTGTATCTGCAATAAATATCTTGTTATTAAAAGGTTTTTTGAGATACTAAACGGATATTTCGTAATTACATCGAATTGGAGCAAGGTCGACTTTATTAGAGATTTAAACAAGGAATATGAGCCTTTGTCATACAAAACGTAGACAAAATATTTTAGGTGCTTTCACATGAATAATTACGTATTATGTATTTCTTATTCATCGCAATTTAACCGTGTTGACACAGTGTTACGTATTATCCACGTTATTCATGCCATAATTTCATTCAATTGCGTAAATTGTGAACAACACAGGCCCCTTCTTCCTACCAAACCCCAGAAGGTCGATACATTTTTTCGTTAAGGTATCACATCCGCAATATCGTAAACCACACAAGGTTTACGTTGGGCGTAGCACATTCACCTTCGTCGTATATAAAAGCTTTGATATCCATCGTCTTCTTCAGTTCAGTTTGTCCACAGTACAACACAGACCTACAAACAAGATGTTCAAATTGGTGGTGTTGTCCGCTCTTTTGGCTATTGCCGCCGCTCGCCCTGGCCTCCTGGCCCCAACGGTGTACAGCAGCGCCATTGTTGGTAGTGTACCAACTTCCATCAGTCATCACAGCAGCTCAGTGGTACATAGTGCTGCCTTCGCCGCTCCCGTAGTACATGCAGCTCCTCTTGTCACTGCTCATGCTGCTCCCATTGTGACCGCCCATGCCGCCCCAGTGATTTCCACTTACGCTGCACATGGCGCTCCTCTCATCTGGTAATGCGGTGGATGTTCTGCGGGAAAATAGTCATCTTCATGTCCAAAAAGCAATGGTCAAATTGATCTGGATTATTTCGCCATATTTAATTCTTGTACCTCGAAAAAAATAAATAAACCACATCCTTTTTATCTTTTTGTCTTATTATTGAATTAATGCTTTATGTTTCTACTTACACTTTGTCAAAAAACGAATTAGAAAATTATTATTATTCTTAGAGTTCCAGTACCTATATGTATTCTAATTTGAAATTACTCAAAAAGCTCATCTTTAATTTTTTCATAATTTGGCTAATATTGTGGAGTTCACCGAAAAATATAAAGACTTAATTAGCCTTATCTTACAACCAGTTCAAATTTTTTATATCAATTCAATAAATACCGTATAAATTAATACATAAAACAAAAAACGCATGACAGGGACTACCTTATATTCCAATATCTGTACGAGTATACCTACGATAACTATTAAAAGTAAAAATATAGGTATAGATATTTTTTATTATAAATCATACTTTTATGTACCAATTTCTTATTAGCAAAATTAATAAGGCATTAACATTTTTGTTACAGTGTTACAGATTTAAAAATTGGATTTTTATTATACCAATTCGTTTAGAAGATTCCAAGTATATAGATAGATCAATTATCAAAAGTGATAATGTTGTAAAACGGTTTACGCGTTTCAACCCTTTAAAAGAAAAACGACATCTCCAAGTATATATTACATACAACAAAATAAGCTACCACACATAATTTGGTAACTGTAACACGACGAACTGTAGTTTTCATAACGTAAGATAGATGTCTCATACGAGACTGTTACACATTTACATTACGTTACGAGTGTTACGACACATTTTTAGTTCTCTTTATTACTGTAGGTACTGTAATGTTTCCCCTTTTTAGTGCAATCCTGCTTGCCACTTTTCCTCGGAACAGCATTACAAAAATTTTACGTGCGAACTATGGAATTATCTCCCCTGTTAAATCGGACCTATGCGATACTCCTGGCACCTCTCGGTCAAGCCGGTATTGTGTAGTGAATCGTAAAAATGAAAGGAAAGGTCAACAGACTTGTAAGGATCTCTTTTCATGTGTCAGCCGTTTTGTCAACGATCCATAAACCCATTAATGGGTGGCGTGGCTTCATTTTGAACTGTTATGGAAAATTGTAATTTAAGTAAATTAGCGTAAGGTCAGGATCATCATTAATTGCATTTTAAAACACCATTATGTTTCGCCGTTCACCACATTCTAATAGTCACTTTTTTGTATAAATACACACTTCATCCATTCCAAAAATCAGACAAGAAGAGGAAGTACAGAAGTAGCGAAGTAGTTATCAATAGTCAAGTCAAATGTATTAGTGTCAAATAAAGTGAATAATAAGTAAAAGACAATTGGTGCGATTCTGTTTTAAAATTTACCAATATGGCTATATAACAAGGTTGTAGTTGCTACGATATGAAGCTGTTGATTGGTTGTATCTATGCAAAATCAATGTTGTTCAATAACAATATTGCTAAATTTTGAAACAGAATCGCACTAAATATCTACTCCATTGAATCGGAAAAGAAAAGGAACCCAAAAGAAGGAACACTGCACCGGACCACAGCTAATTGAGAGC
Organism: Tenebrio molitor; assembly: GCF_963966145.1. NCBI lineage: Eukaryota > Metazoa > Arthropoda > Insecta > Coleoptera > Tenebrionidae > Tenebrio > Tenebrio molitor. The sequence goes on from NC_091046.1 coordinate 18,067,194, forward strand.
GGTGAACACTGGCGGAGTCTCTCCCCGACAGCAAGGGCTCCAAGGAACGATTAATGAATGACAATGTTTGAAAACTATGTATTTAAAATAGGTCACTTTGACGAGGACGCATTTCTCCATATCGATAAATGTAAGAAGATCTGTGATAAAGAATTTAAAGCCAATTACACTGAAAGATTTTGATGATAGCTTTTGTTATACTTAATTGAATGCTCAGGGAACAGCTCCATTATCATCCCGCGTTCGTTTTGCTTGTTTCCGAGGGCATATGCGAATTGTCTCCCGCTAATCTTTTTTTCCCAAGTCTTGTAAAAGGGTTAGAGGCGAGTTGTCTCCCGTGCTTCAGGTAAAGGCATTAGAATTACGACTAGGTACATTAATTGCAGTTGGATGCATTGAAATAGCTGATAATTTTTAAGGAGGAACATACAAATAAAAATTTTAGAAAACACGGTGTATAATTCAAAGTTATAATTATAATAAAAAAATACAACTTCAAGAATTCAAATATACATATAAAAAATGTAGGTACCTACTCCAAATATTTATAAATAATATTTGTTTGTTCTTTTTCACAAAATCAAAGAAACTATAACTTCCATTACTATTTTTATGTTTATTAATTTTTGTTTAATATACTCGGAAGTGTCTTTTTGCAAATTAATGAGGATATCGATTATCTATAAATAGAAAAATATTTGTTAACGAAACAAAGAAACTTGCATTAAATTTGGAAAAAACACTTAATATCTTCACTTAAAAATACGAAGATTATCACCGCATAGGGTTAATTTGAGTGGGAGACAATTCGCCTCTTGTTGGGAGACAACTCACCTCTTGGAAAAACTATCTGTGCCGTTCTGGGAGACAATTCGCCTCGTCCGGTTTCCGAACACCCCACAGTACTAACGAATTAACATTTTTTTCCAACATCTCTTATGAAAATGATACTTTCATCACCCAATTTAGTGAAGAAAATAGGCGTTTGCATCACTAGTGAGGAAAATGGAGAAAGTAAACTCACTAGTGAAGAAAATTTATTTGACAATCTACTACATTAACAATCTACTACCTACTTATAAATATATAGTATATTACACTATAAGTGATGAAAGTGCCTGATTTTTCAACGAGCAATACATGATATACTCTCGAGCGCCAGTGAGTGAGGATAGTATTGCGCGTTGAAAAATCGCACTTTGATCACGAATTGTGTATACCTACTATTTTTTCCAACGTCGCTTATGAAAATGAGTCTCAATTTTAATTTTTTAAAAATTATTTTACTCCCCTATTTTTTGAATCTTCCGGATCTGGAGTTTCAATTAATGCAAATAACGGTGTTTTAAATTTTTATATTAATAAGTAGGTAGTAGATTGTTAATGTAGTAGATTGTTAAATAAATTTTCCTCACTAGTGAGTTTACTTTCTCCATTTTCCTCGCTAGTGATGCAAACGCCTATTTTCCTCACTAAATTGAGTGATAAAAGTCGATGTTGGAAAAAAAAATTAAAACACTGTTATTTGCATTAATTGAAACTCCAGATCCGGAAGATTCAAAAAATAGGGGAGTAAAATAATTTTTAAAAAATTAAAATTGAGACTCATTTTAATAAGCGACGTTGGAAAAAATAGTAGGTATACACAATTCGTGATCAAAGTGCGATTTTCCACCTCGCAATACTATCCTCACTCGCTGGCGCTCGAGAGTATACCTATAGGTATTTTCATATTTGATGGCAGAAACAAAAGTTTGAAAAATGTCACAAAATTGTATTGTCAGTGTCAAATTTTTCATAAACGTCGTAAAAAGGAATGTTTAGGTAAATTTAAATTTTCGCTAAATAGATTGCAAAAATAAAAACCCGTTCTTTAATTTTTGTCAGTGGTTCAAAAGGAAAAGTTATTCTCATATAATCAAACGTATTACAAATAATTTCTCTAGTTTGACCATGAATAACTTTCTTATTGCCAATTTGCTGCATTTCTGTCGAAATCACGAACGTCTTTGAGAAATTTGGCACTGACAATAGAATTTTGTGACATTTCTCAGTCTTTTGTTTCCGCCACTAAATATGAAAATACCTCTAGTAGATTCATGAATGCGATTTTCATCGTAAAAAAATATTAAAACATCCAAGGAAAATTTTACAAAAATTCGTAACCAAGTGACCAGCGCAAGGGGGCAACTTGAATGTCTGATCGTTTTGTAGTAAGTATAAATTTTATTAGCAAAGCTGTAAAAAGCGGTTGTAGAAAATAGTAGTTTTTTGTTCGACACTGTCAGAATTTGAGAATGTTCTCCTATGTGAACGGATTTTGATAAATGACATATACTTAACTACTATTATTTGACGAGCGTTTTAAAGGCCCACGAGTGCCAAAAAGGCCCAATTTACACACGAACGAGTTCAATACAATGCTTTTTTTGTTCGACGAGCCCCTTAAAGGCTCCAAATCGCTTAAAACCTTTAAAATTAGCTTGACGTTTCGTTTTGACAAGTTGTGACATTTATCAAAATCCGTTCACATAGGAGAAAATTCTCAAATTCTGACAGTGTCGAACAAAAAATTATATTTAGCAAATATAAGGGTTGGTAACGCTGGTAAATAGACGAACAATTGTAAGTTTTTAATTTAAAATGTCGTGAAATGTAGTGATCAATGATCACGTAGCAACAACTCACTATGAGTCCCTGCCAACATTAAAAATTTAAGTAAATGTTCCTGAAACGCGTATCGAAAAGAGTTGCTTTTCGAAACCCGTTTGAGTGTTGTAGTGACTGTGTTATAGGTGCAAAATAGAAAAATAACTATTATGAACTTTATTTTGTTTTTTATGCTTAGTAGTTTTGCATTCTCGATCTAAACCAGTAAAATTGCATGCTCCAATATTAAACATAAAAAATGTGTTCAAATAAATTAAATAACGAAACATAGACATGATTTATTGATTTGTATGTACAGTTGGCTTCAAAAAAAAACGGGAATTGAAATTTGACCTAATGTGAATTGGAAATTTAATTTGTCACTTTGTGTCTGTTTGACACTAGTATTTGTATTTGCATAACTGACATTTCTGACACATAAGTGTAGTTTTTTAACCTACATTCTAAAAGACCGTTTCAAACTATAAAAATTTAATAAAATTTGACGGAGCTTTTTCTGACAGTTCCCGTTTTTTTTGAAGCCAACCGTACGTATTACGGACGATTTAAATGGTTAACAAAATCAGAGTAAAGTCGAATATATGGAACTACATTCCTAATTTAGATTCTGAATATCATTATTGGGTCTAGAAAATAAATTTAGAACTAACGTCTGTTTCTTAAAAAAAAAGAACTCAGATAGCTATGTAGGTATCCATAAAACGTAGGTAACAATAACCAAAAACTAGTTCTTAAAGTTCCGCTCGAAGTATCAATTAAATATTTTAATGTCAACGTGCTTTACATTACTGGACTTTTCTCATCAGACAACTTCGCCGTCCTTCGTACCACACCCAAGCTTCTATAAAAACCGAGAATTTAGTGAATTTATAATCAGTCTTTATACAACACAGACCTCCTTCAACATGTTCAAGCTGGTGGTGTTGTCCGCAGTATTGGCTCTCGCCTGTGCCAAACCAAGTGGCATTACACATGGTGCAGTTCCTGTAACCTACACCGCCTCTATTCCAGCTGTTTCTGCTGCCGTATCCCACCAAACCAGGACCGACTACATCAGCAGTCCTGTTGTAACATCCTACGCTGCCACTCCCATCGTCAGAACTGCTGAAGTTGTCGCTACCGCCCCTGTTGTAAAGACTACGCTCACAGCTGGCCCTGCGGTCACCCACTACGCTGCCGTGCCAGTCACAGGAACTGCCTACACCAAAAATGTGCACTACGCTGAAAAAGACGTCGTCACCGGATATACTTCTCAAATTTACAAACCTAATTTAGGAGCTTTAGCTACCCCACTTCAAACCGTCTCCCAAGAGCAAGTCCTTGCTCCAGCCCGCGCCGTTCAAACCATCACACCAACTGTAACTCAGGTACAACCTGAAGTTACCGTAAAAAAGTATGAAGTTGATGTGCCCGTCAAGACACCCGTCGTAAGCGAAGTCGAAGTACGCACACCAGTAGTTGCTGCCGCACCCATTGCCAAGGTTGCCGCTGCCGTTCCTGCTGTCTCGAGCTACTCCTACTCTGTGTCGGCACCAGCCGCCGTTCCTGTTGCCAAATTTTCCGCAGTAGCTCCAACTGTCCAAGTTGCTGCAGCCCCAGCTGTATCTAGCTACTCATACTCGGTGGCTTCACCACCTGTTGCCACCAGAGTAGAAGCCGTAGCCCCAACCGTAGCTGCTGCACCTATTGCGAGAGTCGCAGCCGTTGCTCCTGCTGTATCCAGCTATTCGTACTCTGTGGCCGCTCCCGCCATTGTCACCAAAGTAGCTGCTGCAGCTCCAGCCGTATCCAGCTACTCGTATTCTGTATCTGCTCCCGCTGTTGCCAGCAGGGTAGCTGCTGTAGCCCCAGCTGTTGCCGCTGCACCTGTTGCTCAAGTTGCTGCTGTAGCTCCTGCTGTATCTGGTTATTCATATTCCGTTTCCGCCCCAGCTGCAGTTGCCGTAGCTCCAGCCTATTCGACTTACTCCGTAGCTGCTCCTGCCATAGCTTCTAGGACCTTTAATGTACCATCAGCCATTTCAACTAATGAAATACGTCAATCAAATCTCAATCAATGGTAAATGCAACGACTGAAACTTATGGCATTATTGTCGTAAATTAATTATTTAATTGTGTATTATTGTAAATACAAAATATATTGAACCGACATCAGACTATCTTATTTTTGGAACAGGCTATAATAAATGGAAATATTTGTTTATTAAAGTTAAATTTTAATTATCACTTTATTTACCTACCTATAACGAACTTGATATCCTAAATATAACCTTCACATGAGATTATAAATATAATTTTTTAAGACTTTGCCTAAACGAACACGAAAAATGTTATTCAATGTTCGCGCGCTGTCAGTTTTCGCGTATTCGGCCTGTTTTGCAGCACTTGGCTGACGCCTCGTGCTTCAAATTTTGGCCTCATACCTGAAAAGTGATCTAACAGGGCTACTCATATTAAAATAACTATTTAATAATACATACAGCCTGTGCTCGGTCTGTGCATTCTCAAGCAATTAACATTGTATTCAACGTTTTTGCTGATTCCTGCTCGCCAATTTAACTTACAGCTAAGGTAATGGAATCACTAGAAAGGTGAAATTATTGCGCTTAAAATGAAAAATGATATTAAAAATAAAACTAAAGGTAATATCTGTTCACGTTGGATTGAACATCAGTGGTGCAAATGACCTGACCTGTTACTACGACAACTCATATAAAAGTTAATGCCAAATGTGTGCGATTTGCACCACTTATGTTCAATCCAACGTGAACAGGATATACTATGCCATGATTTTCAAAATTGGACAGCATTTGTCAAAAAATTTAGTACTTAATTTGTTGAGTTAAGTCAGCGGATTTCGGTAAATTATACAATTTCGCAATAATTTATCACTTCTTGAGTTAATAAAAAAAATTAATTATCAAAAACCATAATTATGTTCATTTCATTTTTAATTTACAATACCTATTCTTTCGGTTATAACAGTGTCGAATTTAATTATCGGGAATTTAAATTTAACTAACTGTAAGTACAAAAACATCAGCAAAAATATGACTTATTATTTATAATTACAACACATATGTCATTTTTTGCAACTATTGAAGATATTGAAAATGATAACTTTCTTGTCGGAGGTTGGCGTACCTACGCATTATAAACAAAATTTTAAAGCAATCTAACTGAATAAAACCAATAGTGAAAGTTAAATTTAAATAACTCAAATCCTTATAAATAACAACCAATGGACTTCTTTGCTGGATCTGCAACGCCAATTTAGGGTGCGCAGTATCATTTGAAAAATATACGTGTTTATGCTTCGAAATTTATGATTTTGCTATGAGTAAAATAATAGTTATTTATGTATTATGGGCATAATCGACAATTAAGCCCGTGGTACATACAACGTTTTATTCTATTTTATAATTTCTAAAAGATTCAAACAAATATTTAGTATTCCTTAAACGAAATCAACTAAAAATTGTGTCCATGCTATTTTGATATTGTTAGGGTTACTGTGTATGATTTTTTCTTTAATAAAATAATGTTTGATAAATACCATTATTTGAATAATTAAACCAACCGTTGCTTGGCAGATTTTTGACAGATCTGTGCCATAAAGGCCAATTTATGCCTAATTTGGGGTCGTATAAAGGCGATTATTGACTAAAATAGAATAAATATTATTATGATGGATAGTTTATGAAAATAAAAACTTCCACAATAAACTTTGAATGTTTTTGGGTAAAACATGATCTACACTATTTTTATCGGGTGTTCATTTAAATTTATCCTCAAAGTTCGCGTTAAAGAGTCAATTGTGAAGGCACCACTCCATTCGTCCGTCTGCAGAGTAAAAACACAAACAATGCAAAAAGTGAGGTTAGATTTAAACAGCTGATCCGTGATCTGTAATCCGTGGTGCATTCACAATCGACTCATCAACACCATCTTTGAGAATAAATTTCAATGAACACACGATATATCCATAATGGATTTCATGAAATTGAATAAGTATTTTTTTTAAATCTATTTTTTATATTCTTTTTTTTAAATGCATATTTCAATACCCTCTAGAATCTAGATGTTGAGGTAGTTTTCGCAGGTTTATGGAAAATTTTTACAAATCCTTACACCCATTTAAGTAAGTACATGCTCAGTTTAACTGGAGATATTTCTCAGTCGTCTTCGATGAATAGTCCCTTGCTACTGTCTTTAAAAATGGAAAGTGATGAGTTAAAACTTGGTTACTGAACAAATTATTTATTTACCAAACTGAAAATTTAAACGGTCTTTCATTTATGTGATAACCCAGGATGCATAATTTATGTATCTGTCAAACAAGTTTAGCTTCACCTTAGATAAAGTAACGCTTAAGGTATAAGATTATATGGGATTATATCCCAATAATGGAAACCAATATTGGCGTTGAGATGGTTGTCTCGGCTCGTGCAGCTGCATCCCTTTTCCTTGGTTCAGGGCAGGGATTAAAAATTTGTGATAGAACATGTTTTTGATGTTTATTGTAAATTTTGTGATTGTAACGAAATTCCCTTTAGTACTTTGTGTCTTGAAAACAGTAAAGATGATTTGTAATAGTATTGTATATTTAATAAATAAATATAATTTCATCGGTACGCATTTGTTTTGAGGCCGGCTCTGGAATTCACAACAGAGAATTGCTTGAAGCAAGATTTATGGTTGGGCTGACCGCCTACTGCAATTGCGACAAAAGGGACGTTTATCTCCGGTCAAATACTTTTAAAGGGCCATATAATCTTATACCTTAAGCGTTACTTTAAATTAATGTATTAGAAAATGCGCCCAGAGTCCCAGAGACCAAGACGCGCCAATGCCCTTAGCAAGCTTCAAGATGGAAATTTAATTACCAATCCAGGTAACAGCTATTAGGTACATTATAATAATTACCCCTGGAAGATGGTTGACTGCGATGATAGTGATCATTCTATTAATAGTTATGAAATAGTTAAACCTAGTACGTATGCATTAGATTTGAAAATGTTAATGATAAAGTAGTTTTATAATTTCCTAAATGGAGTCACAGTGATGTAATAAGCAATCTCTATAAGTCAAATATGTATTTTTTTGACTACTCCACCCAGAATATTTTCGAGGTCATGGTTGGTACATACTTAAATAAAATCAGTTTCATCTAAATATTTCGTAGGTACTATTCTAAAAGTAGTGAAAACGAGAATTTTATTTTAATTTTTATCGGTATATTTATTTTATTAATTAAAGTCTATTTAAGTTAAATGTATCTACAGATTATGGAAAGGAAATAACATGAGATGTTATTTTTTTTTATTTATAAAAAGAATCCAGTTATACATAAATGTGATCAATAACTTCAGGCCTTCAGGTGAGACACCTTAAACGAAATCATTGGTCTGGGTGGAGTCAATCCACAAATTTGGCAAGGTCAAGAATAGGTTGACATTTAAGTTGCTGTGAACCCGGTAATAAAACAACTGTTTTTCGTTCAACTAATTATTTCACGACATAATTTACGATGTTAAACATTATCGTCTTAGAACAACAATAAACAAGTTTTAGTTTTAATTAAAATGCATTTTTACCTGTATACCTACATTTCGTCAGATTAATCGCCAAATAACCAAAACAGTCGTTAGCACAAAATGATTATTTTGCCGTCAAACTATAAATAACAGATTTATTTTAAAAAATTCACAGAATAAAGTGAATAAATGAAGATATTTATGAAATTATATTCTTATCAGCCGCAATTGTTTTGATATAAATTAATTCACCATGAATACAATAAACTCGACAGCAAAAAAAGTAGCGTACAAATACGGCGAAGGTTTCCTGGTGACATTGGTATGGGTGGGTCTTTAAATAACCGGCCCCAGGATTTTAAATGTTGTACTTAATAAACTTTAAGCATGTCTTATCCTTAAAATTCTAGGGAGGGAGAAGATATATAAAAGCTACGAACTTCCGATTAACGGCGTAGTTGCATATTTTGCCAGACTAAGCACTTAATTTTTATTCACAATGTTCAAACTGGTAAGTTAAAAATCAATTGGTCTAAAATAACATATGTACATAAAAAGCAACTTCTTTTATGCAACATTACAGATCGTTATTGCTGCCGTTTTAGCTGTAGCCGCAGCTGAACCCGGTATCATCGCCAGCCATGTAGCCTACTCAGCTCCTATCATTTCTCACAACGTAGCCGTTGCCGCTCCAGTGGCCGCCGCCCCACTGGCTGTGGCTGCACCCATTGCCAGATTTGCTGCTCCTCTTGCTATTCCTGCCCCAGTCGCTTACAGTACGGGAGCAGAAATTACAGTATCTGCGGAACCGGTCGAACAACACGGATATAAAATCGTCTATTAATTTAATTATAACAACTATCTTGGGGTAGATTTAAATTAATTTGCTGTAAATATACACTATTTAGCGTAAAAGTCTTATTAATTAAAAACAATTTTATTTTTATGTTCATTACCATTTTCGTAATTGTGTGTACCTACACACTGAGAGAATTGAACTTTTGAATTAGATCATATCCCGGTTAAAAATTAGGTAGTTACCAAGTAAACGAAGATACACACACTTCGTAATTCAATTCGACGATATAGTATAGGTCTGGCAATCGCACATACACATATAATCTATTCATTTTGATTGTGACCACTCCGTAGTAACTTTTCAGTTGCTAGGTTATTGATAGGGAATTTTAGATAACACTAAATCCAGGCGCAGTTGGCAACTCTCGGAGGTGCCATTTTGACAGAAACGTCACGCTCACAGAAAACAGAACGGAGAACGATTTGCGCAAACGTTTTTCAACGTACACTGTGCGCATATCTATAAAATTGAGTTTTGGAAAAAAAATTTACAATTCAAAAAGAAAATGCCACGTCGTCTTCTTAAAGTTGGGACCAAACGGTTAATATTGACTTGTTTCGAGACGTTTATTGAAGCCAACGGGAAAACAACTCACAAAAATGAACATCACCAATAAAGTTAACTCTATTTGTGCTTTTTTGTTGTACATTTTGGCTAGTAAGTGTTGTAGTTTGATATCTTCTGCCTTTTCATTCCCTGTAAATCATTTTTTTGAACTTTCTGTCTGATTAATTTTTATCTGAAAATATTTGTATTAATCAATGCTAATTGAAAGTTCTGATTACCTTTATACCAGGCATTTCTCGCGTTTGTCTTACTGTCAAATTACCATTTCCTTCGTTCTTCATTAATATCGAGAATTGCATGAGGTGATTTCGAAGTTTTTACGTTAAATAATCTGTACCTGGATATAACTCCACTTTTCAACAGACGTGATCACAGAATCAGACAGACGTTTTTAGTTTCTCCTACTTCAAATATTGATTTCCGTTATTAATATTGATAAATACATAAAAATCATTGCTTTAGTACCATGGTCAAGTTTTGACAATTCTGACATTTTCCATCATGTTCACACCACACAAACATTTAGTGTAAAACGTATGCAGCACACAGCTAAACAGCGCCTACTATGTTTTTCGTTGTGGTCACAATCAAAGTGAATAGATAATACATATGTAATACATACAATAAAATTCTCTTCTCATAATACCAATAACATCGATACCCTCAAAAAGTTATATCATTAGAGGATAATAGGATTGATTTTAATTTACTTAACGAACAATAATTAAAAATACCACAATCATTAAGTCACAATATGATCAACAAAAAAAAAAAAAGAGACAAGGGGCCGCTATGGAAAACAAAACCTCTCAAAACGTGCGGTGTAGCCTAAAGGCCCATACACAATGGCGTTAACGTTACGTCGATGTTAAAACGTTAATGTTAACGTTAAATCTAGAAATTCAAAATTACATGTATTTCATTGTGGACGGTTCACAATGACGTTATGATGAAAATTAATGTTCCATGATATTGTTAGCGTTAACGTTAGTTCTAGAAATGTTCTGGATTCTTAACGTTACATTCTAACATTAGCCAACGGAAATAATTTATAAAAAGTACTGAAATACATGTAATTTGATCTAACGTTAACATTAACGTTTTAACATCGACGTAACGTTAACGCCATTGTGAAAGGGCTGTCAGTCATACTGACGTAGACGATGAAGAGAGGTTTTACCAAAACTCCTACAAACAAGCTAACTAATAATAATAAAATAAGCTACCTAATAACAAAAGAAAAAACATTTATATTATATCGGGTGTGTTGACACATTTATAGTATTATTAATAATTATACAGGGTGATTCACGAGGAATAATGAGTCTGACCAAATTTTCGATGCAACCGACATTACATTTTAACAACTTTGCGAGACTTTTTTAAAAAATTACAATTTGGATCCACGATGCCTATCAATCATTATCAGTGTTATTTTTTGACATGAGAGAAGTAACTGAAATATACAGACTGATTCACTTAACTTTCCGACCCTAACGAATTTTAAATGCAGCCAGTAATACGTTATTCAATTACTTGATACCTTTATTTACTATGAAATCTGGACACTCCTGGCGTTATTGACAATCACTTGACAAATCATTTTTGTATAATTCTGAAATATTTTTTATTAATTAAAATGTGCTCCAATGACGAAAGAGTCGATATTGAGATTGAATTTGTTAGGTTATCTGTCAATTTCCGTTATTACAACTCAAAATTTTAGAATAACGGAAAAGAACGAAGACCTTTTTTAAAATGCAGCAAGTGAGTAGGTAGAAAATCAATTTCTAAAAGCAAAATAAAATTATGAACTAATTTTAATGTTTTCAAATCATGTTTATAAAATAATTATATTGCCAACTTTGGTTATAAGAATCCCTAATTTAGAAATATATATTTTTATTTTGCCAACATAATTCAACAGGTGGTGGAAATTTAGAATTGAGGCAAACTATAGGTATTGATATATGATTTAATAAAAATTTAAAAAAAATTGTCGATATTAATATTAATTAATAAATTATAAATATTAATAACTACCACTATAAAATTTTTATAATTCAGACTTTTGTGAGAGATGTTTAAAAAAAAGTTTAAAATTATTCATGCTTTTGGATTAAGTTATGAATGAAAAACGTATTACTTTCTGCATTAAAATTTCGTCAGGGTCGGAAAGTTATGTGAATCGGTCTCTACAGGATTATTCACGAGATATTTCCAATGAAAATTTCGATATATGCAACCCAAAATACAAGAAACCCCTAGAACTTGATTTTTGTTTAATTCGAAATAAGTTAGCAATCCAAGTAGGTTGGCGAATAAGATTAATCATGACACTTTCTCTTTATTGAAGTTATGAGCAAAAGTTTTTGCAACAAACATGGATGTTGCCTATTTGGAAATCGTCGTCTGTAAATAAATGCAGCTCGCGCACCTTTTTTTTTACATTCTCCATATATGAGAATCATATCAGTCTTTTCATCTTTTGTGTAAGTACATACACTTCTGTTCACGGAAAAGCAGGGTCTTGGGAGAGATTTTTGCAACTTTTTGGCTGTGTAAATTTACTTGATATTTATTTCCATGTTTTCCATGTTTACCCATATTAACTTATCAGGTAAGAATTTGCAAACGAATATTATTATACCAGACTTAAAGAACCCACAATAAACCTTGAAAATAAAGAATCATTCTTCATTGAGGGGGCCTTAAGTACACTTTTAATTCGACTGAAATTGAATGATTTCAATTATCTGCCAGTGACAATGACAGTGACATCAGGTACTCGTAAATCTGATTTACACAAGCAAAATGTAAGTGTACCTATGCTTTTTCAATGAACAGAAGTGTACAGTTGGTTGCAAAAAAACGAGAACTGTCAGAATAAAATTAACACATTTTTACAATTTTTTCATAGAGTGAAACCTTACGAGAAATAGATTATTTATGGTCAAAATTAAATGACATTTTTAAAAATTATTTTATCGGTATTGTCAAGTAGACATTTAATTGTCAAATGGACAAAATCAAATTCACATTAGGAAAGTTCTCTTTTCCCGTTTTTTTTGCCATCAACTGTACATACTATTCCGGACACGGAATCTTGGCCACAAATGACATTTAACTGACAAATATGTGTGAACTGGCCTTTATTGAATATAACCCAACTGTTGACTCGATAATGCCATTTCCCTACTTTTTTTGATCTCACAAGAAAAACTTCAAAGTGATTTTTTTAATAAATGTCTAAAAAATGTTGGCCAAGATTCCGTGTCCGGAATAGTAGGTACAGTTCGAAACACGGAATTTCGGGCAACACACTGTCAATGTACTGTCAAAAAATGTAAAATAGGCTTTACATTATTAACCTCAATTTTACCGTTTGCGACGATTTTGACTGACATGCGATTGACGTGAATAGAAAATAAATTTCAAAATTTGACTTCTGAATGTCACATTGACAATAAAGAGTGATTTACATCGCAATTTTTTGAAGTGACAGAAAACTGATGCCCGAAATTCCGTGACATTACGAAATAAGGCTTGAAAAATAATAAAATAATAAAAATAAGTCAATACAGACACAAAAATGGGTACGACCTTGCAAAAGGTCATGTAGTTCTGATTTTTTATTATGTTGTTTGGACCTCAGCAAAGAGTAAAAAACCAAATTTGCAACTTCGAAACACTTGTGCGCGCTGAGTGGTAGCCAAAATCTCCTAAGGTATGAGTCTCATAGAAAAAAATTGAACCACCTTTTTTAAATAGATTAAATTCACTACAATTTGAGACCTAAGTGAACTTTGTGTGTCCAGCAGTTTTCGAGATACAGACCTTCAGAAATTGGGTATTTTTTCCAAGAAGTGAAAAAGTTTTGTTTGCGTCACTTAATTTATTAAATATCGTCAAAAATACTACTCCCATCAGAAATGTCATAGGTAATGAACTTGAAGTACAGGGTTATTCTAAATTATTGTAATCGAAGTAGGCCATGCCCATGTTATTACGTTTTTGCCGCTTTCATGTGAACTGTCAGTTGTGTCGCTGTCACTGTCATTTTTTAGGTGAAAAGTGGGGTGATGAGGATTTAATTTATTTTTGTTAAATTAACGATTGAATCCAGAAATATTCAGTTGTTCTACAATCAATTTTAAAAATATTGAGTTGTTTTGCACCCAATTTAACACATCATTTTGATGATTTTTTTATGTGGAGCGGCAACCATAAATTTTACATTCAGTTTTCACGCCTACTTCGACTGCAATCATTTAGAATAACCCTGTATACTTATTTAGCTTTAAATTATGCTCTGACGCTCACCTACAGGTTCAATGGCAATGTCAATGCTTCTCCCAAAAATGGCATATAACCGAGAACGTTGAAAAGTGGAATTTTTGAAAAATCAATGAAAACAAGTTTTGAGCGCATCAAACATCACGTATAGAGGCTTATACCGACCAAATAAGTTATCTTAACTTAATTTAGTATTTGTGGTTAACAACTTAAAGGGGGTCTTTGAAGTTGGTGGTGAAATACTACCCTCAGCGCCAGACTTGTTCTGGTTGTATGGAAAATCGTCGAACACTCCAAGTATGCCCGTTTGGAACGGGTTCGTGGAGCAGGTCACAAGTGGTCTTGATTTTGATCGCTCAAGAATTAGTTTCCTCTCATTCATCCGTGCTCCACCTACTGATTACGATACAGTGTTCACGTCACTTTTTGAAGCCATCTGCCATCCAGGCAGAGCGTGCGGGTGATTGGACCCTTCACCTGCATACTATCCATACAATGATACTTTTCATTCAGCTAGTCACTATTTCTACGCAAAGAGTGCCCACTTATATCTGCAAAATATGATGGCTCTAGAATTGCGGATGGATCCAACTGAGTTTAAGATGCTAACAGAAGGAGATTTTACAATCCGCCGATCCGATAAGTTTTGGTCCGGCCTGTGGTCAGACTTGAAGCAGAAAGCTGATGCGGTGGAATCTTCAGCAATGTGCTAGCACGGTGGACCGTAGGAATGGTGTTCATGGTATACATAGGTATGCGGGGACAGGTGCCCGTTGGAGTTCAAATTAAACCTAAACAAATATACTTCAAGTTTGTAATATACTTCTTTCCGCCAAATATTCGAACCTGCGCAAAACTGATACAAGTGTGGTGGTGATCGTCATCGAAACGGAGGGCCCTACGTTGTGTTTTTATTTTGGCGGAAAAGTTCGGAATGCAAACGATGAGGGTTCCAGTTGGAAGAGTACCGCAAAATAAAACACATGAGTGAGGGACGCAAAATACCTTTTATTGAAAAATGCCTGTAATAACTTTGACTTCCGATACAATTGGACAGATTTGAACATGTAATCAAAAATGCTGATGAACTATTGGAAGTTATAAACATGAAAAAATAATCAAAGAAATTTGACACTATTCTAGCTGACAGTTTAAACATTTATTTTATACTCGTATTTTCCTTTTCCAAGTACGTTCTTCTTTTGATAAAGGTAAATTGTGATTGGGACTTTGCATTAAATAAATATTTACTACGTTCTTACTTACACTCATTCCCTACAACCTACAGTACTTAATGACTTAATGACAACGTCAATCAATTCAAAGTAGGGTTAAAAGTCAAGACAGTGACATTGATGTCCCACTTTTTTTGCTCCCAATAGTACACCATCGGGGGCTTAGAAGCTGGTGGTAACAAACTCTCGGTCACGAGGGGACTCAGAAGAATAATCTGAATCGTCTGAAATCAAGCAACGGTTGTATAGGCTTATTCTAAATGATTGTAGTCGAAGCAGGTCTAGCAACGCTGCGGGGCTTCACGTCAACATCCCAGAGCCGCATCAAGCAATGCCTTGTGATGAACCAAGTGGGTAATTCAAATTTCCCACCAAGCGTCCATCTCATTTTTTTTTCTACCAACATACGCAATGAAAATAACACCCGCGAAATTCAAAAATGGCCAAGAGCGCGTGATCGTACTTAGTTAATTTCCCTACGTTCTGTTTTTTTTTAAATACAAATTAAACATTACCAGATTCGTTCCAACAGGGTTTGTGAACCACACAGAAGAGTGCAAATAAAACAACACAATAATTAAAACCAGCTATTTATTCAAAGTTATCATTTTCGTTAACGCCGGGATTCATGAATAATAAAACGTCTCGGGAGAGGGCACCCAAGTCTCCTCAAATGTGAGAAGACTACTCATTTAGAACTCTAGGAAAATGGTGAGCTCTGGCCATTCTCCCAGACCCCCGAATGAGGCTCCGCTAAAAACCTCTCCTAAAAATACGAACAAGTCCGAAGTGACAACGTAGACGGGACAGTTAGTGAAAATTGAGCAAAACTGATTTCATAAACAACACAATTCAAATTCAAAAGAAAACAGGAGGGTCATGTACATTACAAACAAACAGTTACTTCGGACCGTTCGAGCGGGAGCGAGCACTAGACGAGAACCTTAGCATGTTTTCTCCTTTTCAAGTTAATTTACAATGTGCGGCAGATACGCTATAGAAGGAGCGAGTGGCCTTGGGTGGTCCGGTGGGTTGTGGCACCTATCCTTACGACTTTAACATTTCCCGCGTACCCGTGATTTAGTGCTAAGGGAAAGGTCCTACCTGCTTTACGTAAGTCAACAAATTGAGGTACTCTAAGTTCATCGGTTGAAGTGAACATTACTTTTCCACAGCAAAAGAAAACACAGCGCGCTTGTCAGGCTACACAGACTCAGGGAAAATAGACCTGATCACATTTCCGGAAGTGTGCCATGGAGCTCGAGTAAAACCCAGCATTCGACAAGTCCTGCCAAGCGTTAGGTTTTTGGGTCTCCCTTGGGGTGCAAATTTTATGAGGGCCGCGAGGTCGTGTTCAACGTTGGGAGGTTAGAGGAAAAACAAAACCCCTCAAACAGAGAGAGACCCTCGCGGTAAGGTCTAGAATTTACAGCTACAGCAAACTGGAAAAAAAGCAAACAAAAGAAGAAACGCGACAAATATTTGTTGACAGAACTATCTAGAAACACTTTCAATTTGGGATGGAAAGGTGGTAACAACCATTAACACATACATAACAATAAAACAAAAAACACAGTCCAGTCGACCCTAGCCTATTAGAGCCGGATCATCGACAAGGGGGGGGCGCCCTGAATAATATGGAGGGCGCCCCGGGACTAAATGTAGTAGATCCCTAACTAAGGAACAACCCACGGAGACACCTGAAATATAAACATTTGGTTGCTACCGGGATGGAAAGTGGAAACTTTGCAATTTTGATTAAAGGGTTGAACAATATCTAGATGCTTGCCACACCAAAAGCGTCACTCGGAATAATTAGAAGGGGATCAAAAATGAGGGAGTGCGCTTATAAAAAGTAAAAGCCACAGACCCACGCTAAAACTTGGCGCCCTTTTCTTTTAGGAAAGTTAGTGAATTGTAAAACCAGATTTGACAACAAAAAACGTGATCCGTGCAATTTTATAAAATTTACAAACCTAGAACCAGGCGGCCTTACTCTCCTTCACAAGCTTACAAATGTTAAAAGCGTGATACATGGGGATGGTCGAGATAATTGCGGATTTTATACAATATGGTGGGAACATCAACAACCCACGTGCGACCATCATGATAGTTAAAATACATTTCGCGCGAAACAGACATAATTTTAGTACCGCAAACATACCTAGTTCAAAACAGAAGCTGGACAACAACATTTAGCCCAGTTCAATAAAACCAACTAAAATCGCACAATTAGCACACAGAAAAAATACACGGTACTTCTGTACTACTCTGCGGTCAAGAAAAAGTGCCCTCCAAAAAAAAAACATGGCCGTTCATCCCCCTGTCGACTTTCACCCACGCCCCCAAGCGGTCGCCGACGGTACCGAACGCCGGTAATTCTATAGCTTCATTGGCGGTTAGTTTTGAATTCAAAAGCGGTTATCTCAGCCTAGACCTAGATCCGCTTCCGCTAACTAACCGTTGACCCCACGTTACTTTACTAGCTAACCCCACGACTTCCCGAATGTCACCTAGCTCCTATAGGGTCGTACCTACAACATTCTAACTCTGACTCATCCGAAACCTAACGGTGCTTACTTAGCGACACATGGAAAACCCGAGTTTAATTTAACAGAACAAAGATTAAAATATTAAAAATATAAGTAACAACATAAATAGCGCCACCTCCTCTACGTGACTACCAATGCTACAATCGCTGGCTAGGTTAAACTAAAATGGCGGGTAAAGTGCCGTAACGAAAATGGTGGCAAAAATGGACGCACGTGAGTCAGGCGATGGCTACTAATTTGCGAAATTAATTGATTGCCTGAAAATTACATCTTCCGGGAGAAACCTAGGGGATAACGCTTAAAATTAACAACTCGGTGCTTCTCGAGAGAAACAGAATGCAACAAAATAATATCTACAAACATATCCTCTACCACGTGGTCCTGGTATCAAGGAAAAAAACCACGAACGCGGGTTAATTTTTCGGGGGTGCATTGAAAAGTTTAATTCTCCAAAGGAGGCACAAAATATCTACATAAACGGGACGGTAGCGGGATTGATTTCTCGTTTAACTCACGGTTTCAAAAAAATGGATCGCTCTCAACACTGGATTCTTTTCGAAACAAAAGCAAAAACACACCGTCACACGTCGGAACCCGCCAAAAAAGTGGCCTCTCTAAAGTCACTAGATATGTAGTGACGTTAGGCCTCTCTTCCCCTATCTACCCTCTACCTGCCGTGTTGCCAACCCCTCCCTTAATTCCTCGTCTGTCCGGTAGTACTTTCGTTTTTGGCGCGCTATTGTGGCGGTGGGTAATTCAAATTTAAATTTTAAACTATGTCACTACAAGTGCATTACTTTTCACATGTGAGGAGTATTTTTTACGATACTATTTAATAAAATAAAAGACCTAAACAAAACTTTTTCACTTTTTGGAAAAAATACCCAATTTTTGAAGAGCTGTATGTCGGAAGCTACTGAACGCACAGAGTTCACTTAGGCCCCAAATTATAGTGAATTTAATCTAGTTTTAAAAAAGTAAGTTCAACTTTTTCTATGAGACTCATACCTTAGGAGATATTGAGCAAAAACTGAAAATAGTGCGAAAATGTTGTTGTTCTTTGGCTACTATGCAGTCTTTCGAAATTACAAATTTGGTGCTGAGGTCCAAAGTCCAAACAACATATTAAAAAATGGGAATTGGGTGCCTTAAAGGCCCTTATAAACGTGTATCATACGCTATTTTTTATTATACCCGCACTACAATCTGAAAATTATAACAAAAAAAGTTAATTGAAATACCTCTTCCGAAGTACCTAATCTATGTCATTAGTCGTTGATATAGAAATGGTCAATTGTTGTTGTTCGTTGCCATGTAGGTGAATTGGTTGTTACCTAAGCAACCCTGAAAGCTTTTATTTGACGAATTTGTGTGTAAATTGAGCCTTTTTTGGCAAGCGTGGGCCATTTTAAAACGCGAGTGAAACGAGCGTTTTAAAGGCCCACGCGTGCCAATAAAGGCCCAATTTACACACGAACGAGTTGAATACAACGTTTTTTTATTCGACGAGCCCCTTAAAGGCTCCAAATCGCTTAAAATCTTTAAAATTAGCTTGACGTTTCGTTTTGACAAGTTGTGACATTTATCAAAATCCGTTCACATAGGAGAAAATTCTCAAATTCTGACAGTGTAGAACAAAAAAGGACCTTTTTCGCACGCATTTTAGTGTCAAAAACAGGAATTATGATTCACATTATAATGATCTATACTCCGTACGGTGATAGATTGCACGTTTTTAAATTCTAGTTCCAAAACATAAAGCAGTGAAAAATACTAAACTCTCCATCTCAATTGTTTCACGTTATGTAGAAAACCGTTGTATCCCTGCAGATTAATTCCCGCCAAACCAGTTTCTGTGTCTGTCTTCTGTCAAAAAACGTGCAATCTATCAGAGTACGGAGTATATAGTCCATTCATTTTAAATCTTGGGTTTAGTAATAAAACTTGCCTGCTTTGACACTTGTCCGAAACTCAGTGAATCTAAAACTGTGTTCAATACCGAGTGTCAACTACCAAACCTGACCATAGGAATTTAACATGAAAAATAGTTTTTGCGTGATTTCAGGTACCTACTTCATTAAGAAATTGATTAAATTTAACATTTGTTAAATGGTCAAGTTATTAGAAACATTTTTATTCACATTTATCAAAATGTCGAAATATGTTTGTGTTTAAATTTACTACTAAAATCGCCCAATAATTTGATTATTAAAAATACCATCCCAAACATTACATTTCTGAGGGCATTGCGTTCTTGTAGTTAAATTTATCCGCGGATTTTCTTGAGACAAATATCGAGTGTTCTGGGTGGCTCATTATTTAACATACATTTGCATTGGTCAGTAAAACATCTGTTTTTAGGTACTATAAATATGTTCTGCTTACCTTATCTATACGACGGGTGCAGGTAATAATAAGACATCCCAAGCGTAGACAGAAAGTACTATTGCGAGCAAAAAAAGTGGGACATCAAACTTCTGTCAGTTTTGAAAAATTCAATGTAGTTCAAGCTTTATTGTCATTTTGCCTTTGATTATTGTCATAGAAATTTGACACTATTCAAGCTGACAGTTTACAATTTTATTTTATACTCCTATTTTCCTTTTCCAAATGCCCTCTTCTTTTGATAAAGGTAGATTTTGATTGGGACTTTGCATTAAATAAATATTCACGTGTGCTTACTTACATTTATTCCCTACAATCTCCAATACTTAATGACAATTCAAAGTAGGGTTAGAATCACATAAGGGTTATTTCACATTAAAAGTCAAGACAATGACGTTGATGTCCCACTTTTTTTGCCCGCAATAGTACATAATAATGGGGTTTTCCAGAATTTTAAAAATACAGGACCGGCCGGCCGTAAGCCACTAAACAATTATAGTCTTAGTTGTACCGTTCAAGAAATAACTTGTGTTGTGTAAAGTGAATTCAGTGCGTTAATTTTACTCAATATGTCAGGTGGTTTGGGTCATTTGACTTATCAGTCTGAACAAATTATTCTTAATGTGCTGGAATATTTGTTGCCAATACTGGTGAATCATCTAGTGAATTTGATTCAGATGACGATTAATTTTCTATTTGTTTATGTAAGTATTTTATTATTTTATTTATTAATTTACTTTAAAGTATACATGTAATAGATACTTTATTAATTACTCTTATTTCTTGATTTAGTAATCTTATTTCTCAAATACAAAATTTTCCAATACAAAATCAACAATCTCTTAACATTTTTTTGGTCACTGATCGCAAAATGTGTTTTAATTTTTTTTTATTTGCGGATACTTTAAGGTCTCTTTCTTTTGCTCGTCGATAAGATGGTGAAAGTACGACGTGGTACCAATTTTATGTGAACAGAGGGATTACTACTTTACAGTACCCACACAATGAAAACTTGCCGCTTTCGTAATTTACGGCGTTTTGAGTTTACAACTTTACCCAAGATTTAAAATGAATGGACTATACCTACATTACTTCTTTCCGCCAAATATTCGAACCTGCGCAAAACGTGTACAAGAGTGGTGGTGATCTTCATCGAAGCGGAGGGGCCCTACGTTGTGTTTTTCTTTTGGCTGGATTTAAAAATCGCCAAGTTTTAAATTAGTATTTTAAAATAAGAATAGCACCAATTATCTTATTTTTAGTATCATTTTAAGCGTAATAATTTCACCTTTCTAGTGATACCATTACCTTAGCTGTAAGTTAAATTGGCGAGCAGGAATCAGCAAAAACGTTCAATACAATGTTAATTGCCTATGTTCGAGTTTGAGAATGCACAGGCTGTATTTTACAGTGTGGCCAGGAAAGTGGTGGCAAGATTTCTAATTAGTTCCACCAGATGGAATTAAGAGAAAATATTTTTGATATATGGCAACATTACAAAACATTGTCCGTGTCACTGTAAATTAGGTTAAGCAAAAGTCAAAAATAATGAACATCTAAACATTCAAAAATGTATTTAAAATAAAAGTTGTCACTACTTTCGTGGGTACACTGTACTATTGGGGACACGGAAAACTGGGCAGATGTGTCATTCAGTTGTCAAAATTTCTAAACCATACCTTAGCTACTCATAACCAAGTTTTTGAAAATATCAATTATAATGACGGTAAAGGTTTTACATTGACACTTTTTGAAATGACAATAACAGACTGCCCAGGATCCCATGTCCCTCATTGTACAATGCGATAACGCATTTTTATTATTGAACTGTCGTAAAATTAGATCACTGATATTTGAGAAATGCAAATACAGCGTGATCAAAAAGGACTGTTTGAGTTGGCAGTACTGATTTTTACCAAAGTTTTACTTTTAAAGGTATAACGAGAGTAACTTTCAGTTGTTGACGGCTTCACACTGACAGTTGACAGCTCAAGTTGTTTCTTACCGTTGATTTTTATCGTGGAGGAAGAAAAAGTCTTTTCTCCCTCCACGATTTTTATACATACATAACCTACAATTTTGTCGCTGTTGATTTCACATGAAATACCTGTCAAAAGACGTATCCAGTTGCAGAATTGCAAACAGCCGAATAAAAAAATGCTCTTAATTGTATTGCCAACTTCTTTTTGATCATCCGGTATATAATTGTGTCAAAATAAATTACTCCCTAGGATTTAGGGATTTTCGTTACTAGGTTGCCATAAATTTGGTTAGGTTGGAAGCTATGTGGTTTCTGGTGACAAGCAAAAGATAACTCAAAAATGTAAGGCAGCAAATTCTTTGTAACGGTTGCAAATAGCTAATTTCTCTCTAACTAATAGATGTGTTTTCGTTTCACAATCAGTTTTGATTTCCGGCTGTACATAAAATGACGAACATATATTTTTTACAACCTTATTTTTACAAGCAATAGAACGAGAGCCCTAATTTTTCTAATGTTGGTTATACATGGAAACAACTAATGTCGCCAAGAAATCAACAGCCACTTATAATAATAATTTGAACAGGTAAAAACGTATTCTTGATTCCTAGGTTATGTTTTCAAATATTCCTAATTTTACAGATTTCTAAGAAACGTTTCAAGCTGGTTCACGCTCAATTTAAACCGTCAAATTAATTTGACATTTAAGTAAGTAATGACTTTATTTATAGACAATGATTTCATACACAATATAAATGTAATTGGTTTCGCCTTATCTGTTGCAAAAATGATTGTTATTGTATGATTTTGTGTACTTATATAAAAAAATCCTACAGATGCTAATTTGTAAAAACAAGAACTAAATATATAGGTACCTATCCTATTTATAGTTCAGCAGTTTATTCATAATTGAACAGAAATTCATAAATCAGCCATTAATTAAATGAAAAACGAATTAAATTTTCACATACATGCAGGTAAGTAAGCACCTATATCAATTGGTTTTATGCGTCCAATTACTCAGTGAAATATGTGTTGCCTATTTTAAAAGATTATTGATTGATTGATTGATTTTTTCCATATAGATATTTATAATCAGTATATGAATATTGATAGTAATCTACGTCCAAAACAAAACTGTAAACACAAATGCAATGGACAGTTAACTCAAAATTTTTATTATTAAATAAATATCTAGATGTTATAGCTATAGCTTGTACTTACCTATATTGAAAAAAAAATTAATACTTTTATTCAATATTAAGGCTGCCTATCTGTAACCAAATAAAAAATTTCTAGGTATAATATTAAACATACTCTGCAGCTATTAAAGCAAAAAACAAGTTATACATTTTGCGTTATCCACCATTCAAGTTTATTTTATATGTAATTGAAGCGTTCTTGTTTCTTTTTATAAGTTACAATAATATGACATGTTTACGCTGTACCCCTGTACCTAACATCTTAGAACGGAACACTCAAATTGCCTATTTATGAGAATAGCAGAAGGTTCAAAAATGTTAAATGATTAGGCAACTCAACAAACGCACTTGTTTAACAAGATTCTTTACATTTTTGTAGAGATTTTGGTTGTTAGTTGAATAATTGCAAGGTGGTACAAAAGTACCTAGTAATAATTGATTTCTTTATTTTTATATAAATTGAGAAGGAGATATGTATATATGAAAATTAATAAAATCTAAATCATTTTAATTTTTCACGCCAACCAATAAATTTAAATGAATACCGCATTTATCTTGATCTAAAAAGCGTTTAAAAATCTAATCACCAGTAATAACAGTAATTCAGTTGCACCTAATTTACAGCGAAAGTTAAAAATTTTGTAGATATAAAAACTAGACAAAAATGAATAGGGAATTTTTCCTTTTTTGAATTTTTTATAACTAGGTACAGTTTAAAATTTGTAATAAAATGTAATTAAATGTAATGTTTCAAGTACCTGTAACATTTTAAATTTATCTAGTGTTTAAGAATACGGGGGAAGATTGGGGCAATTATTTTGCTTTCTAAGAATAATTATGGAATTCCCTATTCATTTTCGCCTAGTTTATATCCAAATCCTTGTGAAAAAGATATCTTTTATGTTGAAAGTTTTCGCAACCTTTTCATCATAAAAATAAAATCTTATACATATTTACTTATTATACGAGTACAGTGTGAACATAAAGTTTGGAATAAAATTAATAATAGCGTTATGTGATGTTTTTTTAATTGACCTCAAACAAAAATAAACAAACATCTAAGGTTAACAATAAAATTTAACGCACATATTGAAATTGCCCCCCGCTAACGATTTGGCAGTTATCGACACGAGTGTAAAAACTTTGTACTATGCTCAATAATGTCAGAGCTGATTTGTTCCATTTCAGCTCGAATTTTCTGCCCTAAATTTTCTAAATTGTTTGGTCTATTAAAATAAACCGTTGATTTTAAAATAATAACCCTATAGAAAAACAATTACATTAAAAATTAAATAAAATGTATGTTTCTCAAAAAAATTATTATGTAAGGTACCAAATTCATTTATCGATTAGGTAATAGGAAGCTCTATCAGAAAAAGAAGAAAATAGTGGGGGTTGTCATTTAAAAAAATTGGTGATGACGTCATTGCCCAAAAACTAATGATGGCATTTTTCGAAATAAAATCGACCTGTCCAAGCAATTGTTTGCAAAACGTCACATAACACTATTATGAATTTTGTTATAAACTTTATGTTCATATTGTACAGTCGCGAGCAATAAATTTTGGTCGTCAAGGTCATTCTTGGACGCAATCGAAAATGCTCCATCGTAAAAGAGTCGTAAATATCATAACCTATCATCATGTTGTATGACATTAATTGTCATTTTGTTCTCATTTTTTTGACACTTTGTTGACATGGGCATAATCAGGCAGGGAAATTTTTAAAATTTGTGACAATCTAACCAAATTTTGAAATGATATTGACGACCAAAATTTATTGCTCGCGGCAGTTTATTATATCACACAGAAAGGGTAATTTTATATTAATGCATTGCACAAAAGCTCTCATATTACAGCTTCATACTAATACCCTATCACTTTGTAGTCAATATTGCAAAATGTGCTATTAAAAATCAGAGTTTTTATCAATTAATTTACCTCTTTACAATTACTCGTATATTACACTTCGCCGCAAAATTAACGCATAATTTAAAAAATTAATCCTATTCCATTTTACAAATTTTTTCACTGCTAGTTGGAAACCAAAAATGTTCATTCAGATTATCTTCATGTTTTTGTGCGATATTCATTAAAAATCATTGATTAGTTTTTGTTAAATTCTAAAAAAACCAAAATGTTGCACTTTTTGCTCATAGGTATCGAAGAATTTTGCTACATATTTATTAACCAAATGAGCTAGATATTGTTTCTGTCATATTTTATAATAAAATGAATTGTAATCAACGACATTCAAGAAATTTTTCACCGGAAGAATGTACAGTGACTGTAGCATTTTCCGAAGAAGGAAGAACGCAGCAAAGTATTGCAGAACGTTTTGGTGTGATGCAATCAACCATTTCAATAGTCATAAATCGGTACCTAGAAACTGGAATCAACAAAAGACGAACCGGGAAGGGGCGAGAACGAATGACAACGGCTAAACAAGACAGATTTTTAAGATTACAGACGTTAAGACAGAGGTTTGTAACAAGTACTAGCCTTCAAGAAGCCTTTTCTTTGAGGTATAACGCTCCGATCAGCCAAGACACAATTAGCAGAAGGTTAGCAGAACATCAGCTACTACCCTACGTTCCTGTTACTGGTCCACTTTTAACGGCAGAACATCATTTAGAATTTGCTCATGCACATTTAAACTGGCAAGAAGCTGATTGGGCTAGAGTGCTGTTTACGAACGAGTCTAGGTTTTGTAGATTTTCCAATGACAGGCGTATGAGGGTTTATAGACGACCAGGGGAACGTTACGTTCAATGTAACATTGCTCAGACCGTCAGTTATGGTGGAGGCTCAATTATGGTTTGGGGTGGGATATCTTTAGAAGGTCGTACGGAGCTGGTAATTGTAAACCAGGGAAGGTTAGCAGCAGACAGATACGTAACAACCATTTTGGAACCTCATGTTGTACCTTACGCACCTTACATCGGCGAAAATTCCATATTGATGAATGATAATGCCTGGCCTCACACAGCTCAGATAGTGAGACAATACCTTCAGGAAGTTAGAATTGTCACTATGAATTGGCCAGTTCGCAGCGCGGATTTGAATCCCATTGAACATTTATGGGACAAAATGGGCAGAAGCCTAAAAACCTTGTATCCACCTGCATTAACTCTTGGTGATCTTGGAAACCACCTTACAGAAATTTGGAATACTATCGATCAAAATGACATTAGAACGTTGATATCGAGTATGGGTAGACGATGTGAAGCAGTTATTAATGCAAGAGGATTGTTTTTTTTTTCGAAGTTGATTTTGTTAAGCTTCAAAATACCTACCCTGTATATTTCTGTTTATTTAATTAAAAATTACAAAATAAATGCTTTACTATTATAACGTAACTTAATTTTTCATAATACATAATTTAAAATTAAAATTTACAGACTTTTTTTAAGTTTTTAAACAGTATGCGTTAATTTTGCGGCGAAGTGTATATTACCTACCTCTGTCCCAAAATATGGTATACATTTTTTTTACATAAAGTCCATTCAAAAATCAAAAAACCACCACCTGTTGCTTTAGGTTGGTAAAATTTAAAAAATCCTAGGTAGATATTTTTTCATACTATGTTGGTAACTATAAATTAGGACATTTATTTGATTCAAAATAAAATTCAATCGCTTTGAATTCCGTTCATATTGTTTTATTAGCAGCATATTTCATTTATTTATTGATTCTTATTATTTTTCCTTAAACATGCCCAGAAAAACAAGACATTTAATAAAACGCTTAACCTCAAAATTACAATGCTCACCAAATTTTACACTAAACAGCGTTGCCGATAGTAATTATCAAGGAAAATGCGACGTTGGTGGTTTTTTGATTTTTGAATGGACTTTACATACAGGTCGCTAAGTAAGTATGGATACAGCTAAATATTTTCAGAACGGTTTAACAGAGATCGTTTAAATTCGGCACACAGTTAGAAGTGTTGAAATTCTAGCATTTGACATTTTTTTGAATTTTCTAAAATCATTTATTTTGAAGATACAAGGCTAACTTGATTTTTTTTAAATGGCACAGGGGGTCAAATTTAATATCTTTAAAGAGTATTTTTTTTTGGGAATTCAGTGATGTAACCATGCATATCTTATTTTAACCGAAACCTTATAAAAAAATTATCGAATTAATAAAATTGGAAAAAAATCTAACCTTGGAAATGTTGTCTTTATCTATCGTTAATTCTTTGCCATCTGTATTTTGACCAAAAAATAAAGAAAAGCTAATAATAAGTGCAAAAATTAGACATTTAACCGAAACAGAATGTATTTTAATAAAAAAAATAAAAAGTTTAAACACAAAATACATAAATGTTATGCTACAAAAGATTTTCAAAATGACGGCGATGTGGGTGTGTGTTATATCACTGAATTCACAAAAAAATACTATTCAAAAATATTAAATTTGACCCCCTTGCCATTTAAAAAAAATCAATTTAGCCTTGTATCTTTAGAATAAATGAGGGTAGAACATTGAAAAAAATCTCAAATGATAGAATTTAAACACTTATAACTGTGTGCCAAATTTCAACGAGTTCTCGTAAACCGTTCTGAAAATATTTAGCTGTATCCATACTTTTTAGCAATCTGTATATGTATTTTCAATTTCAAACGTATACCATATTTTCGAATAGAGGTGCTTAGTACTATGTATATTTTATCTGTTCTGTGTTTTCTGTTTTTATTTTAGAAATGGATTTACAAGATGAAAGTAATGTATATTATACGGAACTTAGTGAAGAAGAGCCTGGTGATTTGTTATTTAATAATTCCAAACAAGTAGAAAATAATGAACATCAAATAATAGGGGAAGTTCAGCAACCGTTGTATAAATTACAGAATATAGACACAGAAGCCTTAATCAAATCCGAAATTAAACAGTTAATCTTCACAAAAGTCTCTGAAGAAGCAAATGCAAAAATCTTAAACGAAATGGCATATGAAATTGAAGAACAAATCACAAATCTAAGAGCTAAAAACGATGAATTGTTAAATAAAAATCAAGAATTAAATAAAGAAGTTGAAGTAGATTACAACCGATTAATTCAGTCTGAAGAATTATTGGTTAAGACAGATGAAATGATTGGTCTGTTAAAGGAAAACGTAGAAAAACTTGAAAAACAATATAGGGAATCGCGAATTAGTGACCTCCTAGAAAAAAGTAAAAAACAGTACAAGAGCTTGGAATTATTAAAAATATCCTTTGAACCGAAACTGGACCAAGCAAAAGAAAATTTTGAAAGTACTGTATCAGTTAGCGATGAACATAACAAAACATTAAAAAGTGAACTTGATAACCGGCAAGATGTCTTAGAGGACTTAAAAAAGAAACAGGAAGAATTTAAAAGGGTTGTTGTATGTTATGACGATGATATAGCAAATAACTTAGTAAAGAAACATTTGTTGAAAGAAAAGATTGTCGAAGTTACAAATAAGAAAATAAACATAAAGAACGAAATTACGGAACAGGACGATAAATTACATAGTCTTTGTTTGAAAACAGAAAATCAGATTCATAAGTTTGTTTTTATTAATTCACTCGTGATTGTTTATAATTCTTGTATTTTATAGATTTAATGATGTGAAAGAACAAAAAGAGAAATTGGAAAAACAACTAGAAGAAGCAGCTTATGAACTGAATGATCTGCAAACACATTTAACAAATAAATCAAACGATATTTCAGACAGAGAATGCTGTTTGAATGGACTTAGAGATCAGCTAGAGATTGTAAAAACCACTTTTCAAGAGTCTGTTAAGACGCTGCAACAAAAATGTAGAGCTACAGCTACTAAACTAAACGAAATTTTGGCAGAGGTCTCATCATGCAAGAAAAATAATGATCAATTACTAACTGCAAGTATGATCATTTGTTATTTTTTGAGTTAAAGTTTTTTTTTTAGAAATTAAGTTCTCTTAAAATTAAATACCATCAAGAATGTGAAGAAAAGTTACTATTTCTGAATAAGACCATAACTCATCAACATGCTGTATACACTGTAAAAATAAGTCTTCTTAAAAAACAAATGGAAAATGAGATAAAACGAGCCAAACTTGAAGAAATACAAGGTCAATACGAAATTTCTGTTGACTCATTAAATTCTTTAATTAATAGCATTATTAAAGAAAAAGAAAAACTCGGTAATGAACTGACAGAGGTGAAACTAAAATTCGAACGTACACAACTGGACTATAATAAATCTTCTGTCGAAGTGAAAAAAAAGAAAGAATATTTGCTTGCCAATTCCAAATTTTTAAAAGAAAAATCTGAAAATCTACAACAAGAGGTAAACGAAGCAGAAGAATTGTATAAGCGCTTTCAAGAAGAAACTCTTTCTTTAAAACTATTGGTGGAAAACAAGTCAATTTATTTAAATGAAGGCAAAAATAAAATAGCTACGTTAAAAAGAAATTTCGAGGGACTTCTAAAGTCTGGATTTAGATCA
Source organism: Tenebrio molitor (assembly GCF_963966145.1). Lineage (NCBI taxonomy): Eukaryota > Metazoa > Arthropoda > Insecta > Coleoptera > Tenebrionidae > Tenebrio > Tenebrio molitor. The sequence goes on from NC_091046.1 coordinate 18,096,938, forward strand.
CCAAATAAAGAAAACATTAACAAAAAAGTCAAATTTAATGAAATACTTTCATTTAAGTCTCCAACTAGCAGTGAAACGTCAAATCTGCATGCAGGAAATTCCGCTCAATTGGTAAATTTTTGTTGGATATTTACATTTACATTCTTAGCTTCATATTCTTACATATTCTAATAAGTTCCTTTAATTACAGAAAACGTACTTACATTAGCGCTATTCAATAGTTATTTAAGGTTTCAAGGATATTATAAGGTTCATAACGGGCGAGGTCGGCAGAGTGAAACCCAAGGGCCTCTGCCTCGAGGGGTGCCCGCCGACCGAGGGCGTATCATTATAACATCCGTAGTGCCTTCAACGTTTAATGTCCGATTAGTTTCATGTGTTTTTAGATTGACATTAATTTGATTAATTTATACCAATCAATCAAAAGTTGTTTGTAAATATAATAACTATTACAAACAATCTGATACCCGATTTTTAATTTTTTTTTAATCTTAAATATTTTTTAGGAAACATCTTTCCACGAATGGTTGCTAGAAGCAGAAAATGAATCTTCTGATTTACTGAATGAAATTGAAAAACCAATATAAAATAACATAATATATAAACAAGACCATGTTGTGTCATTTTAGTTAGGTAGGTACCCTGTTTTAAGTTGGACGTTTCAGTTATTTGTTAATAAGTTATGTTTAAAGTATATACTGTTCAATTTTTTGTTAGTTAATCATTGGAAGGCAAACTTCAGAATATAATAAAATTGTTATTAACAAAGTTTCTTAGTTCATTGTTAAAAATAAAATGTTAATTTTGGATGTTTTATTTTCTTTACATTTCTTTAAAAGATGCATAAGAATAAAGGAAATTTTGATGGAAGTCTAAATAAAATATATGACTGTTAGGATAATACCATTCATTATACCGGGTGTAGAATTGGTTTACGAGACATAGGATTTTACATATAAAAACAAAGAGTTTCAATTATTGGCTCCCCTAATAATTTTATGCCAAAATAGTTAAAATGAAAGTTAGAGAGAATTAAAAATACTGTCTAACTCCACTCTTTGTTTTTTTCTAACATCTTGTAGTACTGAAAGAAAAGCAAGAAAGGAGTTAACACAAAAATACTAAAAAGTAGCACTAGCCATGAAATTTGACTTTTAAAATACTATGTATTTGTCGGATGGTTTCTCTATTATTTAATTGTCTTTCAATTTGCCTTTCAAATGAAGTCGTACAGGACTACAGGATGAATGAAAAGGTATCTTCCATTAAATGCTCAAACTTCTCCACAATTCTTCCAATTGTTTCTGTGCCAGGAATTGATCAGTCTGGGAAACCTGAAGCAAATGTTGCTTGGAAGTTGCTTAAAAAAGATCCTCCATAATAACATTTAAAGAAAGAAATATAATTTCATGCTTAGTACCTAGTACTTACTTTTTACTGTTTTTGTGTCAACTTCTTTCCTGCGTTTCTTTCAGTACCACAAGATGTTAGAAAAAAAGTAAGACTGAAATAAGACAGTAATTTTAATTCTCTCCAACTTTCATTTTAACTATTTTGCCGTAAAATTATTAGGAGAGCCAGTAATTGAAACTCTTTATTTTTACATGTAAAATCCTATGTCTCGTAAACCAATTCTACACCCGGTATGTATTATGTCTATGAAGCTTAATTGCCTGTTATAATTAATCAAAATATTTTCCATACTGATCAAGCATCTTTTGCCACATTTCGGTTTGTAGATCTCCAGTGTCTTCGATTTAGAAAAAACCTTTTAAGGTCACTTTTTACATAACTGACTCTTGATAATTATTTACCAACCAAAAACTACAGCAACGACGGGTACATGTGTTGTTTGAATTTTATGGTGGATAAGCACGTGACATTCAATCATTTGCGCATGCGTCAGATTTGTCGACCTAAACTGTATAATTACCGTTACCGCAAGAACTTCTCAGGGGATATGGTAAATTGCGTACACTCGAGAAATTTGACATTCAGGAACCCAAAGGGTCCTTTAAAATACAGGTAAATTGCGCACCAGTGGTGACGACGGGCGTTCAGTCATAATAATTCTCGTTCAGGACTAAATAATGATCTTCTTTTAACCACTTGGGCACTCCAAAATAAATATATCGGACTTAAAGAAAAAAATTGTTTGTCAATATTCGATACAACTTAGGGTTCAGTAGGTAAACTGCGGTAACTTACAATTTTTACATAATTGAATTTATGTGATTCAGAAGTAGAATTATTCTTATATAAATTAATGCATTCATCTAAGAACAACTGCTTCTTTATTATTTTGCCACATAGTTTTTTTCTCAACATTGGCGCTTCTAATTTTTATTTAAACGGTAGTCTGAAATGTAATAAGAACATTTACAAAATTAAAGATACGAGTATTTGGAAGCGCCGAGTAAAAGTTTTTACTGAAGTGATAGCTGATAGAATAAAATGACTCACATACGTTGGAAATGCCAGCAACAGTTGAACGATGCTAATCCCTTGGTTGCAGCTACCTGGTCAAAACGCCTGAACAATTTTAACCATGTGCGCAATTTACCTGCGTCCCTTCTCAGCTCAGGTTTTCAATTTTCGCTTTGTGTTCTTTGAACAAAACGCCAACGAGCATTAGGTACTATGGCGGACAATAAATTTAGGCCGGCCTGTCATTGAGTTGACATCAAAATGTGAAGCTGGCATTATGTTCAACTAACCCCATTTTCGATTTTCGTCATTCTTGTCATCGTGACAGCGATAATCAAAATTAAAATTGGGAAAAGAAGCGTGCACCAGAGAGAAGTGCTACTACAAATCAGTTATGCTAGTGCGTCATGATCTGTAAGTTACGAAAAAGGCAAAGGAAACGCCAAACAGCTTGAAAACCTTCAGTTTGAGAAACTGACACATCAGTCATAATGACAATAAATGGTCGTTTGCACTGACTTTTTTGAAATGTCAGAAATTTGCCGGCCTAAATTTATTGTCCGCCATAGTACCTACCTACTTTTTGGAAGAACTAACGGAATTAATTTTTTCTAAATTCGGTTTGTACTCGTTACACTGACATCTATGCTTTGATCATTTTCAGTCAACTCCTACTGCACAATTCCTCCAATGTCCAATCCACCAACAAACATAGGTAAAGTCCATTCAAAAATCAAAAAACCACCACCTGTTGCTTTAGATTGGTAAAATTTAAAAAACCCTAGGTAGATATTTTTTCATACTATGTTGGTAACTATAAATTATGACATTTATTTGATTCAAAATAAAATTAAATTGCTCTGAATTCCATTCATACTGTTTTATTAGCAGCACGTTTCATTTATTTATTGATTCTTATTATTTTTACTTAAACATGCCCAGAAAAACAAGACATTTAATAAACACTTAAGCTCAAAATTACACCAAATTTTACACTAAACAGCGTTGCCGATAGTAATTATCAAGGAAAATGCGACGTTGGTGGTTTTTTGATTTTTGAATGGACTTTACATCTCTTTATTTTGAAAAATGAATCATTGTTTGGAACGTTTGCTATACAGGCAGATTCACTTTTGTTCTCATGTAAGCAGTTGATTAAGACATTGGGGATGTTTTTGAGGCTGAAGCAATTCTGCGGCTTGGTTTCTTGAAAATTTGTCAAATTATGCTAAATTTCGTAGTAAATTTGTTAGAAAATGAGAGAGACCCTCGACAGGACCAATGAACGATCAGGATCATAGTCTTTGTCTGTCTTTGTCAGATCCTGATCGTTCATTGGTCCTCTCTCATTTACTACACCTCGCCGCAAAATTAACGCATACTGTTTAAAAACTTAAAAAAAGCCTGTAAATTTTAATTTTAAATTATGTATTATGAAAAATGAAGTTACGTTATAATAGTAAAGCATTTATTTTGTAATTTTTAATTAAATAAACAGAAATATACAGGGTATTTTGAAGCTTAACAAAATCAACTTGGAAAAAAAAACAATTTAATAACGCGTGTTTCATCCTCTTGCATTAATAACTGCCTCACATCGTCTACCCATAATCGATATTAACGTTCTAATGTCATTTTGATCGATAGTATTCCAAATTTCTGTAAGGTGGTTTCCAAGATCACCAAGAGTTAATGCAGGTGGATACAAGGTTTTTAGGCTTTTGCCCATATTGTCCCATAAATGTTCAATGGGATTCAAATCCGCGCTGCGAGCTGGCCAATTCATAGTGACAATTCTAACTTCCTGAAGGTACTGTCTCACTATCTGAGCTGTGTGAGGCCAGGCATTATCATTCATCAATATGGAATTTTCGCCGATGTAAGGTGCGTAAGGTACAACATGAGGTTCCAAAATGGTTGTTACGTATCTGTCTGCTGTTAACCTTCACTGGTTTACAATTACCAGCTCCGTACAACCTTCTAAAGATATCCCACCCCAAACCATAATTGAGCCTCCACCATAACTGACGGTGTGAGCAATGTTACATTGAACGTAACGTTCCCCTGGTCGTCTATAAACCCTCATACGCCTGTCATTGGAAAATCTACAAAACCTAGACTCGTTCGTAAACAGCACTCTAGCCCAATCATTCTTGCCAGTTTAAATGTGCATGAGCAAATTCTAAACGATGTTCTGCCGTTAAATGTGGACCAGTAACAGGAACGTAGGGTAGTAGCTGAGGTTCTGCTAACCTTCTCCTAATTGTGTCTTGGCTGATCAGAGCGTTATACCTCAAAGAAAAGGCTTCTTGAAGGCTAGTACTTGTTACAAACCTCTGTCTTAACGTCTGTAATCTTAAAAATCTGTCTTGTTTAGCCGTTGTCATTCGTTTTCGCCCCTTCCCGGTTCGTCTTTTGTTGATTCCAGTTTCTAGGTACCGATTTATGACTATTGAAATGGTTGATTGCATCACACCAAAACGTTCTGCAATACTTTGCTGCGTTCTTCCTTCTTCGGAAAGTGTTACAGCCACTGTACATTCTTCCGGTGAAAAATTTCTTGAGTGTCGTTGATTACAATTCATTTTATTATAAAATATGACAGAAACAATGTCTAGCTCATTTGGTTAATAAATATTGTAATGATTTGAATACATTACTTTTTCCGCCAAATATTCGAACCTGCGCAAAACGGTAACAAATGCGGTCGTGATCGTCATCGAATCGGAGGAGCCCTACGTTGTGATTTTCTTTTGGCGGAAAAAAGGTTCGGAATGCAAACGGTGAGGTTTCCAGTTGGAAGAGTGCCGCAAATAAAACACACATGTGAGGGACGCAAAATACCTTTTATTAAAAATGCCTGTAATAACTTTGATGAAAAAGAAATTGAAACGAATACAAAGGACAGAAATTAAGTTTAACGAAATACAAGAAATTAACTAGTTGAGTACATCACAAAGGTAAACGACAAGATGAATGAATGAATAACAGAAAAACGGGCACATGACAGACAAAATGACAGTTAAAGCTTGCAAAATAAGTAAACAAATTATGGTGCAGTTATTACAGACAGGGACGGATGAAAAACCCTCTTCAAAAACCGTATCCCAGGTATTACTCATATTTTACAATTCGATTAATGACAAAACAATGTTTAATTTGGAACTACGCGGTCAAGGTACGCCAACGGGAGCTTAGAGCTGGAGGTAACAGACTTTCGGCCGCGAGGGGACTCTGAAAAATAATCTGAATCATCTTGAGAGCAAGCGACGTTTATAGATATTCGGGGTATTAATGAACGTCAGACTATTTCGCCGACCAAGTAAGAGTGACAGAGCGTCTCGGGGTTGTACGATTAGCATCACTAAACAGCATAAGCGAATATTTAACTCCACCGTCCCCAACCAACCGTTTCCCGACAAGCCCCCGAAATCTCTATAACCTCGACGGAAGCTTCACGAAAACATCCCGCCGCCGCATAAGCGAAGACCTAGGTCCGCCTCCGCTAACGGCTTTAAATAACCGTAGCTTCCACAGAAATTTGACTAAACAACCTCCCGACCTCCTGATTGTCACCTAGCTCCCATGGGGGCGCACTTACAACATTTTACTTTAACTTTTCCGAAATCTAGCAACAACACAAAGAAAAAAACCGAGTTTAATTCAATCGAACAAAGCGTAACATTAAACGATGAGAAAATCCAGCAAAACAAAGCGCAACATTAAACAATGATAAAATAAGCAAAACAAAACGCAACATTAAACAAGGATAACATAAGCAAAACAAAACGCAACATAAACAATGAGGAAATAAAAGAGAACAAAACGCGAAGTTAAATAACGATAAAATAAAAATGCTTTAAACAAGAATACAATACTCGCTGGCAATACTAAACAAAAATATGGCGGGTCGAGTGCCGTTAAAAAAAAGTTAGTGAAAAAAAAACAAAATGGACGCACGCGGTCCGGACGACGGCTACTAATTTCCGAAATTAAAAGATTGCAAAAAAATGAACCTCCCGGGAGAAACTTAGGGATAACGCTTAAAATTAACCAATGGGCGTTTCTTAAAGAAACAGCATGCAACAAAATGAAATCTACAACATACCCTTACCACGTGGTCCTGGTCCCAAAAACAAAAACAAAAAGCCAACGAACGTGGAATAAATTACCCAGGTGAATGAAAAAAACGTCGAATTCCTCACGGGGACACAAATATCTACTCGGGACGGAAGTGATTTTGAGTCAGATTTAACTTACAAATTTGAGAAACTGGATCGCTCTTCGCAAGGTGTGTTCGTTTCGAAAAACCAAACAAAACTGACCTACCCCCTTTAACCACCCGCGCGAGCGAGCTTCAACCCCCGCTATATTTCCGCTCGTAGTTCCTAGTCTAGCCGCTAGTACTATGGCGGCCAAAAAATTTCGGCCGTCATTTTTCCGTCATTTCAAAAAAATCGGTGTAGTCCATTCCTTATTGTCATTATGATTGATGTTTTTACTTGTCACTTTTGAAAGTCAAGCAAAATGCCATCGGTATCAAATTTTAATAAAATCAAAATAGTAACTCTTGCACAAAGAGGAATGTCCCAAGCTCAGATTTCGATGGACCTTCGTATACCTAAAAGTACAATTTCGTCCATTCTTCAGAAATGAAGACAAAATGGAATGGAACTATTGAAAGACGCCAAGGCTCAGGGAGGCCTAGCACATTTACTGCAGAAGAAGATAATATGCTTCTCAATAGATTACGCAATAGCCATTTTATGACGGCTGTTGAAGGGGTAAATACAAGCAAATACAACGGAAAGGAGCGGTCGATTTTCGGCAAACATATGGGCATGGATTTTAGTAGATAGACCTGGGCTAATGTTGTCTCTAGAAGATCGGCTCAACAGTGATGTTTATGTTAGGATTCTTGAAGACGTGATGATGCCTTTAGTTTCAAGAATTTTTCCGAATTTTAACTTCATATTTCAACAAGACAATTGTTCAATGCATTCAGCACATAGGGTAGCAGAATGGTAGCATAAACGTTCTTGATTGGCCAAGTCGCAGTCCAGATTTTTGGTTCGTAATTTGCAACAACGACAAGTAATTCGGAATAGGGCAGAACTTTTAACTGCGATTACTAATGCATGGCAATCATTACATAGGAATTATCACAGAGATTTATGCCTCTCCATCTCGCGTCGTGTAAGACGAGTTATTGACGCCAATGGAGCAATGACCAAGTATTGATTTTAAACTTCATTCATTTTATCTTTTGATTTAGCTAAGTACTTAAACAAAAATAAATGTTTCATTTCCTTGTCTTTGCCTTAATGTTTTTCGTTTGATTTTTTAAAAACTACGGCATACTCGTATAATTTCCACGGTTCTCTGTTTGGTACTTTAATCCAAAAATAGCCGCAAGTCTGCCTCTAGTCTCTAGTGCCACTAGCGACTAGCGGTCGTGTGGTAATTGTGTAAGAGTGGAACTTGTCCTTTGTATTCACAAAATTTGAACTGATGGACTGAATGACAGATTGTCAAAATGACAATAACGATAACAAAGCGAGGTTATTGGTGCTTAAGGGTAGTTTACACTTCATGTCAGGGCCTTGAAAGTGACGGACGAAATTTTTTGGCCGCAATAGTACCTTCACATTTGGCGCGCTGTTGTGGCGGTACCGAAAATTTAAATTTAAATTTTAAACTGGGTCACTAAAATATGCAGCAAAATTCTTCGATACCAATGAGCAAAAAGTGCAACACTTTGGATTTTTTAGAATTTAACAAAAACTAATCAATGGTTTTTAATGAATATCGCACAAAAACATGAAGATAATCTGAATGAACATTTTTGGTTTCCAACTAACAGTGAAAAAATTTGTAAAATGGAATACGATTAATTTTTTAAATTATGCGTTAATTTTGCGGCGAAGTGTAGTAAATTTTCTCAAAAATTTAGTATTGTGTCCAACAAGCTTTACGCAAAAGCCTTGTAGCACAGAGAATTTACTTACTGCTATATCTATTAGAACATCAAAAATCGTAACCTAGAAGTTATTTATTATTTTTACACAAGTCAGTTTTACAGCTTAATAACGAAGAGGCAGACATAATGTTTTGCCTAAAATTTTCAGTAAAAATGTCAGGAAATGTGCGCAGAAGCCACAAATTGGTACAGGCATCAGCTGATCGTTATGGCTATGGCCGCTATGGCTGCACAATGCGAAAGACCCAATAGAATTGAACGGATTCAAAGGTGCGTTCTGGCACAACTGTTTCAATTTGTGGTTTCTGCACAAATTTTTGTACATTTTTTCATTTTTAGTTGGATTTTGAACACGTAGTGGTAAATTTCTGCAAAAACTTAGTAATAAATTCATTTGGTAATTTTGTGTATGACACCGTGTTCTAAATTTTCTCTAAAATTTACTACTAAATTTTCTGTAAAAAATGTACATATAATAACGTATTTGAACAAAGCAGTATATACCTAGATATTTTACTAACCTACTTAATTATTGAACAAATTAGTAATGTTTTAAACATAAGGGAATATTTATTTTGTCCACGATAAAATTAGCTTTCTTATTGAAACGAGAATATATCAGACATGGAAAATCATTAACATTTCGACGCATAATGTATCAATTAGCGAATTTCCAATGCCGAAGGCTCACTTTCGTTGATGCTGTAATAACTAACTAAAAAAATGTTCACGAATTTTTCTGTCATGATTATAAGAGGTAAGACCTAACCTGAGAAGCGACAGGAGTTCCTTCCGATTCGTGTTTTTGTTGTCGTAACTGCCACAACTTTCTCCCGGAGCCGGATCTACTTTGAACTCTGGTACACTATTTGACGTAACCATTTGGATACTTACAAAAATTGTATGGATTAAATTAAATATGATAACCGTCCAGAATTTGTACTGTGTTTTACGATATAACTGTAACTGTAAATGCAATGTAAATAGGAACTCAAAAATTTTTTTTTCGTCTGTGTGTCTCTTATCTTAGAGTTTCCATATAGGTACTCAATTTCTTCAAGTTCAATGAACCGTCGACTCTTTAAACGCAGCTTAGAGAAGGTGTGCACTGTACTACACTACACCAAGCAGGGTTTAGTAATCAGGGATTCCCGAATGACTTGTCTACCACTTTCATTTTCAGTTCAGTGATTTTATATGTTGCAAGAGTCTACTCATCGCGACATGCGTGCATTATAATGTAGAACGTATCTTTATACATTTTATACAAATCCGGCCTAACATATTAAATTATAGGTACCCTAATTCCTAATAATTATAAATAAAGAGCGATCAAATTAATTTGTAATCGAGTTATCCATGAATCCGAAATCATATGTCGTTACTTGAACTCCACACTCCAATAAATCACAGCGCGAAACACAGGTTAGATCTCGACACATTAATCGCAAAAGACATACGGATTCAAATCCATGGATGACTCGATTACAAATTCATTTGATCGCTCGATGCAAGCTCAGTCTTTAGCGTGCAACTTATTTATACAACGCTTCAAATTAACTACGAATAGGTCATATGAATTTAGACATTTAAAAATGTATTCTGCTCTTTATTTTTGAACAAAGTTTTATTCAAAAATTACAAACTGATTGGCAAAAATGCAAACTTTTAGTAATTTTCAGTTTCAGTAAAATAAAATGTAGTAGGTACTTACCTAACTATCACAGTCGGGAATTTCCAGTTGGTAAATAAAAAGAATGTTGATGAAACTTGTTACAGTTTTATTAAAAGAAGCTTAGCTTCCTGAAACTTGTAAACAATCAATTATGTTAAGGTATAATTACCTAAATTTTTAGAAACATACTTAGGAAGGTACGTCCTAGCAGACGAATATTATGTTGACACTTTTCTTATTGCTGGGGATTTCCTGTCCTCAATCCCAAATATAAGTCTGAACTTGTACGCATTAAACATTTGATTACACAATCAAAAATTCCGCCAACGATAGAGTTGCATGTAGGTATGTCTATATTGTCTTTGACCCACATCATTACTTTGTCAAACTTGTCCTAAAATTCTTATTATTAGGTAGGTACCTACCTACTGTGCATCTGTACTTTTCTTCTGTCATTTCTTTATTATTGAATTGTTCAAAGCATAAACTACAAATTTTAAGTATTTAGGTAGCTCTATTTGAGAAAAAATACAAATAAATAATCTTACTTATTCATAATAATAAATTATTAGGTATTTAAACCATCACTGGATTTATATACAGGGGTATTCTAAATTATTGTAGTCGAAGTATGCTTGAAAACTGAATGTAAAATTTATGGTTGCCGCTTCACATAAAAAAAAAACATCAAAATGATGTGAATAAGTGAGTACCTACACACCGTTCACACACGGGAGTTAAATTGGGTGCAAAACAACTCAATATTTCTGGATTCAATCATTAATTTAACAAAAATAAATAAAATTCTCATCACCGCACTTTTCACCTAAAAAATGACAGTGCTAGCGACAAAACTGACAGTTCACATGAGAGCGGCAAAAATGTAATAACATGGGCATGACCTACTTCGACTACAATCATTTAGAATAACCCTGTACAGGTCGACCAGAACAGCTTGGCCAGTGACGCAGTGGACTGAAATCCCTCCCACTAGCGGAGCGCACTTGTCTGTTGGGTCTGGAAGTGTTTAGATCGTGTACAAACGGGCTAAAATCAGCGCTTCAAGCTTCAAGTGAACAGCATGTCCGGGCTGTTTTGAGCAGATTTGCTTCATTGAGTGTACCGTACCTACAACCATAGCCATATCCTTGTCTTACAGAGACTCGCTCGTTTCCTCTTGTGCGCACCTCAGACGCCAAGCTATTCTGGTCAAGCTGTATCATACAACAAATCCTAGGGCCAGTTTATAGAAAGAGAATTAAATTTTAATGCGCGATTATTGGTGATTAAATTTATTACGTGGACACCCGGTATATATCATACAACGTGTTTCACGTAAGTGTACGAACCTGACGAATTCAAAATGCAACCCAATATTCGATTTTCATGAGTAACTAGGTGTAATAAACAGTCTTAAGACAGAATAGTCCCGGGCAAGTCGACCAGTAGGTACAACTTCGCGTAATACCCCGCTCACATATAAACAGGATTCAGCTGGTTTGCTTTAAATAACAGCCGAACCAGCTGAATCGTGTTTATGTACGAGCGAGGGATTACGCAAAGTTTTACTGGTCGACTGTTCGGTACTAATTTGTCCTAACACTGGTAATAAATCATATTTTGAGAAAAGCAGTTTTGACATCCCATTTGTTCACACATTTGCGGAACAGCTCCCCAGCGATTGTTAAGGCTGTATGACACGATGCTAAATTTTGTAGAAAATTTGTTAGAAAATGAGAGAGGACCAATGAACGATCAGGATCTGACAAAGACAGACTATGATCCTGATCGTTCATTGGTCCTGATCGAGGGTCTCTCTCATTTTCTAACAAATTTTCTACAAAATTTAGCATCGTCTCAAACAAGCTTTAGATAGGGATGTCCAAAACTACAATTTACAATTTTTAATGAATCTAGTTCCCATTGTCAAATGTATTTTGTGTTGCATTTAACTTCGTCAGGCTCCCACTCTTACGTGAAACACGTTGTACGTAGATATACGTATCTACAGGGCAAGTCACATGAGGTTTATTTCTGAATTTATTTTGTACGCAACCAAAAATACTGATGACGCTAACTCCTTGATACCGTTTATAATGTGATTTAATTTAGTAATCAACGTAGGTATGTAATTTGACTAAAAATGTGAAAATGACGTTTTCCTGTTCTGAATAATGAATTCAAAAATAAAATTCATCAACTGTCATTTTGACATTTTTAGCCAAATTACATACCTACGTTGATTACTAAATTAAAACACATTATAAACGGTACCAAGTTGTCAGCGTAATTAGTATTTTTGGTTGCGTACAAAATAAAGTCAGAAATAAACTTTACGTGACTTGCCCTGTATAAAACTTAAAATAATTTTTAATTCTTGTATTTAATTTAATAAAACCTTGCTTACGAATGTAAGTTATTGAATACTAACTTTCTGTGAATTAGGTATTCTTTGTGATGTTTTACAAGCTAATGTTGACTCAAGTTGCAAAAAAAACAATTTGGATTTGCAACAGCAATTTTATGGCATTAGTCGTTTGAAATTACTTTAAAACTGTACTTATATGGGAAATATTCAATCCAAACTATGATTTTCAGGTCCCTTTGTGCCTTTATTTGGTTCAAAAATATTGAAAAAATGCTGTTGCAAATGACAAGTGGTTTTTTGCAACTTGAGTCGACTTTATATTTTTAACAGTTGCAAACAATTTTGAAACATTTATTTGATAATTTAAAATAAACACAATACTATTATCAAAAGTGAATAAGTATAGTATAACCATTACTAATATATTTCTTATATTATCAAAATTCCCCACATCATAAGATCCGTGTTAACCTCCCAATTCCTGAAAGTGCTGTTGCAACCACCCCCTACTAAAACTTAGGTACTATTAACTTTTTACTGAAGAATATAAAAGGTGAATGCTGTGTTTGGATTCATCAGTAGCAATAAGAACAGTTCTGAGAGAGAAAGTGTCTGCCCACATTGAGGAGGGACGGTATAAAAGAGTCCATCAGCGAAAAGAATCTTTTAAAGTTTAGTGTTTATCAAAAGCGAGTGATTTGTACCCAGCAGGTTAGTAATATACATATGTAATCTTATTACTAAACTTTGTTTTCTTTACTGTTTGTATTTCGTTAATTTAGATAATAAACATAGGTAACCTTTGTAGAAACTGTAGAAAATTTGTTCAATTGCAATTTCCGACCAATTAAAAAATTGACTTTCAAGAAATAATATTAAATTTTACAAAGGTAGGGTTTTTTTAACCACCCCATTAATTGCTTTATCTGTGGGGGGGTGATCAAAATAATAATAAGTAATCATTTTGTAAAATAAACTTCTAATATTAATAATTATTTTTAAAACTGTATAAAAACCATCTGGTGTTTTTTTTTAATTTCACCTCAAAGTAGGCGTTGAAGAGTCGGCTGTGAACGCACCACTCGTGTAAAAATGTAAGATTTAAACAGCTGATCCGTGATCCGTATAGTGCGTTCACAATCAAATCTTCAACGCCTACTTTTAGGTGAAAATTTAAAAAAACACCCGATACCATCAACAATTAACAATATAATTTATAGAGACAATCATCTTACACCAACAAAGTGTAATTTACTTAGGTGTTTCATGTCATTTGACTTCACATAAATACTTTTCTTGTCTCCTTTGTACACATTCTAGATATATCAAACTCTACAAAAATGGTAGTATTTTTTTAGATTTCATAATTTCTGTCAATAACTGGCGAAATGCGTATCTAATATTTCTAGTAAAGAAATTCTACAGTGTGGAAAAAAAAAAGATTATCTAGTTAGCTTTGGAATTTTTTCACATGTAATTTTTCCTGCCCCGCTCTACTCTTTTTGAAGTAGCCATATAGTTCTGTCAATTAATGTTATCAATCAAGTTGACAATTATTACAATTTATTGAATTGAATTAACAAACGATTAAAACGCATACCATGCAAGAAAACACTTTCATTATTGAAGCGTATTTCCGATCTCATCCCTTCGCAATAAATCACTTTTGGAAATCTGATATATATATTTTTTTTTTTCGTAGAAAGGTATTTTTATAAGGGTAATGCAACGGTAACTAGATGAAGATCATTTTGTTCCACACTGTATACATTTATATAAATGTAAAAAAGTTCATTTTCGAAATTACCTTAATAAAGTTCGTCTATGTATTTTTGTTTATATTAAAAATGTTCGTCCAATCGTTCAGTCTTTACAATTTTTTCATATTTTTCTAAATTACATTCCGATTTCATTACAATATCTAATAAATAGTGTGTTTCTGTTCATACTTCAAATCTGTTAAGATCGAACAATTCATTACTAAGTTTACTAGTCCATTTTTGTTGAGGTAATGAACTCGCGGCCATGACCGCAGTCAGATCTTGAGAAAGTGGAATTTAACATTGCACCTTATAAAATCGTGACTGCAAGTAAGCTATCTAGTTACCACGTTGTCTCACTTACTTTCACTCAGTTTCCAGAGAAATTATTCTTGTTTCTTTAGTACAATTGCTATTGTTTAAAACTTAAACAAGAACGGTAGATTATTATCTATCAGAAACTATGTCACTAGGTATCACATATTTATGTTTTGTCAGAATAGTTGTTAGTTTAGTGTTCAACTAAATGAGCAGTTAAAATTGTGACAAATTAATATAAATTTAGAATAACTATAAGCCTTACCAGATACGTATAAAATTTTGGTTCATCAAATACAATAGGTAGGTACTTCGAGTAATAACGATATATCGTATATTGCAGAGAGTTAATGTTATGTTATTTGAAATATCCGTTGGTGTATAACAAATTATTATTTATTGTCAACAATCTAAAATGACATCATCAATTTCCCAAGACACGATCGAAAGCAAAGAAAGTAAAAGCGATAACCTACTTATTCTAAAAGAGGCGCCACCCACTGCACTTTTGCCAAAGCAGTAAAACAGGAGGCGTTGATATGCGAATTTCACTTTTGCATCGTAGAAAAATTAACTTTCTTAATGGTAAACTTACGTTTCCATCGAAAAGAAACTCATTAAATATTTATATTTCACTTTATTTGACCTTAATTAATAATAACAAACTAAATAATATTTTCTAGAAATGCGACTGACACCCATCATTGCCTATTTGGCAATGGTCTTATTATGCCATGTTGCTGGTGAAGAGAACACGTGGTCTTGGGGAGATAACAAAGACAAATCAGTTATACCTCCTAAGTTCTTAGAAGAAGAATCTGAAGAACCAGAAGTAGCCGCGAGTGAATTCATTGAACAAAACAGTCAACCGAATTCAACAGAAGTCGAAAAAATCATAGAGCATATTCTTGTTTCGAGCAGACAGGGAAGAAACGTACAAGGATTTGACGAAGTCTACAGCGATCCTAATGTGCAAGATGCTTTACAAAAGGGAGACGATGTTGAAGCAAGAAATATTATTAAGGATCGTCTATGTTCTCTAGGTCTTATGCAAGTATGTTCCGTTTCAGTCGTGCGCATAAACAAAATACTTTTATAATCTAAATTTGCAGTGTGATGGAGAAAATATTCAAGGGAAGCGCCCGTACATTTCACCAGAAGAATTGATTTACGCGCAGCCTGTGGCGATCAATCCAGTTGGACGTCCAATTCCAACAATTCCTTTGAAAGGTCCAACTCGAGGAGGGTACGGTCCACCAAAACCTATACCTTTCCCGCCAGGCCATGGAGGCCCTCCCACGAAGTTTGGACCTCCTCCGAAGTTTGGATCACCTCATAAACCTCCCCGTCGTGGATATGGACCACCGTTACCGTCGAAACCATTCTACGGCCCACCTAGCAAGCCTTTCCTCAATGAACATGAAATTTATGAGGGAGCCGAATTTATTTCGAAACCACATGGACCGTACATTCAACCAATTGAACCTGACACGCCATATCAGTTTGAACATGGTGTCTCCCAGTTGCATAAAGACAAAAAAGTAGAAGTAGTTGTAACAGCTCACGGAGGTACTGCTCAAGCTGGTGGAAATACAAATGAACCTCAACAACACGTTCACCATCACTTTCATCATAATGCCGATGCAATTGGAAACAAATCTCCGACTGTGGTAGTTAATCCAATACCAGTCGCTAGTGCTGCTGCTGTTTCATCGAGTTCGTTTGGAAGCGGCTTACTTGAATCTCACGGTTCCTCATACTTTAAACCAGCCTCTGTTTCTTCTTCATCCGGTTTTAATCCAGTGTCAAGCTTTACTCCAGGAGTATCGCATAATTTTGGAAGCGGTGGTTTGACAATTGGAGGATCAGGTTTTGGCGGTTCATACGGTGGTCAAACAATCGCTAGTTATGGCGGTTCATCACACAATTTAGGATACTTTGATAAAAGTAAGCCCGTCAGTGAAGCATTTGGTTCCGGCAATTTCGGTGCCTCAGTTGGTTCATATGGATCTTCCGGACTTTATAAAAAGGAACTAAACTTGGGCAGCAATTCTGTTAATTCGAATTATCTTCAAACAGGCTACGCTGACAAATATCA
Organism: Tenebrio molitor; assembly: GCF_963966145.1. Lineage (NCBI taxonomy): Eukaryota > Metazoa > Arthropoda > Insecta > Coleoptera > Tenebrionidae > Tenebrio > Tenebrio molitor. Next base: position 18,113,564 of record NC_091046.1, read on the forward strand.
AGGTTTAGAATCTTCCAGAAACGAAAATTATGATTGCGTATGCGTGCCATATGACCAGTGTCCTAGTCATGATATTATTGGACGCAAGGACGACTTATATCTTCCTCTCGACCCAAGAAATTTGAAGAGTGATATTGAAGCACTAGGAGAAGACGAAAGAGTCATTACTGACGGGAATGGCACTATGACTATTGTAAGAGTACCGAAAGCAGCTGGTCTGAATGAAACAGCACTGACAGAAGAAAAAGTGAATGATCAAAAAGATAGGACCGTTACAAAGCGTGAAGCACCATCAGAAGAAAAAACCCAGGACAAAGCTAAAATTGAACCTGTAAGTATATTTTAAGAGTAAAGTCAGGTCAAGTCAGGTCAGGTCAGGTCAACAATATTTAGAATAACTCAAAAGAAGCGTCAAATGTAATAATACTAGGCTACCTTAATTAAAATGGAACAGATAAACTTACTACTTAACGCAGAATAATATCAAAATACATAAACAACATTCTAACTGCAAGACTTCCTCTAAGTTTACATGTCTGTTCTACTTGTTTCTCCAAATTAAACCTAACTGCTACATACTAAATAATTAATACTTTTATTATTTATCAACTAATAGAAGTTTTATAGAGACTAGTACTACACATACGATTTCCCTACTGATTCACCGCCTGCCTTGGGACTAAATTACTAAACGAAAGATTTGTAAATATTTGAATCGGTCTCACACCATTACACGTTTAACTTAAACTGATATCTTTTAAGAGAAATAAAATTTTGCAGCGACAATCATATGGATCATATATCAACAACAACAACAACAACAACAACAATAAGAAAGTGAAACCGACTTTCGGAATTTCCTTTGGTTTACCAAATCAAGGAGGCGGTGGATATCCTATAAATCCCCACGGTTCTAATCCCTTGATAAACCCCTATGGTGGATCCGTTGGAGGTCAGGGTATCAATCTCGGCTTAGTTTCAGTAAACCCTTTAATTTCTTTGCAAGTCACTAAAGATGATTATGGAGAGAAAATTTTAAAACCATTCGTTAATTTGCACGTAACACCCAACAACTATTTACTTCATAAATTCGAAGATATATTTTCATACAAGAAAAATCTAATTTTCAATAAACATAAGCATTTCCATTATCACAAACCGAATCGTCATAATCTTCACTACTATCCATCGCACGTTACTCATAGCCACCCAGAATATCATCATGGTCCACCCGTTCATGACGATTCTCCAGTTTTTCATCAAAGTCCTGAATATCACCATGGTCATGGACCTATCGAATTCAGCGGTCCTCCCCCTTCTTCTTATCATGATGATGGACCTGACCTCTATTCTAAAGATCCATACCACGACCATAGTTCTCCCATATCTTATTATGACGATCCTCACAATTACGGTGGCAGCCCTGGAAGTTATTATAACAATTTTCACGGAAGGGCTCATGACAATAAAACATATCTGGTCGATGGTAACAGTCTCCTGAATCAATATCAACAGCAGTATGATGACGGTCAGAATATTTACGGAGCCTCTTCATATGCAAACGAAAATAATTTTGATGACTTTTCTGATTCTCAACTTAATTCAGAAAGCTCCACTAAAAACTTCAACTCTAGAGGGGGAAAAAGTTTATTCCCTTCCAATCCCATTAAATTTCCTACTAGTAGAAAAAGACGTGACGTGACTATGACTGAGACATTTAAACCTAAACAAACGAAGGTAAAGTAGGTTTAAACTCAAAGTTCAATTATTTAAAAAAATATGTCTCTAAATTACATTATTTTACAGCGTCAAGCCCATTATGGACGACCTTCTACCTGTGGACCCAGACATGTGTGTTGTAGAAGGCCTCTTCGTCCCCAAGTACCTACTCCTGGACGTAGGCAGTGTGGTACCAGACACTCTCAAGGCATAAACGGCCGCATTAAAAATCCTGTCTACGTTGATGGAGACAGCGAATTCGGTGAATATCCATGGCAAGTTGCTATTTTGAAGAAAGATCCCAAAGAAAGTGTTTACGTGTGTGGAGGTACCCTTATTGATTCTTTACATATAATTACGGCCGCTCACTGTGTGAAAACGTAAGATTTTAGCTAACAGAAGTAGTTTCAGTATTCTCATTGAAATGTTATAGGTACACTGGGTTCGATTTAAGAGTTCGTTTGGGAGAATGGGACGTCAACCATGATGTTGAATTTTTCCCATACATAGAACGGGACATCACATCTGTTAATGTTCATCCAGAGTTTTATGCTGGTACCCTCTATAATGATTTGGCAATCCTACGAATGGATAAACCAGTAGACTGGACGAAACAACCTCACATTAGCCCTGCTTGTCTCCCCAGCCTTCACGACGATTACTCAGGAACCAGATGTTGGACAACCGGATGGGGTAAAGATGCTTTTGGTGATTTTGGTAAATACCAGAATATCTTGAAAGAAGTCGACGTGCCAATTGTCAATCATGGTTTGTGTCAAAGACAATTACAACAGACCAGATTAGGTTACGATTTTAAACTACACCCCGGTTTTATCTGTGCTGGGGGTGAAGAGGGCAAAGATGCTTGCAAAGGTGATGGAGGCGGTCCGATGGTGTGCGAAAGAGGTGGTACATGGCAAGTCGTGGGAGTTGTCAGTTGGGGTATTGGATGTGGACAAGTTGGCATTCCAGGAGTTTACGTTAAAGTTGCTCACTATTTAGACTGGATTCGCCAAGTTACGCAAAGATATCAAAAATGATTGTTGAATTATGTACCTATATGATATTTATACTAGCTTTTAAGAATAACTTATTTTTGTACAGTTTAAAGACTTAAATTGCCCACATCATGGGTAGTTATGTGATACTTTCTCTCAAATTAACTTAATTATTTATAAAAAAACAAAATAAAAGCTGATTCGCTAAATTACTGTTCCCGATAAATTATTATTAGTCTTGTTAACAACTTAAGCACTATTTAATTAATATATGATTCAAAAGTTTATGTACCTACTTATATACAGTAATATTTTTACCTATCCTATATTATATAATGTTGGCAATTAAGACAACAGAAAACAAAACAATAACTTTAAACAATTTAAAAAATGGAAATTCTTATACATTTACATTAAACTACTACCTATCTACGAGTAGGTAGATACTCGTAGATGTATTTCATACAGGCTGTTTCCTAAAAAACGCCGCAAGCCGTAGCTCCATTATCTATTGTCCGATTTTAATAAACAAGAAAAGCAATACAATGGTTAAAAAACACTACAAAACATATACACTCCCCACAACAATTATCGCATAACATACAGGGTGTCCCAAAAAAGGAGTACTAACGGTGCATTACGGTGTAGAAGAGATTACCGTAAACGTCAGAAAAATGTTAAAAAAATTCTATAGGATTTATTTGCTGATTAGGCGGTCTTTGAAAGTGGCACTTCACAGGTCAATTATTTTGAAATATATGTATGAAATTGTCATGACAGCTACCTCTAATCGTACCTACATATTATCACAAAGTACAAAATCACTCATTACCAATATCTAACTCTGCATAATAGAGAATTTAGAAGTTTTGGAAATCGAAAAAATTATTTTAAGTCCATTACGGTAACATTGCAAGGTAATGATGTACGAATATATCTTTGTTTACATTGTATTACCGTTAATAATAATAATAATAAAAATAATTGATTTTTTTGTCGGAAACATTTTTTCCATATTTTTTTCATGTACAGTTAATTTCAAAATTATAGAGTACACCTAATTTTCTACAGTGTAACGTGCACTTACATTTTTTGTCAAAGATCAATGTCAATTTTGACAAACAAAATACCTAATCTAACCGAATACGCAAAAGTGGTCATTCTTTCCAAATTAGAAAAAGGGTGGTCTATCCGGAGGGTAGCCCAATATTATAACATCGCGAAGAGCACCGTGTAGAGAGGCTAAAACAAACAACATTATGGTGCTCTAAAATATCAGCGACATTTATGTTGTCAAACTTACGTAACCTATATAGAAATATGACGTCCACATTTCAAAAAGGCATCTTCACATGTGGAAAAAACTGTAATAAATCGACTTCTTGATTTTTGAGGTGTACCTACTCGATAATTTTGAAATTAACTGTACATTTAAACATTCTCGATAAGGTAGTAAGTAGTTTGTACGCCAATTTTGGGAAACCTGTATGTTTATACGTGTAAAATTTGAACTTTAACTTAATTTTTTTTTCTGTGATATCCTTTCGAGAATGAAATTGTAGTGTTGTGTTTATTGATAATAATGTATAATATTTATATGATATGTAAACTACCTATATTTTAAACAAATAAAAAACTTCTTCAAGTCCTGAGCTTTTGGCCACAGTTCCCAAAACACTAGCAGCATTTCTTCTTTGGATAGCAATACTTATTCTTTGCGGGAAATAGCATATTTTTCAAGCAGCAACTTGCTTACATCTTTAAAAAGAATGAAATTGTATAAAATCCATATTGCACATATCAACATAAGGAGTTACAGTCATTGATTAATTCGCTCTAAAGTATTGTGGTAAACGAGATGGTTCTGCAATGTCTTGCATACAATCAACAAAAATTAACACAAGCAGTGCAAAAATCAATTAAGTATCATTCCAATATAGGATTGAAAACTTCTTAAAGATGAAATTTAGTCTATTTATACGAAATGTTTGCAGACCATTTGCTATACAGGGTGTCTCAGCTAAGACTTTCGAGGCTACTCTCGTGTCAAAAATAAATTACTCCCTAGAATTCGAACTTTTAGGGAAATAACATTTTTCATGTTGTGTGTAACTAGAATTTTCAAAAGTTATTTTGAATGCCTAAAGGCCGATTTATAGTTCCGTAACATGTACGTATGGCATAACATATCAAAATTGAATCCTATTGAATCAAATGTATTCATTTATAGATCCGTTAACGTAACATAAGTCAGTATCCATTTACATATGAATTGGCCAATTTCAATTATTATGTTATGTACAGTGGGGAGCACGGAATTTCGCATACCAATTTGTATGTCATTAAAAAAAACTATCTAGTCTAAGCTTTATGGTCATTATAATCAATCATGATTTATGTGATCATGACTGATGTTTCACCTAAACTGTAACGAAACTGCCGCCAGTATCTCATTTTAATAACATTATGATAGTGAAATGTCCAATGTGTGCGAAATTCCGTGCTCGCCACTGTACCATGAAAGTTACGGAATTTTTTATATTTTCCATAGAAACGGTTACGTGCAGGTACGCTCTCAATAACTTCAATTTAAAAACATTATTGAAAAGGTGGAAAATATGAAAGAAATTCCAATCGTAGTGTGTTGAAAGGTTCAAAGCACTGTATGATAAATCTTCCAAAGACTTTGAGGACGGTGATTTGGAGGAGCTGATTTATCAGTGTTTTTGTAACTCGTATTTTTCGTGGTTTCTTCCTTTTTTCTTTATTACGACCTATCTCGTGTCAGACCACAGCACAAGCAGCAGCTTCTAAAACCTCGTCTTCACAAAACATATTTGACAATTGTTTGATACTTAAAAAGTCAACAATCATAATCACGTTTTGTCATGAAGTATAAATTGAATTTTAAAAGTTATGTTATGTTTATGATTTTTGACTATGTTATGCTGTATGTATAACTATAAATCGTGCTTAAGGTTTGTTAGGTACTTTGAATTGAGAGATTAAATCCAAATAAATATGCCGCCAGTAACCAAAATTGATTGTGAAACGAAAAATCATCTATCACTTCTTTTGTTTGTCACCAGAACCCACATAGCCTCCAACCTAACCAAATTTATGGCAACCTAGTAACGAATATCCCTAAATCCTAGGGAGTAATTTATTTTTCACACGAGAGTAATAACTCAGTTATTTTCCAGCGGATTTTTGTGAAATTTAATTTAAAAATGCAGATATTTTAGACGGTGAAGAATAAAATCCCATTAATGCAATAATCACTCAAGTCTTAGAAACGTAATTTTTACAAGCCTTTTTACAATGTTGAATCGATTAAGATTTACATAAAAAATTGATCGTCAATAAAAAATCCTGTAGGGAAAAACTCGTCCTTGAAAGTCGTCTGGTTTGCAAGAAAAAAGCAACAAACTGTGTTAAACGTGGCTGCAGATGCAAAAACGTAGACGCGTATGAAACAAACGCGCGCCATCGCCGAATTTTGGTCACCCCTTTTCGCACAAATCCAAGTGACATATTTGACGTTTATCTCTCTAACCTCACAAACACTTACAAAGTTAAAAACAACATTTGGACGTAATTTATTATGCTGGATGCTTTAATTGTTCCATAAAGGACTAAAACACAAAATCGGGATATTTTAGCAAGGTAATTTAGTTCACGTACGCTTCCTGTGTCTTCAAATAAATTGACGACTCTCTTAACCTTACATTTTGTAAAGCCTACATTTGGATAGTGTCATTGCCATCTACGTAGAACACAAAGCCTTAAGGCAGCAATTGTTTTTGATCGTGACGTCACAGTAAAGGCTTCGGTCATTGTTTACTTTAACTACTTCTGGAATTTTCCCGTTTTTTCTGGCTAGACAGCCTCAGGGCGTCCTCCTGCATCGTTTTCCACCACTCAAACCTTGTGCAAATGAATTTTCTTTACCCTTTAGTACTTTAGTTATACTCAAACGGCCTACACACGATACGATCTGTCGTACTACAGATCGTTCAACAATGTTTGAAGCTACGGTTGGAACGATGGTTAGATCGTGTGTAGGCCTGTCTACGACCTGTAGAACGACGGGGTTGGATTGGATGGTAGTTTGGCTTGCAATAAAATCTGTCGTACTACAGGTTGGACGACTGACAAGTTGGAACGTGTGTAGGCGGGCTTCAAACGCGTTGTACGATATTCAAGACGGTAATACAAAAAAGTCAGTGAATTAATCGGTAAAACTCGTCTGTAATGGATTGTAAGAGGTTTTTAGAAGAATTTATCGAAATCTATCGCGAGCAGCTGTCTTTGTGATAAGTCAAATCCAAAGATTATGCAAACAAACACAAAAGACCCGCGAGCTAGGAATTACTGTTACACAAATTACGCGAAATTCAACCAGAAGTACTCAAATAATTATTTATGTAACAAGTGAGTAAAGTAATAGTTTTTTTACGAGAAGGAAATTGCCATTCGAGCGAAGCGACTGTGCAAATCCGCTGAGTAAAAAAAAGATACTTTACTGAGTTGCATACAAAATTTTTTTGGCGCCCGTAAGTTTAAATAACTTTTTTTTTTGACACTGTCAGAATTTGAGAATTTTCTCCTGTGTGAACTTGTGGGCCTTTAAACTGGCCCACTCATAAGCTCAATTTATTAAAAAAATAAATAAATTGGGATTTATACATAGTGTCCCAGCCAAGATTTTCGAGCCTAATATCTCGGTTATTTTCCAACGGATTTTTGTGAAATTTAAAATGCAGATATTTTAGACGGTGAAGAGTAAAATCCCATTAATGCAATAACCCAAGTCGTAAAAACGTAATTTTTACAAGCCTTTTTAAAACGTTGAATCACTTAAGATTTATATCAAAAAATTGATCGTCAATTGAAAATGCTGTAAGGAGAAACTCGTCCTTGAAAGATCCTTCAAGCACTCAATTTCAAATTCGTGCTTGAATAGATGCCTTCTGCAACTTATATGTATTTTAATATACTATTTTGCACCGTTTTTTCTTCTTCACGTTTTCCTGTTTTTCCTTATTGCCTAGTATTAATAATGCCACAAGTGAGACAACAGTCTTCTTCGGAGGTGTCATGTTCTTCGTAAAATGCTGGATGGCAAACTAAAATCTGAACGATTTCACCGGCACGTGTGGAGGCAAAACAGCCGGACGACTGTTGGAACGATAATCTGACAGATGTGTCGTACGATCTGTAGTACGACAGATCGTAACGTGTGTAGGACGTTTTAGACATTGGCGCGACCTTGAAATACAACAAGAGAGAAAAAGAAAGGCATGTGCACAAGGTTTTAATCGTGGGAAACGATCTAGGAGGACGCCCTGACCCCTGAGGCTGTCTAGTCAGAAAAAACGCGAAAATTCCAGAAGTAGTTAAAGTGAACAATTACCAAGGCTTCATCGAAAACGCATTAAACCTCCAGAATTTAATAAAAACAGTAAAATTTTTGGTTAGCACTCTTTTTTTTTAGTAAAACGATGTGTTTAGGCTTTACAATTACTGCCTCGTGGAGTAAAATGCCATTAATAACGCGAAAATTGTCATTTACAATTTACAAGTGAGGTTAAGTTTGTGTATTTATTGTTTTTGCGTAATTTTTACTTTGTGAATCATTTAAATAACACCAAATCACAACAAATGCTTCTTACATCTTAATTATATACAGGGTGTTTCTGAAATAGGTGCATTAATTTTAACTGGTAATAGAACGCATCAAAAGGAACAACTTTTCTCTCTCCCATTTTGGCGAAAAACGTTGCGTAATGGCTTAAAAAATTAGGAAAGATTTTCCTAAAACCGTTCATATCTCCAAAACTAAGCTACCTAAAAACGTGAAACAACCAGATTCTTACAAAGTGGATTTTTTGCTATGCTGGTAGATTTATTTGAATTTCGATTTCGGCGTTAAAACACGTTTTCTGGATGAAAATGGATGTTTTTTTCATATTAGCGCTGATCTCAATTACCCATTGCAGTATTTAGTGGCGTAGGGCTATTTTAGTGAAAAATCTCTCCAATTTTTTTTTGGAATTAAACATCGTTTTTCGGCAAAATGGTAGATAGAAAAGTTGTTCCTTTTGACGAGTTCTATTACCAGTTAAAATTAATGCACCAATTTCAGAAACACCCTGTATGTAGCAAATATAGTTTCAACTAAATTGCCCTTACAACGACATGTGATCACGAAAATGTTGATAGGGTATAAAAATGCTTCCCAGGTTTCAACGTCTCTTGCGACGTTCGATGAACAGTAAATACCCTGGTATCAACTGAAACCATTATATACACTTGCAATCAAGCTTTTGCTTATCTCACAATTTTCCAGAATGATTAAAACACCATATTTGATACTTTTTGAAAATGTAAACAAATGTCAAATTTTGACGTTTGGCCTTCCTCGTGACGTCACACGCTGTCTGGCCTGGAGTTCGAGATGGCAATGATTGTGTTCCACGAGAAAACGAACTGTGTAATTGAAGTTCTTACGACACTCTCCATAGGCATTTTTTTCCTTTTTCAACAATATTGAAATTTTCACAATTTGACGTTTCTAATAAAGCGCGCCCAATTTTGACAGATTTTAAAGGGTGTACAAAATATTGCTGGGCAATTAATCATCAATTGTTTCAAAAGGTACCTAACTGCTCGAATACCTTCAAATTTTACATTAAAATTTTAACGACAAAATCTAATCTTTTCGTTGAATCAGACAAGTGGTTTACTTAATTGTTTGTGTAGACCCCTATTTTTTAATGTTTAACAATCTAATAATAATCGCGCATAATTTTCGATAAAGGAAACATGTTGTGTTAAAATTACATTTTTTAACTTGAGGTAATTTTATTATTACTAATTGAAATTGAGGGATATGGAGGGAGCACTGTTCAAAAAAGTGGTTACGACCGCGCTTTTCTGTAGACCTAATAAAAGGTCTCCAGATGAGCCGAGCGAAACCGAAGTTAACGTAAATAACTCATCTTTCCAGTGGCGTCAATTTTCTTCATCTGATGAAGAAATTCTACACCGAGATCATCTACTTTTGTTGCAGAACCTCTAATAGAATAATGAAAACTATCTTCATCTTCAGAACATTCCCCTAACACTCTGTATAGCGTAAACAAAAGAAAAATGTTTTGACTCCGCCACTGTCATACGCAACTGATCTACAAATCCCACATTCGTCTTCTGCGCAAACCACGTGATCTCATGTTTCGTTTTGACTTTACCTCTAATAAGTATTGTGCAATTATTCATGATAAATCGTAATACCTAATACAATTTGGCAGAATATAGCCTAAGGGAGTTCGTTTCGGCTCAGGGACGCGAGGGTTCCGGGTTCAATTCCGACCCAGGGAGAAATTAAAAAAAAAGGCTATATTCTGTCTCGTGATTCGGAAGTCACGTTAAGCCATTGGTCCCGGTCTATTAAGTTGGTCATCATGCCCCTCATAGATTTGTAAAAACCAGTCCTAGACTGTGTAACCAATTTTATAAATGATTTCGCTGAACTCTTTGATTTTTGTAGTTTATGTGATTTGGCACATAAAATAGTCAATTTTGCTATTTTATGTGTTTAATCACATAAAATGACACTTTTACCTTGTCATTTGAGTGACACAATTTGTCACTTTTATGACGTTTGAAAATAATAGTACCTATATTATACACCAAGGTGGAGAAGTTCATGATTATAGCCAGAGCGCCAAGATTAGATCCCGAGACGTGCCGAGGGATGTAAGGCGCGAAGGCTGTAAGGGACTTCTCCACCGTGGTTTACCTATACAGGTGTCCCAGCCAAGACTTTCGAACCTAATATCTCGGTTATTTGTCAACGGATTTTTATGAAATTTAAAATGCAGATATTTTAGACGGTGAAGAGTAAAATCCCATTAATGCAATAACCCAAGTCTTAAAAACGTAATTTTTACATGCCATTTTAAAATGTTGAATCACTTAAGATTTACATACAGGATGACTGACGAAAAACCTTTAATACTGTATCTTGCTTATTTTTTATCCGATTTGAATAAATGACACATCAAATGAAATAATTTTGAAAACACTTCAATACCAACTAAATAAAAAAAATTCTTTGGGGTCAGTTTTTGACAGATGAACATCAGTTTCTTTTTTTCAAATAGCACTGTACCTTTTTTTTTATTCACTATTGTAGAGATTTGTCTTCTGAATATAAAAATGTAAAGAACTATACCCATTCATTAAACAAAAGTCAAGAAGTTATTGAGTAAGTGTAAATAAGAGAGAAGTTTGTTCTAAATGCTCGAAATGACTAAGTAAGTGCTGAATATTCATTTGTCAAAACAGAATATAGTCTAAGGGAGTCCGTTTCGGCTCAGGGACGCGAGGGTCGCGGGTTCGATTCCGACCCAGGGCGAAATTAAAAAAAAAGGCTATATTCTGTCTCGTGATTCGGAAGTCACGTTAAGCCATTGGTCCCGGTCTATTGAGTTGGTCATCATGCCCCTCATAGATTTGTAAAACCAGTCCTAGACTGTGTAACAAATTTTTTTTTTATAATGTTGTGAGTTGTATACGGGTAGACATTCAGTAGCAGAGCGATTTAATGTGACGTTAATGTGACGGTTAGGGCAAAAAAATTTGTAAGTTAAGGCGGCGAGCGAAAATACAAAGGTTGGTATATTCGAATATACAAAAGTTCGTATATTCGAAATCGCCCTGGTTACTACAATAACCGCTGTAATACATGGTAACTAAAGAAAATAAAAGATTCTTATTGGTTTATAAAGTAATGAATGATATAGTCACAACAAATGTGATTTTTTAACTTACCCGACCAAAGGTAGGTAAGTTATTGAGTTATTGTGATCGGTCCAAAATTTCGAATTGCTAATTTCATCAGATCTTTACGTTTTGAGGTCCTCTGAACACGTTTATGAAGTTTTTAGAATGATGTCTGTCCGTGCGTCTGTCTGTCCCACTTTTCGTTCTCCCACGATTACTCAAAAACGCTTTGACCGATTGCTTTCAAATTTGACCAACACAAACTTACCCGTGGTCTCTCGAGTTGAAAAGCTTTTGGTGTCAATCGGACCACGGAGGGTGGAAGAGGGTGGGGGTAGGTCGAAAAAATTATAAGGGAACATGGAAATTTGACTTTACCGTTTGAAAGGGCATGTGTTTTTATGTCGGAAACGATGTTTACCATTTGCGGATTTTTCCAATATGGCGGACTTACGAAGTAATTTACGTCTTCATAGATGGACGGCGATAACTGCTGAAACTTTTAACAAAAAAATCTCGGATCTTACGATTGGAAATAACTCTGTAATAGTGACCACCGAATAGAGTTTGGTGTCAATCCGACTACGAGGGGTGGAAGAGGGTGGGGGTTGCTCGAAAAAATAATGAGGTGACATGGAAATTTGACATTACCAGTTGAAAGGGCATGTGTTTTTATGTTGGAAATGATATTTACTATTTGCGAGAATTAGAAGACGACTTATGTGGCTTAACACGGACAAGGTAGGTATCTCGGGTCAATTCAGATTGGTTTAAATTGATGTCGGGTAAGTTACCAGGCCGGGTCTTCAACTCGGCTCCATCCCAATTTTTAATTTTTGAAATAAAATAATGATGCACAAGAGACTTCCAGTATGAAATAAAATACATTACGATATACATCCGGTAATACTTGTAACAGTAACCTACCGGACTTATAACGTAAATTACTATTAATCATTTAAATCATTTTGGTGAACGATGAATGGGTGCTCATCGGGTGCTCATGGAGCTATTCGATGGCCCGCTAGATCCCCAGATTTAAATCCATTGGATTTCTTTATATTCATTCGAAACTTTCGAGACAATGTTTATTTGACCCCACCAGGTACTCAAAAATAGTTAAGAAAAAGTGCGAGTACGTCAGGAAAAACCCCGAAATTTTTTACTGAATGCAAAGGTGGGCATTTCTAGAAGGGATCGACAGTGTCTGCAACTGCATTGAGGAAATTTTGAGCAACTAGAATAGATTTTGTATTGTTTACAAATTTGATTACTTGATTTTTGAATTTCAATTTTTTTCAATTAAATACATTTTTTGTTTTTTCTTTTAATGTACGAATATTCATATATTATACAACTAGAGGATTGAAAATTCTCGATTATACGAGACGTGTTGCCCGGAAACATCACGAGATCGTAGATCGAGTGGTGTTTCCGGCAACACGTCGAGTAATCGAGAATTTTCCATCCTCGAGTTGTATACGGGTAGACTATATCATGAATTAAATAAATAAATAAATAAATAAATAAATAAATAAATAAATAAACAGGTTCCCGAAACCGACTGGGCGCATTCAGTAGCAGAGCGATTTAATGTGACGTTAATGTGACGGCTAGCGCAAAAAAATTTGTAAGTTAAGGCGGCGAGCGAAAATACAAAGGTTGGTATATTCGAATATACAAAGGTTCGTATATATTAATATAAATCTTGACCAAAAATTCGGAAATGTCAAGAAATGTCACAATACAATTTCTGAAGATAAATTAGTTTTTCAATGTGAAGAGTGCAACAGGAACTTTAAAAATGAAAAGGGTCTTAAAATTCATAGAACAAGAATCCATCGAATAATGGGCCAATCTGTTTTGTGTGAATCATTTTCCTCAAAAAGTGATAAAACAAGAAGGAAAAATGAAACAATCAATCAAACTCCACCTACTTCCGTGGATTATGAGAAACAATCCGGATCAGAAGATAGTCAACCTGATGGATCTCAACGATTACGTTGTACTCTATGTCCTGGAAAATCATTTAAGGATAACAACAGATTGAAAATTCACGTAGATAAGTATCATGTCGATAATAATCTATCAACTTCTTCTACTTCTTCAACCGAATCAATAACAAAATTACTAATTAATTTGAAACTTCAGTTACCAACTATTAGAAGATTGCCGAAAGCTTGTAGACATTTAGCTGCGGATAAATTAAGTTCCATTATTAATAATTGTCTTTCGACCAAATCATTATCATCCTTTGAGAATCTTTTGCTTTTTTCGTATAGAGCTTTCAATGTAGCAGAGAAATCTGATAAGTCGTTGAATAAGCATATAAAAGAAAATCTTTCTAATTTTGAAGTACCTCAAATACGAACTGGTTCTAAGAAACGTACAAATTTATCATTAGCTAAGAAAGTAGAAGCAAAAGTAGCCGATTTTGATATCAGAGGAGCTGTTAAATTATTGTCCTCGGATGACTCATTAGCTTCATTCAACGAAGATGTTGCCGAAGAACTTAAAAAAAAACATCCTTCACCATCTCGCGAACTTTTTTTCCCAGACCCTTCCAAACTAGGAGACATTAGTTTAATAGTCAATGAGCAAAACGTTCGAGAAGCTATCAATTCATTTCCTGCCGGTTCTTCACCAGGTTTAGATGGCATGAGACCACAATACTTGAAAGATATCATATCTTTGTCAGCGGGTGAAGCAGGTCAGAGGGCACTAAGAGCTTTAACCAAACTGTGCAATTTTTTATTATCTGGGCAACTTCCTTCAGAAATCTGCCATTTATTGTATGGTGCGTCTTTATGTGCCCTTAACAAGAAAGATGGAGGACTTAGACCGATCGCTATCGGAAACTGTTTGCGAAGATTGACCTCAAAGCTAGCCTGTTTTCAAAGTCGAAATATTGTAAATTCGTATTTATCTCCACACCAACTCGGAGTTGCAACTAAACTAGGATGTGAAGCAGCAATTCATACCACACCAACCTTTGTTAATAACGATCAAAACCGTGGCAAAGTTCTTCTTAAATTAGATTTCAAAAATGCCTTTAACTCAGTCGAACGGGATTGTATTCTGAAAGAAGTCCAATGTCATACCCCACTTCTGTACCCTTATCTTTATCAATGCTATAGAAATCCTTCAACTTTATTTTTCGGTAATCATTTAATTTCTTCTTCTGTTGGAGCCCAGCAAGGAGATCCCTGCGGTCCCATGATTTTTAGTCTTGCCATTCAACCAATTATTTTATCTTTGGATTCTCAAATGAATATATGGTATTTAGATGATGGAACCTTAGCTGATTACCCGGAAGTAGTTTTATCAGACTTTAAGAAAGTTATCAATTTATCTCAGGAAATTGGCCTTGAATTAAACTTTAACAAATGCGAGATCTTTTGCTGTTCTGGAGACACAGATTTAAAAGTGATAAAGGAATTTCAAAATTTAGCACCAGGCATTAAAATCTGTGACCGAGAAAGTTTATCTCTTTTAGGCTCTCCAATCTTTGACCAAGGTTTCAAAAACACCGTCGAAAAAACTATAATTACTGTTGAAAATCTTTTAAACAAAGCTGAACTCCTTAACAGACACGTGGCTTATACTTTAATCAAAAACTGTCTTTTTATACCAAAATTTAATTTTTTATTAAGAACAACTCCATTTTGGAAATTTTCTAATTATGTTAATTCAATTGATTCTTCTTTAAAGTCTTGTTTAGAGAGAATACTTAATTTACGTTTAACTGATTTACAATGGCGTCAGTCCACTTTACCGATTAGATTTGGTGGTCTGGGAATTCGTCGCATTTCCGATATTTGCCTCCCTGCTTTCCTATCTTCAATTAATGGGGTTAAAAAGCTTGTTTCTTTATTACTAAACTCAAAGGATAATGAGCTTAATATTCACCATTATGATGAAGCTTTAGCAGTCTGGGGTGTAGCAAATGAGAACGAAATACCAACAATCCCACAATTTCAGAAGAATTGGGATAATATTAATATCAAAGGAATAATTGCCAATGACTTAATCTTTAATTCACCTAGAGACTTGGCTCGTTTTAAGGCTTTGCAATGCAGAGAATCAGGATCTTGGTTACATGCAATACCTTCTCCTAATATTGGTACTCTTTTAGATAACACTTCCTTCCAAGTTTGTATTGGTTTAAGATTGGGTTGTAATCTTTGTACACCTCATATTTGCAAATGCAATGCGAAAGTTGACGAAATTGGCACCCACGGTCTAAGTTGTTTCAAAAGCAGTGGTAGATTTTCAAGACACACTGAAATTAATTCCATTATCAACCGGTCTTTAACTTCAATTCATGTGAATTCAACTTTAGAACCAAACGGACTGTCTCGGGATGACGGAAAACGCCCAGATGGGATGACTTTAGTACCGTGGATTAAAGGTCAACCTTTGGTTTGGGACGTTACTGTTGTAGATACACTTGCAGACAGTTACGTATTGAAATCATCTGAAGTCTCAGGTTTTGCCGCTGAAATGGCTTGCAAACGCAAACATAGCAAATATAGTTCACTCATTTCGTCAAACTACGTGTTTAAAGGTTTAGCATTTGAAACCTTAGGCCCTTGGTGCAAAGAAGCCATCGTTTTCATTAATGTCATCGGAAACCGACTTATCGCGGAATCAGGCGATTCAAAATCAAAGAAATTCCTTTTCGAGAGGATTTCCCTTGCCATTCAACGTGGAAACGCTGCAAGCATTCGGGGCACTTTTCCAGATTCCGCAATATTATCGGAAATTTTTGTATTATAAAACAAAAATGTTTATGTAATTATGTTATTAATATAAAGTAATGAATGATATAGTCAGAAAAAGATTCTTTATAAGAACGAATAAAAAAATATAGTGTAATTTAAAAAAAAAAAAGTTGGCTATCGTCTGTCAAAAAATAATGAAGTGTTTTTCGAACTATTTCATTTGATGTGTCATTTATTCAAATCGGATAAAGAATAAATAAGATACAGTGTCAAAGGTTTTTCGTCAGTCACCCTGTATATCAAAAAATTGATCGTCAATGAAAAATTCTGTAAGATGAAACTCGTCCTTGAAAGACGTCTGCTTTGCAAGAAAAAAGAAAAAAAACCGTCTTAAACGTGGCTGCAGATGCAAAAACGTAGATGCGTATGAAACAAATGCGCACTATCGCCAAATTTTGGTCACCCCTCTTCGCACAAACGCAGGAGTTAAATTGGGTGCAAAACAACTCAATATTTTTGGATTCAATCGTTAATTTAAAAAAAAATCACCTAAAAAATGATACTGATAGCCTGACAGCGACAAAATTGACAATTCACATGGAAGCGGCAAAAATTCATAACATGGGCATACCTACTTACCTACCTAGGAAATAAACAACACGGGTGGTAGAGATATTTTCATATTTGATGGCGGAAACAAAAGACTGAGAAATGTCACAAATTTGTATTGTCAGTGTCAAATTTCTCAAAGACGTTCGTGATTTCGACAGAAATGCAGCAAATTGGTAATAGGAAAGTTATTAATCGTAGAACTAGAGACATAATTTGTAATACGTTTGATTATATGAGAATAACTTCTCCTTTTGAAGCACTGACAAAAATTGGTTTCCTTAGAATTTATTTTTTCAATCTATTTTGCGAAAATTTACATTTACCTAGACATTCCTTTTTACGGCGTTTATAAGAAATTTGACACGGACAATATAATTTTGTGACATTTCTCAGTCTTTTGTTTCCGCCACCAAATATGAAAATACCTCTAGGTACCTACTTGTTGGAAAACAAAACAACGAGGATAATAAACTGAGATATTAATTTTACTGTATTCTGAATTTAAAACTTTTTTTTGTTCGACACTGAGAGAATCTGAGAATTTTCTTCTGTGTGAACGGATTTTGATAAATGTCACAGCTTGTCAAAACGGAACGTCAAGCTAATTTTAAAGATTTTAAGTGATTTGGAGCCTTTAAGGGGCTCGTCGAACAAAAAAACGTTGTATTCAACTCATTCGTGTGTAAATTGGGCTTTTTTGGCATAAGTGGGCCAGTTTAAAACGCGAGTGAAACGAGTTTTTTCGAATTTACGTCTCTAATAGGTCTATTATTGTATTCAAGGTGGAGTCGTTTATGGCTATCTATTAAAGCACTAGTGGTTTAATAAATCTCTAAGAAATTTTTTATCAATATCTCAGTATATTACATATTGTCATTTACACCAAAAAACTTCCAATATTAACGTTCAAACTCTACTTTTTAACCAGATGTAGTTGCATCCGTTACCTTGAATTACCAATTAATACAAAATTCCCTACGGCTCGTTTTCTACACCTGGGACTCGTGCGCCAAATCAACCCTTGTACAGCTTGTTCTTTAATATACTATTAAACTGGCCCATTCATGCCAAAAGAAACCCAATTTACTTACGAACTCGTTAAATAAACTACTAAAGAGCGATCAAATTAATTTGTAATCGAGTTATCCATGAATCCGAAATCGTATGTCGTTACCCGAACTCCACGGTCCAATCAACACAGCTTAAAACACAGGTTAGATCTAGACATATTAATTGCAAAAGACATACGGATTCATATCCATGGATGACTCGATTACAAATTAATTTGATCGCTCGATATTTTCTAAACTGTTAAATCTTGTAGATATTTTTTTTAAACCGAAAGAGATAAAAAAATATACTCCGCAAGCGTTGTGGCAGATGGTTCTGTTACCGCTATTTTCAAATAAGTTAAGGATACACAATTATCGTGAAAAGATAGGTGCCTCAGATTATAAACCTGAAGGGTTGATTAAAATTGTCACCTTGGAAACTGTTATAACTTTTACAAACATCTTACTAAATAATTCCATATGGAAAATACAAATGAAGCTCAACTGATAAATTTGGAACATGAACTTTTACCACCTGACAATTTGGCTGCTCCAGATATACCTAAACAATCACACAGAGAGTTGTGGAATGAACTGATTAAAGAAAATGAAGATATAAGAAAGGAAGTAGAAGAATATAAACAGTCTAAACTGCAAGAATTAGAGGCACCTCCACGTATTACTTTAATTAGTACATATTCTATTTGTTCTAAAAATATGTAAATTACAGATCCTATCATTGAATATTTAAATGAAACAGTATTTCCAGTCCTTAATTCTGCCTTAATAAAAATGCTAAAAAAAGTTAAAGATCAGGAAAACCAGATCTTTACTGTAACAACACAAAAATATATATTTATCTACCTTTCACTACATCTTCTATTTCTTTTAGGAAGGTGACACATACTTAAACAGTCTCAACTACATTTCAGAATACCTTTGGAATATGAACCCACAACATCCAGAAAGAAAAGAAAAATGGACTGAAATTTCTAATATTGGGTGGATATAAGATACTTTATTATTATATCAAATATATTTACAGTTAATCATAGCTAGTGTTCTGTTGAAAATTTAATATTTTTGTATAAACTTATATCTGGTAATTTTTCAGGATTCACATTAAATGATATAGTAGGTTCTTCACCTTCATTGGCAATTCTATAAGTACCATTGTTTTTCTTTTGATAAACAACATCCAATTTCAGTTCTTCTAATACTTCACCCTTAGCTTTTTTCTCTTTAATCAATAATTCCTTTAGCAATGGAGGAAAATCCATTGTTTTAGGATATATAGGTAATTCTGATTTTAATTCCACCATTTTACAATAAGCCTTTTCTTCATCTGTTGATAATAGTCGGTAGTCTGTTTTGTAGCTGGCCGATTCAATTGTGATTGGGTTTGGAAAAGTTTTTCCTCGAAATGTTTTCTCAACCAAAACACGCACTTTTCTTTGATTCTAAAATTATCTCAAACAATAATTGCCTGTACATCAGCATGCATACTTACATCCATATTTTGCACTTCTGGACATGGCAGTGGTTCAACCTTAACTATTTTAAGGTAACTCGGTTCTTGATATCTTTCAAATCTACTTCTTACTACTATACGTCCAATACCAAAATTTTTGAGATTTCCAACAATTTCCCATAGCGTCTTTCCTCTAAAATCTGTTCGTCGTCCTATGTATTTGTAAGGCATTCTTTTAATATATTCTGAAAATATTTCCGAGTTAAAAAAACAATCAGCGAATAATTTCCCAAAATGTTAGGTTATGTACTAGGAAAATGAAAATATACGAGATGATAATCATAGAAAATAAATCCCTAGAAATGAACCTTCAACCACAGTATAACCAGTAGCGACACTAAATGACAGGTCCATAAGAAAAGCATTGGGTCGTTATGAACACGACTAAATGACGGTTTGGGTAGTAAAGTCCTTGAAAATGGTTTAAAATTTGTGGTGGTAGCCCTGAATCACTATGAATTCTCTGATTAATAAATGTAAATTCCACTAGAACTTTCTGTTTGTTTTCTGACATTTAAGAAAACAACATGTGAACAACATAACCAAGCATTAAAAGTTGTTTCTTTTTCTTTACGGAAAATTTTGTAGTGCCACTGGGATAATGTTTTTGTGTATTGTGTAAAAAATGGAAATTTTTGCATCTCAGGATATAAAAAAGAAAAATGTATAATGCAGGTGCGTAAAAAATTTATTAAACTGTACAATATATTCATTGCATACACCTTGATTCAATCTTTGTGAATTACATAATTAATACAAAATTATCTTTTATTTCAGCTATAACGTTATTGCCACGATCACTGTAATAGCATGACCAGAGAGCCTTAATAAAATAAACCTATCAGAAACATACAAGATTACTGTAAGATGGTTTATTCACAATCGTTAATTACTAGGTCAATTACAGGTAGTGTAACAAGGAGGGAACTTGATAATTTCTGAGTCACCATGCAAGGCATGCTTAAATTAATTAGAAAATTCAACAAAACAAAGAATAGTCAAAATGATAACTAGAAATATGTTTTATATAAAGTATAAGTAAGCAAAGTAATGCAACAAATGCATTCTTTATTTATTTTTTTGTTCTTTTAGGAAAGTCAATGTGAATTGAAATGAAGCAATGGAATTCCAAATCTCTGGATGGAGTACAGTGTGCTATTTCAATGATTCAGTAAGAACTATTACAGATCTTTCAATAAGATAGAACAGAATAACTTGCCATCACCAATGGTTAGACAGTGGCAGTTTTCAAGTTTTTATATTGCCCACTCCAAAGAAAGTAAGTAACATACTATGACATTGATAGCAGATGAAATAGGTTGTGGTTCAATTATGAATGAAAATTATGATTAAAATATCCTATTCATAATACAATTATACATAATTATGGAAATTGAAAAAAAGTACTGCCAACAGCATTGGCCCCCATATTATCTAAGAGAAGAGAAAGTCATGCTACTGTAACAACAAATCCAAGGTGCGTTTGCAAATGTGTCAGTCACATTAAAATAGGACTCACTCTAGTATGAATGGGCCTGGACATTCAAATTATAATGATATCTACCAAAAGATTAAAGAAAATATATTTTTTAAATGTGTTAAACATTGCAAAATTATTCCAAATGTATACCTAAATTGTAATGAACATTTTCAACATGACTACACTGACTTTTCATAGAAGTATGTACTAGCTAATATTTATACATAGTCATCCAACCCCAACATCTTTAAGGCTCGCGTTTACCTGAGTTTGAAACGGTCGAAAAAGTGGATTTTCGATCACGTTTTTTGAGAAAACAGTACGAGATGAACGTTTTCTCTCTTTACTACATAAATTATGAACATTTCTATTAGTGAACTATGAAGAGAAAAATATAATTTTGTTTTGACAAATTTGTTGAAAAACCACAAATAAAATGCTCTGCTTGGAAGCTGTGTAGGCAAAATGAAAAGAGATATCGAAAATATCTCACGTCATTCACTAGATATTGTTGTGAATGTGACGCAGACGAAAAGTGGTGTTTCCTACTTGAATACTAGTTGAAAAAAACGAAAAAAATGAAGTCATTTTTCAACGTTAAAATTTTACGTTGTAGACAACCAACCCTACATGCTACCTGAGCTAACAGCTTACGGAAAGGGAACTATAGAAGGGTACAAATTACATCGGCATATCACCCATTTTAATATTATGCAAATCTCTATCCTTTTTTTTTACGTGCAATAATAATTTCCAGTAATAATACACCATGAAATAAGCACAATTTTTTCCTTTATTTCATGTCAAAATTAACGATTTAAAATATTTTATTTTATACTGTCCGGTAGATGTTCGATTACATTATCCATTTGAGTCCGGTAGGTTAGTTATAACAGTATCAGAGACTGTTTTATTTATACAAATCAAATCTGACATTGAAAAGTGCAAAAGTCGAAAAATATTCACTTGAGTGCTTCGAAATGATCGAATTGTAATACGAAAGTTGATTAGCAACCACGAATGTCATTTTTTAAAATGGTTGCAAGTTGCTCGTCAGAAGTTGACGACTCATGTTGACATTTGATATAAAAATAAAAAATGTGACACTAGTATTCGCCGTTGTCTTAAAAATTAAAAAAAAAAACATTTGAAGGACAATAAAAAATTATCGAAAAATTATCGCTGTAATTCAAAAAATAAAGCCTTACGATTGGTCGAAAATGATGATGAATGAAATAATCACATATTATATCCCAAGTGCAAAATTTTTTATCGGAAATTTTTTTGCTAATGAACGAAAACATCCATAAATGAGGTCAGAAGACCAATTATTAGCAAATAAGAGCACGAGACGAAGTCGAGGGCTTTTATTTGATAATAATTGGTCTTCTGACCGAATAATTTATGGATGTTTGAGTTCATTAGCAAAAAAATTGCCGATATTAAAATTTTGCACGGGGGGTATACGGCTGATTATTTCCTGAATAGAATGAAAACAAACGCATTATTTCGAATCCTTTTTATTCAAAATAATTAAATAAAAAAAAAATCAGGTACCGGCATTTTTTATCAGATTATTGCACATGTGCATTTTAGAGAAATTTTATCGGGTTATTTTTTGTTTTCTCGTTTTGATTGGTCAATATTTGTCACGCAATTGGTTGCTAAACACATGAAGGAAATACTCATTGTAAAAAACAATAGCAATGGCCATTACCGCAGGAAAAAAGATGATGCGATTTTCACAAAATACATAATATGATTTTTTATTTTTGCAATAAAATTATGATACAGAACAGACTTCTAGTATTAAATAATAGTATACTATTACTATTACATGAGCAAGTACAGAATAAGTAAAGAATAAAAATCGTTACTTGCGAGTACAGAATATAATCCTATACTTTATCTATAGCAAATTTTTTTCACTAATAAACCGATAATATTCAATTATTCACCGAAGGGACACAAGATGAAACCAACCGTTTCATTGTAATTTTACCTTAAAAATATTTTACCATAAGGGTCATTTTTGTCTCATTCATAATTCTTGACAAATCAGGTAGAAACTCCGAACTAATATTCATTCCCTCATCTGCAGGGAGTAAATGCAGATTTAATCGTAATACTTTGGGAAAATACAACTACACAATGCTGCACCCTGTATTTGGTGAATATTATAGTTTTATTAGTCGGACTTTCAAAGTCAGAAAAATGTCCTATACGATCAAATTGTAGGTATATTATGTACATACAAAAAAATACTAAAACAAATTCTTAGCTAAATATTTTTAATTTTTTAAAATTTAATGTTCCTTTTGTTAAAAAAAAATCGGGAGAATTACAAAGGGAAGTCGGAAAATTAGGGCAAACTTCAAAAATTATAATTTTTGTATGCACTCTCGATCATAACTGACGACATATTTAATTGATTTTTTTTTGTTCGGTTTGTTCCCGGGATGGAAATAACTCAATTGAAAAAATGTTTTTGGAAAATTTGGAGAAAAATCTGGAAAAACGCATTCCAGCCTAAATTAAAATTACATCCGTTTTTACTTTTCTGTTGTTTCGCGATCTGTCCAACAAATGTAATTATTTTATTTCTATACCAATTTATTTCGCTATCGGATTGTTCACTTGAACATCGATCTTGCAATCGAAATGTAAATAAAACACCTTGAGATTCATTGTTATTTCAAATTTAATGGAAGAAAATAAATCATCATCACAAACTAATTTACTGAAATTTGGATTGGACAAGACGTCTGTCGGGTCAGCTAATAAATAATAAAATGGAATGAAACAACAGTTTGCAGTGCAGCCAATTCAGATTTGGCATTGTAGGACTTGTCTTTCCAACACAAAATTTTATCTCCGTATTTAGGTACGGAACAGGACAGGATCGTAATCCTCTACCCCCTACAGAGCGTCTGTGACTAATTCAAGGTACCTGCGTCTCTCGGTTTGTTTGACCCGTTTGACCAAAATATAAATTTGTAAATAGAGGACCCATTGTACATCAAGTTCGAAATTTCTTTCAGGTAAACGCGAGCCTTAAAAACAAACTTGATGCACACTTTCGATGACGAAGCAGATGCGATCAATTGAAATCGAAATAGTTATTTACTTTTCCGTTTTGATCTGGGAGCTAAATAGACTTCGGTCTCAGCTTCTATTTTGCGTAATAATAATAATAATTTAAATGTTAAATTATAAATTTGAAAAAATTATCAATCTTCGTTGCTTTATAGGTTTTTTATTAGTCTCTTTATTATGATATTTTAAGGTATAGAAAATTCGCATTCTCGTAAATAAAGCTAGCAAATAGTTAGATGGAAAGTCAGTGCATGGATGTTCAAAAACAACTGTAGAAAGCTCATCTTTAATTTTGGAACCGACCCTGTCCTGTATAGAATTGTTCTTAAATGCATTACTTGAAAATTTATTTTCCAACTGCGCTACATAAAAAGCAAAATGCTCATGTGGCATTTTTAAATTGCCAAAAGTTGTGGCGGTATTGTATGCCCTAAAATTACATAATAGGGTATCTTCCGATAGTTCACCACAAGCGTTGGCATAATCCAGACATATTTGACACGTGTGTTTTAAATTAAGTACCCGCATATATAGCGCAGAACATTTTGTTCGCCAATTTCTATATTACGATAATCAGTCGAATCGATTTCTAAAGGTTGTTGTGGAAGTTGTGCTCTGTTAACAATTTGGGCAATAGTTTTTGTTTGAGCTAAATGCGGCATATTTTCAATAGCGCTTAGCACAGAAGCCAAATCATTGTCACAGTTCCCTTGTGGGTTGTGTTATAAATATTTCATGCAAAATAATTTTTTAAATGCTCTCTTAAATTGAATAGGTGTGGGGTTGTAACAATTCCCACTTTGTTTACGAACTGTCCCAAAAAAATTTTCGACAAAGTCTTGATTTAATCGACGTGTAATAAGAGGTTCATTTACATCCTGGTGCAACGATGTCATGTTTTTGATGGTAAGTTGCCAGCAGTGTAATGATTTAATTCTTTGTGTCACATCTTTTCCCGATCTATCTTCTACTTTAACGGTTGCAAACAAATTTAACATCTTTTGTAAATGTTGAATTTGGTAATCGGCTCCCTTGTTTTTATAATTTCTTTCGTCTGTGTCTATGTTGCCCGTGGAATTTAAAATATCGAACAAACTGTTAATATTGGAAATGAAATCTATTGTTGGAAATGCCGATGCTGGCAATAAATTCGTTGACAATTCCGTTTCCATGCCGGTAGCCACTTGGTTACTGAATAGTTGTGCTGCTAATTTTACTTTCATTTTGTCAAAAGCACCAGGATGTAAATGAACTCTTGTTAACTTTGGCGCAAGGCGTAAATTTCGACCTTGATCCCTTTCAAAAAACTGATGCAAGTAATTTGCATCTATAATTTGGCCGCATTCTAAAATGAAAAGATATTTTAAAAAATTATTTCGCAATGCTTTAAGTAAGTGGCATATATCGAAAAAATAATAGATTTTCATCGTTTGTTCGAGGACGTCCGTGTAAAAAAATGGTGCATCTATTGTTACATTTAGAAGTTTGGATAAACTTACAAAATTAGACCCCACGTCAGATATGAAGCCTCGAACTCGAAAACCAAGACTGCGTAAATTATCAATTACCTCAAATAACAAAATTTTGAGTTGCTCTACGTTACATGAAGTATTTAAAAAAACATACGCCAAAGGCTGTTTCCAATTTTCAAATATGCCTCGAGCCATTATTGCCAGTACATTATTGGCCGGCAAATAGTCTTTAGACGCACCAAGCTGTTGGAAACCTACAATTTCATCTGCTCCAATGTCATAGAATAGATGTCCTTTTATATTCATCTCATCTGCACATAGGACACAATCTTTTCCCTCGTCACCTAGACTCTTGGATTTAATTTTTAATATGTCAAAAACCACTCGACTCAGTCCAGGGTTGATTTGAATTTTCTCAGTCATTCGCTGCAAGGTACGAACCGTTGGCAATAAAAACGTGGTTCTTAAAAAACGATACGCCATCGGTGACAGAAAAAACAAGGTAATTGCGAATTGCTTATACTCCCTGGAATATCTCCGGAACGTGGGGGCGTTCTTATTAATTACTTGCATTTTTACAATTCCCGCTAAGTTTTGTGGTAACAACTTATCACATAATAAGCAAAATTTTGCGACATCACCATCTTCCTCCTCACCTGATGTTTCTCTTTCTCTTCTTAGCTGGCGCCGGAGAGCTTGTTTTCTGGGAGTACTGGATGACAACGTCAACCCTGTCTGTGTGCTGACGCTGGTTCCCATCGGCAAGGAAACTCCACCAACAGTCGCGTAGTAACGTGATGTGGATGGCCGTGGTGTTACTTCGCCTAGAGATGTGGAGGGACGTGGCGATACTTCGCGTTGAGATGTAGAGGGCTGCGGTGATACTTCGCGTTCAGATGAAGAGGGCTGCGGCGATACTTTGCGTTCAGATGAAGAGGGCTGTGGCGATACTTCGCGTTGAGATGTAGAAGGTTTTGGCGATACTTCGCGTTGAGATGTAAAGCGGTGTGGTGGTGTTGAACTATAAGGACTTCTAATTGTACCTACAAGTTATAAACGTTTATCATTAGGTTGATTAACGCTCTTTTACTTTGGTTCCAAATTTACCTCGTAACCGGTTTGTGGGCAATGCATCAAATACAAGTCTCGATTTTTGCGGATTGGAAAACATTTTGTTTTCAAAATGACATGCACACAGTTGGTAATTTCGATGATAAATGTTAGGTTTATTTATTAAGTCCCTGCGTCCGCAAGACAAAGCCCACAGTTTGAACCTGCAAAATAATTCCGTGTTATGCACGTCTATAATGTTGCATTTATACACTGGTAAAAACAAATTTAAATACTTGTTATTACAGAAGAGTCTCGATTATCCGAGGTAACGTGAGCTGAACCTTACCTCAGATAATGAAAACTCGGATAATCCAGAACTAGGTAACTTTTTGTAGGATGTAAATATGCTAGAGATATTTTTATATTTGGTGGCGGAAACAAAAGACTGAGAAATGTCACAAAAATGTATTGTCAGTGTCAAATTTCTCATAAGCGCCGTAAAAAGGAATGTCTAGGTAAATTTAAATTTTCGCTAAATAGATTGAAAAAACAAATTTTAAGGAAACCAATTTTTGTCAGTGCTTCAAAAGGAAAAGTTATTCTCATATAATCAAACGTATTACAAATTATTTCTCTAGTTCGACGATGAATGACTTTCTTATTTCCAATTTGCTGCATTTCTGTCGAAATCACGAACGTCTTTGAGAAATTTGACACTGACAATACAAATTTGTGACATTTCTCAGTCTTTTGTTTCCGCCACCAAATATGAAAATATCTCTATGTGATAATAGAAATGCATAGCATGCTTTTATAAACAATTATTATTAAAGTAAACATAATTATACTGACATATTTTGTGAAATAATTGTCAATTCCCGGATTTCAACCTTGGATAATGCGGTTAATTTTTAAGCAATCTCGCATAATACGAAAAATTGAAAAGATTATGGATCCAAGTTTGGATCTCGGATAAGTGCGACTCGAATAAACGGATTATCAATATTCATCATTATTTGGTGTAAAATTGAACAAAATCTTACATGATAAAATGTCAATAGTTATAATTATAATTAAGAATTAAATCTATTTTAAAATCAAAATTAAACGGTAATAATTTAATTAAAGCAGTTAATACATATGCTGTTCCGTTGTTGACCTATTCTTTCGGTGTTATAAAATGGTCCAAAACTAATTTACAGAACATAAACATTAAAACTAGAGTTCTTTTTACTAAATTTAGTAAACACCATCCTAAATCTGCTATTGAAAGATTTAATTTACCACGCGAAAACGGTGGTAGGGGTTTTTCAAATCTAGAAATACTGCTAAAAAATCAAATTGCTTCACTAAAAAATTATTTCCTCAATAGAGCTCGTGATAACACCTTTTTCAATGCTTTGGTTTCAGCCGATAAAGGCTACACACCTTTAAATTTAAGTGATAATATAATTTCAGACATTGTTAAGCCAAATATACCTGACACAATAGCAAATATAAAACAGAAGTCTTTACATGGGAGATACTTTAAAGAACTGGAACAACCAGAAGTTAATATTCAGGCCTCTCATGCATGGCTTAAGAAATCAAATATTCACCCTGAGACGGAGGGTTTTATATTTGCAATACAAGATCGTGTTATAAATACAAGAAATTATAAAAAGCACATATGCGGTTTACAATCGATAATTGATAAATGTAGGATTTGCGGAACTGAAGGGGAAACAATTGAACACATTATTTCTTCTTGCACCGTTTTGGCTCAAAGCGAATATAAAAAACGACACGATATATTCACTAAAATTATACACATGAATTTAGCTGTTAAATTCAATTTATTAAAGAATACACAACCACATTATAGTTATACACCAGAAAGTTGTTTGGAAAATGACAGTTACAAGTTATATTTTGATAGAACAATTTTAACTGACATTCATATTAAGCATAACAGACCAGACATTATAATTTTGAATAAGCAACAAAAGCAATCATATCTTTTAGATATAGCTGTTCCAAATTCACATAATATAACACAGACATATAACACAAAAATTAATAAATATTTAGAGCTGTCCGCTGCTATGAGAAATCTTTGGTGTTTAGAAAAAATTTCGATTTTACCACTTGTAATTTCAGCAACGGGAATAGTACCGCAATCTCTTTTTAAAAATTTAAAAATTCTGGATTTAGATAACACATTGGTAGTTGAAATTCAAAAAGGTATATTATTATACTCATGTCACATCGTGAGGAAGTTCCTTAACATTGACACAGAACATAATACACAACAAAGTCATAATGCGGAGGCGAGACGCCGGTAATTATGTTGATAAGCACTGCACTATTACTTGATAGTAATATCCGTAATAGTGTATGTACTCCGGCAAAATTGCCGTGCCGCCGGGTGGAGGTGGGATAGTTGACTATATTCCAAAGTTCAAACAGTTCTGATCAATCGTTTTGAACATATTGAACCGTATCCATACTTGTTAGCTACCCTGTAAAGTGGGAGCAGTTTTTTTTTTTTTTTTTGTTATATTTTGCTAGTAATTATACATTAGGTAGGTAGGTACTTACCTTTCTGGTTCCTTTGGGAAGCGAAAGAAACTGTAATTACAATTAAGAGTATTGTTTTTACACTGTGTAGCACTACAATAACGGCGCCTTGTTTTATCCATATTGTGTGGTCCGTGATTAATTGTTGTACTCTACACTAAAGTTAATATATATTGCACTTAAGATTACTGAAATCACAATAACATAGACACTAATGTTGCAATTTTTGCTACCGAACTTGCAAGAACTCTAGGTGAATTATGAATGAGCGTTTAGACACAAAGAGCTGGTGACGATTTTGAGATAATAGGTATATGAGCTTTTGTTTTACTTTGAGCTCCGGGGTTGGATTAAAAATTAACACTGGAATAGCAACTTCTTTAATCAGAGTTAAGAGAATAATAATACATCGTCATCTCAGCTCCTTTTACATGGGCGTTCATTGGGCGTGCTCCTGTCCTAGTTTTGGACTATGTTTTGGATCAGCAAAGTAGCTTTTCGTGGAAGATCTCGCTGCCTCGTGCCATGACGTGCTGCGTTTCGCAGAATGCTTTGCTGGCGCTTCACTTGAAGTGCACCACTTCAAGTTCCGTGGTGAGGTAATCCGGGGCACCGAAGGGCAATCTGGGCGCCGAAATGCCCACAGGTACATGCAAACACCTTTAGCATTTACTAATACCACAGTCTAATACTAATACCCCAAAACTGGCCCTTAGGGCCAGTTTATAACGAAATTAAGCTAATCGTAATCAAATGCTAGATTAACTGAACAGGTTATCAGATTGAACCAATTGAAGTTTCGGATTCATGGGTTAATCACGCATTCAAATTTAATTCGAATTAAATATTTAATTCTCTTTCTATAAACTGCCCTTAAGGGTAGGGTTTACCTGATGAAAATTTCATAATTCGTGTATATTGGGTTGCATTATTTGAAATGTTTGAAACGAAATAAATGGCTTTTCAGTTGGCCTACTTTTACCTGAAATTCGTAAGTACCTGCCAGAAGGTGTAGTTAATCAGCAAATTTCATTACTAAGCTTTTAGATATTTTCGTTTCCCAAATAAACGTTCAAATGTGAATTTAGTGGCAAAATCGTACGTACGTATGTTTATGTATAATAAGATCTGTGATTCTTTTGGAAGCACGGTGATGACACCAAACGCTTTAAAATTCAATTTCCGAGGTTGTTAATTTCGAATTAGGTTTTAGTGTTACAGCTTCCTGGATGGTCCTCAAATTGCAATTTATTTTATTGTTATTTATAATGAAATCGGAAAAAGAAAAGTATGGGGCCCTGGAGGAAAGACGTATCTTTCAAATAAAAAAAGGACCCTGCCTTCATCTGTTGCGGTTTTAAAAATATGGATGTTTAAAAACCACCGTTTTTCGACCATTTCAAATCAGGTAAACCCCACCCTATCACTGGAAAATTAATATTTAGTTTCGCAAGATTTCATTAGATGTCGCGCAAATATGTGTAATTTTTATGTATAAGAAGTTGCCTATTCATATTTGAGAAGTGACCTTGGAAGTGACGGTTTGGGTAGTATGTCAATAAGGGTCACGTTCGCAAATCAAGCCTTCTGTCGCTACTGGTTCTACTGTGCTTCAACCTTCAACGACAGAATAGAATCAATCAGAAGACAAACTCTCTTGGGCGGGAAAAGTCCGCGCATCTAAGCCTTGCAGATGAAGCGGCCATAAGGTCAGAGTAGAAGTCAGTAGCGTATCATAACTGCGGTTGACGCAATTGGTTTTCTACCAGTGGTGGCGATACATGAATAATACGAGGTGATCAAGAAGGACTGTTTAAGTTGGCGTTCAAAATTTTTGTGACAGAAATTCTGTCACGGACAATAAAAATCAAAATGCCACATGACATCCATATCCATCCACATCCATATCAAAAATTCCAATGTGGGGTTAGAAATAATATATAAAACCTGTTTTACAGCTAATGTCAATTGAATTGCGACTGACGAAATTCCGTGACCATGACTGTACATACAATTTAACGCATTTCTTACAGCTTATGTAGTTTTTATGCTTACCCCCATTGTGAAACCGTACTAACGGGAGACGGGGAGTAAGAAAGTGATGTTAAAAAGGTGCGTTAATTTCAAGGTCGTTGCAAGGTCAAAGCAAGATAACCGCAGATCGCATTGGAATATGGCCTATCCCAATGTTGAACGCGACCGTAGGCGCCGTGTTCTACGGCGTCTGCGGTTATCTTGCTTTGACCTTGGAACGACCTTGAAATTAACGTATTTCGCACCTTTTTATGACCATTCTCGAATATTTCGAACTTTAGTATTTTGTTTTTCTGACAACCACTAGCGGTAGATTACTTAAATTGTAATCTTCCGGTCGACATTTCTTATGACCTGCAGTTTGCGACGAGAGGCTAAATAACCCAGGACGATCCTTACCAATACGCATGCGTTAGTAACTTGGGTGCTTTGTTGTTACATGCTCCTTGGTTACCACAGTTGGTTACATGTACCGCGTGCTGCGCGTAAGGCAAAGAACAGTAGATGAGTAGAACACAAACTAAAGATATAATTATGTTTTTAGAATCTTTTAATAGGTCTATTATTGTATTCAATTTGGAGTCGTTTATGGCAATCTATTAAAGCACTCGTAGTTTAATGGATCTCTAAGAAAATTTCTATCAATATTTCAGTGCATTATTGTCATTTACACTAAAAAACTTCCAATATTAATGTTCAAACTCTACTTTTTAACATATGTTGCAGATGTAGTTGCATCCGTTACCTTGAATTACCAATTACATAATACAAAATTCACTAGAATTTGAAAATTTAATTTTTTTATTTAAAAATTAAAAAAAAAAACAAAAAACTCGTTTTCTAGACCTGGGATTCGTGCGCCAAATCAACCCTTATAAAACTCGTTGTCCAAACATTTCATCACAGGTTTTTTAGCAGCAACATCTAAAATCGTTTCCTCGGAAACGCATACATTTAGTAGAGTTACCTTCAGGAAGGCGTGTGTGATTGGTTATCTTAAAATCGTTTTAATTTCAAAACTAATATATTTTTCACGTTTGTTGTTGTAGAATCCTTGTTGGATTAAATATTAAAATTCACAGTTAACAGCTGACGCGCGAGTTCTGGGACACCTGTATAAATGAGTTTACTACATAAAAAAGGTCTTTTATTGTATTGTTTCTTATTAGATACGCAAGTGTTGTTCTAATTTTTAAACAATAAATTTGCGATATTTTTCTAAAAGTCCGTCAACGTCAAATTTAAATAACGAGCAAAATTATAGGACTTGCGCACAAGTATGGAATGGTCTAGGTCATTTAGCCTCTCGTCAGTTTGCGGGTCGGTCCTTGGAATTTAGCATCATAGCATCTCGTGAAAATATGTCAATGCGATTAAACTAAAAATATCCCTAAATTTATCTCGCCTCATAAGTCATAACACATTGGTGCAGTCCACTTATTTATATCTACAACAATAAATACGATATAAGAACTAAATATGTAATACATTTCAATCACCAGTTAATGTTAAATAAAATTTGCATAAAACAAATATTTTTTTATTTCCTTTTATGGGTTTTCAAAAGTTTTTGAACCAAAATTGCATGTTGTAGAATACAACATTGGCTTGATTATGTAAATTATTTTATTCATAAAAATATCCTTTAACTTTTACAATTTTCTTTTCATTTCTCACAAAAATAATTGGGCCGTATCACGACACTCTTATTAAATTTAATCATGACTCTAATTACCTTGGTGACGAATTCATCTCTTTCTCGCAGGTTATAATTGCATAAATTTATATCGTTTTATGTTTACTTTAATCACGATTTTAGTTATCAGCAACTTTAAAAACGGTGGCGTGATACGGCCCAGTGTTTAAAACAAAACTTCTTTATATCTATTTATAATCATTCGACAACTAAATTTTTAAAAATGTAGTACATAAATGCAAACAAAGCTGAATTATCAGTACCAAATAAACACACTTTTTATATAAAAGTAGCTGTTATGTTGTATAAACTTTAACATGGATATCCTAACTTTTCTTAAAAAAACTCATTAATGTAGCTTGTTTTCCAATGGCTGGTTTTTTATTTAATTTTCTTTTATTAACTGAAGGCTTTGTCTCTGCTGGTGAGGATATTTTGGCGTTTTTTTTCTCTAATAAAACCGTAGGTTTCTCTTCCAACTTAACACTTGCATCTTTTTCATCTTCTGATGCATCTTCATATATATACTCAGTTGCTGTAACTACAATAACTTATAATATTAACTCATCTTGGACAATACATTATTTTACCAATAAATCCTTCTTCATCAACATACGTCTTATCAACTGCTTTTCTCTTTTTATTTTTTGGCAATGGTTCATCAACTATTACAGGAACATGTGCACATTCTTCATCTGACTTATCAATTATGTCTTCAGGTTCATCATCAAATATATCTTAAATAAATTATTTTAAACACATACCTATATGCTGATGTTGAAAAATTACCACTACTATCAGAATCACAAATGTCTTGAATTCTTTTTCGTTTTTTATTGGGAGCACCATTTTTACGTTCCTTCTTACGTTTCTTTTTATTAGTTTGAGTTACACTCTCTTCTTTTGTTAACTGTTGATCTGTACTTTCTGTATCCATTTTCTCATTACACAAATTTTCTATTTCAAGTTTCTGTTTATAAACACAACTATCATTTTGTGCAGGTGTTTGAACATTATTCACAGCATTTTCTGTTTTTACTTTATCTTGAGATTGTAACTTAACACTTTTATTCACTGGTGCTTTAGAAAAGAAACTTGCAATACCTCCACTCTGTTTTGACTAAAATTCAAACAGTTAAAAAATGTATTGTGTAATAATATTTTAGATAAGCTATTACTTTTGTACATTTTTGTGATGCTGTTTGTTCTTTACTTTGGTCTTGAGATGATGTTCCTGATTTGGCATTTGCCAAAGTCTGCTGATGCTTGTTAAAAAAAGAACCATTTTCTTTTACATTAGCTGTGGATTCTATTGCTGGATTCTTTTTTTTGATAACTCGTTTAATGCTGTTTTTGCTAACAATACAACCTAAACTGAAAAATAACGATATATAACACTAGCAAAAATTATTAATGCAAGCTAGTTACTTTGTTTCACATGTAGAATCTCTCAAGGCAATCATATTAAAGTCAATTTGTTTACCCCTTTGAATACTGTAAATTAATTCAGCAGATATGGTATCAAAAAAACATTTTTTCTTATGTATATCATCATCTTTCACAAGATAAACAGCAACTCCTTTATCATCTTTTAAAATGCCACATAATAAATAGGTAACCGAAAGTTCATCTTGTTTCAACTTTCCATAATCTTTCAAGTATGTTGTTAAAATATTTTTTGTCTCACTAAATGAAATGTTTAATTCACTAGCTAGCGACGCACATGTTACCTTAACAGACTTAGTTATAGAAAATATATATAGCAGCTTGCATTATTACTCACAATTTTTTCCTCATCATAAACTAACTCATCAATTCGTTGATACAGTAAATCTTGCGTTGCAGAGTCCATTTTCCGTGTGTCAGAAATGTCTAAATAACAAAACTTATTTTAAATAATTATAATACGAAACTTCAACAACGTTAACACGCTACACAATACTTTAAAATATTAAACATGACAATTGACAAAATAATGACAAAACCTGTTACGCGCCACTTTTGCCAGACCTAACCTCTTCATGTCTAATTGTCTATCTTTGACACCTATGATGTTGTCGTTGTCTTTGTCTATGCTTTTCCTGGTGGGCGGTTGCGCGCGCCATTTACAGAATTCTGCAACGAAATGCGACCTCCCTATTGGTTACTTTATTCCACTAACCACCACAGAATACACCACGGCTTCCTAGATTAATAAGAGTCGAAGCCTCTAATACGGCTGGTCGAGTTCATCAGTTGCAAGCATTTTTTCTGTTCCTGAGAGGGCGCCACTATACATTTGTGTATTTGGCTGCTTAACCGCGTACAAATCTCATTTTAAAAAGAATCGTAATTTGTATGTTACATACACTACTTCAAAAAGTAGATTATTGATAGAAAAAAAAACATTAATACGATTTTTCATTCATTTAATTAAAAAAATATTCGTTTTTTGGTAGAGGGCGCTACTATACTTTTGGCTTCAAAGCCAGTAGATACATATAAAGTACCGACATGGGTGACAGCTTCGGATGACAGCACCACTAACGATTAGAATTCCGCTCGAGGCGCTACGATCGAAATTTAAAAAGTCCATTTGAAAATTATTCAGCAATAATGCCGTCTTGTTGTGCCCTTAATTGCCGAAGCTTTTCTGGAGTAAGCTTTGACCGTTTGCCTATATCGAATAAAAGCCGATATAAGGCTTGGATTCTAAATATTGGACGAAGAAAATTATCCGAAAACGTTCGACTTTGCGAAGTTAGTATTTTCATACAAGAGCATTCATATCTTTAAATTTCGTACATACATAGTTTAATACATTTCGCCTATTTTTAGAAACATTTTACACCTGATCAGTTTGAAGGGAGATCTGACAAAAAGGTGCTGAGATGGAATGCGATTCCAACATATGTATTTTTTTAATATGTGAATCTATCTTTTTCAATCATGGTTCCGTTTTGCAACAAAAAGACATTAAAATACTCCGTGAAAATCAAAGGCAGATTTTAAAAATATAAGGTACTATATCTTTAGAAGGTAGCGCCATTCCGCTCCACAATTTTTTGACTGGAAATTAAAAGAGATGGCATTATCGATAAATCCTGTGAGTGTGACAAAGATAGAATCTGTCTGACTGGATACAAACATCCCTTAAAATTGTGTATACTTCTATCTTTGTCACACTTACGGGATTTACCAATAATGTCCTCTCTTTTAATTTCCAGGCAAAAAATTGTGGAGCGGAATGGCGCTACCTTCTAAAGATATAGTACCTTATAAAAATAGCTTAAATAGCGACATCTGTTGACGGACCCGTCGCTACTGGTGCTGTCAGTGTCACTAAATGTCACCCGTGTCGGTACTTTATATGTATCTACTGGCTTTGTTTGGCTTTTGAAGGAACAGACAGTTCAAGGAACTCGACCAGCCGTATTAGAGGCTTCGACTCTTATTAATCTAGGAAGCCGTGGAATACACACTAGGTACGTTTTGTTGGGTCATCCAGAGTGAACGGAATGCATCCCACCAACAAAACGGCTTAAAATTTTTGACAGTTTTGTCATAAAATCCCCACTTTCTAACATTCAAACCGACCATTCTATGTAGTTTAACGGAATGAAAAGTTTCGTCGGAGTCGGTTTTGTGCACCAATAAAACGGTCGTTCCACCATAAACCGATTCCGGTTATGTCCCAACAAAACGTACCTACTAGCTGCTTTCCATTCAATATCCTTACGCCCCTGGTGCTTGAAGCCTCGTACTTCTCGGAGCTGCTCGAGAGCAGTTATGAAAGGAACGGTTAAAATGTGCGAACTTTGAGTTGAAATGCCCGTGGTTAAAATCCTAGGTTAAAATGCACGTTTGGGCCACACGCCCCTGCACGAAAAGTGGTCCTTGAGGGGAAAGGGAACGGTAAAACCAATGAGCGTGATGCCCACCGTTTCTAGCAAATGGAACGTGGGGTTTCAAGCTCAGGAGCAGCTCCGAACGGTTCTTTTACTTGTTTTGACCGAATGGAAAGCAGCTACTGCGAGTTTACTTAATATATGGTATAAAAAAAAATATCTACAGGTTATTATTAAATACCGGCATTGAAACCAGCAAATAGGTGTACCTTAATAAACATAAACAGATTTTAACGAAAAGATTTCAGAGCAGGACACAGAAGCTGCTTTCCATTTAATATCTTTACGCCGCTGGTGCTTGAAGCCTCGTACTTCTCGGAGCTGCTTGAAAGCAGTTATGAAAGGAACGGTTAAAATGTGCGAACTTTGAGTTGAAATGCCCGTGGTTAAAATCCTAGGTTAAAATGCATGTTTGGGCCACATGGCCCTGCACGAAAGGTGGTCCTTGAGGGGAAAGGGAACGCACAACGGCGCAAATATTTCTTCAATGTTTCATCATGCGACGTTTCCATTCTGTGCCTGTGCCCCCGATCCAGAAATTAGCCGTACTTTTTCTTCAAATATCTGAAGGAGATAGAAGCTAACATTGTAAATAGATCAATTTAAATTAAAAGTGGATTTATCAACTATCAGCAAAAATTTCCCCAACCATTCGGTAAACTGGCATCCTCTCCAAATTTGGACTATTTGCTTCCCAAATGTTTTTAAAACACCGGTGAACACTCTGTTTTATCTCTAAAGTGAGGCATTTTCTCTTTATAACACTGCCTGTGTCTGACTGTTAAATTTTTTGACAAATTCAAAACGCCCGCTTTGAATGTTCAATATTACAAAAAATAAAACGCTTGCATTGCAATACAAAAAAAGAAAATACCCTAACAGTATTGTACGGGGTGATCAAGAAGGACTGTTTAAGTTGGTAACACTGAATTATATTTTAAATCGTATAACAGGAGTAACTTTCGGTTGTTGATGGCTTGTCGTTGTTAATGCTATACCTACATCAGATATTTGTCAAATAAACCAACAAAACATATCCGGTTGCACTGTTATAAATAACCGAATTAAAAAATTTTCTTAATTGTACTGCCAACTTAAACAGTCCTTCTTGATCACCCGGTATATTGAAAATGGATGGAGTTTAGAATTTTGATTTTGATAGTCCAGATGTTTTTTTAATGGGCTTTGGGTACCGTGAGATCGTTGTCTGCGCTGATTTTCTGCTTCTAGTCTGTGCAATCGCGCTAAAGCAGTACCACCTTTACTTTAATGCTTTAAAGTAAAGGTGGCACTGCCTAAAGTCGTAAGTTAAAGTCACTAGATATAGTATAGTAGTATATCTAGTGACTTTATCGTAAGTACGCCGGCCAAACTAAAAACGCTACGAGATGGCGCTATAAGCTGAGGAATACCAAAGCCAGTAGATACATTTTAAAAGATGTAATATTGGCCAAAACAATTTTTGAAATATTATAAATTTTGTTAATATTTTTAATAACAATAACTGAAAATTTCTCAAATGATATTGGGATGAGTTTTGGTATTGATAAGTGTAAAATGCAATCAATATGTCGCGGTCATTACGAACATTTAGAATATATAACTCAAGAAGGAGAAATCATTAAAAATTTAAATAAAGGAGAATTTTATAAATATTTAGGTATTAATCAATCAAATCATATTCAACACTCAATTATAAAAGAAAATTTAGAAAAGCAATTTTATTTAAGAATTAAATCTATTTTAAAATCAAAATTAAACGGTAATAATTTAATTAAAGCAGTTAATACATATGCTGTTCCATTACTGACCTATTCTTTCGGTGTTATAAAATGGTCCAAAACTAATTTACAGAACATAAACATTAAAACTAGAGTTCTTTTTACTAAATTTAGTAAACACCATCCTAAATCTGCTATTGAAAGATTTAATTTACCACGCGAAAACGGTGGTAGGGGTTTTTCAAATCTAGAAATACTGCTAAAAAATCAAATTGCTTCACTAAAAAATTATTTCCTCAATAGAGCTCGTGATAACACCTTTTTCAATGCTTTGGTTTCAGCCGATAAAGGCTACACACCTTTAAATTTAAGTGATAATATAATTTCAGACATTGTTAACCCAAATATACCTGACACAATAGCAAATATAAAACAGAAGTCTTTACATGGGAGATACTTTAAAGAACTGGAACAACCAGAAGTTAATATTCAGGCCTCTCATGCATGGCTTAAGAAATCAAATATTCACCCTGAGACGGAGGGTTTTATATTTGCAATACAAGATCGTGTTATAAATACAAGAAATTATAAAAAAACACATATGCGGTTTACAATCGATAATTGATAAATGTAGGATTTGCGGAACTGAAGGGGAAACAATTGAACACATTATTTCTTCTTGCACCGTTTTGGCTCAAAGCGAATATAAAAAACGACACGATATATTCGCTAAAATTATACACATGAATTTAGCTGTTAAATTCAATTTATTAAAGAATACACAACCACATTATAGTTATACACCAGAAAGTTGTTTGGAAAATGACAGTTACAAGTTATATTTTGATAGAACAATTTTAACTGACATTCATATTAAGCATAACAGACCAGACATTATTATTTTAAATAAACAACAAAAGCAAGCATATCTTTTAGATATAGCTGTTCCAAATTCACTTAATATAACACAGACATATAACACAAAAATTAATAAATATTCAGAGCTGTCCGTTGCTATGAGAAATCTTTGGTGTTTAGAAAAAATTTCGATTTTACCACTTGTAATTTCAGCAACGGGAATAGTACCGCAATCTCTTTTTAAAAATTTAAAAATTCTGGATTTAGATAACACATTGGTAGTTGAAATTCAAAAAGGTATATTATTATACTCATGTCACATCGTGAGGAAGTTCCTTAACATTGACACAGAACATAATACACAACAAAGTCATAATGCGGAGGCGAGACGCCGGTAATTATGTTGATAAGCACTGCACTATTACTTGATAGTAATATCCGTAATAGTGTATGTACTCCGGCAAAATTGCCGTGCCGCCGGGTGGAGGTGGGATAGTCTATAAATTGTATGTTGCAATATTTTAGTTTTCTGTAGTGACAGTCATATTCTCTCTCATTAATTAATTTGTAACTATTTTCGGCAGGTGAAAAGTCTGTAAAAATATGAGATTTGCAAAGATCACAATTAATATTTTTTAAAGTTTTGGCAACCCATCCAGAAACATACCCAATTATACTTTTATGAATATTTTTCTCAAGCTCAAAATTTTGCAGTTTCGAAATATATTTACATATATTAAAGGTCTCTGGTGAAATCTCATTCTCGTCTCGAGCAATATTTTGCATTTTGTTGATGAGGTCTCTAACATTAAATAAGTCGGGAATGTTCGTACTCTCGCAGTTAGCGCCTATTGATTTCGATCCAAAAAAATCACGTATCAATAAAGATTTAAAACTGTCTCGGAAGTGGAGTGCTGTTGAATTTACTGCACGACATCGCTGGCTTCGAATTTTTGCAAAATAATTTTCAACTGCGTCTTGATTAAAAGATCTAGGTAAAAAGAATTTACATGTTCCACTTTCTATTAATTTCTCATTCAAATCCAAAAATCCTTCTAGTGTAACAATCCAGTTCTTTAAACTTGGGGGTATCGTTTTTTTTTCGCCTTTGTCAACAAAATACATATTTTTTAACGCTTTTATAGCTTCTTTCCAAAAATTCACATTGTCGGAATTTTTCCACACACCACCACGTAGGGGTTTTCCACAAGATGGGCGAAGTGTTCCGCCGTTCACGCTGTCAAAAACTTTATCCAAGAACTTGACTATCTTCGCAGTGCCCAAAGCGTCTTCCTTTAAATTGTTATCAGCTACAAAAAAGTTAACTAGAGCGTTTGCTCGAGTACATATGTTGCAACCTACCAGTTTTAACCATCAGTGAGATAGCTACAGCCATGCTATGACTGAAAACCTGAGTGGCGTAACATACCTAAATATAACAACTGTTCAGACAACGATAATATTATTTTTATTACATATTACCTTCATTTTTGGAATTTTTTCTGGAATAACATGTAGGTCATTAATTTTTGGAAGCGCTCTTAGGTCTCCGCAAGGTTGGTCAGTCAAATAAGCTTGCAATATATGGTTCCATTCTCCCTTAACAATTTCTCCATTGCATTCCCAAATTAGATCTTTTGTAAGTAAATTGTCCCTGATACCTTTAAGTAAATGAGGGGTATCAAACAGAGGAATAATTTCTTCGTTCTGAACTATAATTCTCCTCTTTACGGGTAATTTTCTACTGTTGTAGATCGATCGTGATTCATTGAACAGAGTATTTATACCCGCTTGATTTGCAGCTCCTTGATCACAAATAGTGGCAATAATTTTTAGTCCGCATTTTTGAATTTCACCAATTAATTGTTTTAATACATCGACTATAACAAAAGATTTTGTGCTAGATGAAGAAAACGAAAAATATATCGGTTGCTGCCATTTCTTAAAAATACCACAAATATAAAAGACAAGGACGTGGTCAGCAATTTTTATGTCTGGAGTATCAGTTGCAAACCCATAAAATTCATCAGAATTTTTATCGTAATCGATGTGCGGCATAATAGACATCTCATCGAAAATAAGGGCACACATTTTGTTACGACTATTCAATTTTAAAATCTTTTAGATTGTCAAATATGCTTGATTAAAACCGGCATTAATTGGAACTTTATTAAGCATAGCCATCATAGTTTGTCAAGTGGGAAGTGCAAACATTTTCCTTAATTTTGAGTACGCTCTTCCAGATTGTTTAAATAGTGCTAGAGCCAAAACTTTCTCATCAGTGGTGTATCTGCGTCCTTTTGGTTGGATATTTCGCTTTTTCAATTGTGATAGACAAAAATTTGTAGCATCACTCCCCAAAACTGAGCTTTTCAATTTAATGTCAAATTGTTTAGCCAACCGTAACTGTTTTCGATAAGAAGTTGCCCTAATTTTATTGATACGTGCCACTTTTTTCAATTTTATCAAGGACTGGTACAATTTGTTGGCAGTAGGTGACAGTACTTTTTTTTCAGATTTGCAAGGCTCGAACTTCCTGCTTTGTGACAAGGTGGGAGTTTCAGGAGTTTGTAAGCTGACGGAAGGTGGTATTACTTCATCTTGCAGATGAAATAGTTGGTCTTTTGATGTTTTCTCTAAAAAAGCAAAATGTATACATGACATTTTATGTAAATATCATTAAACTCACTGTATGGAATTCTTAAGGTGGGTACAGCGGTATTTTTCAATTTATTATTTGCAGCAAAATAATGCTTCTCAAAATGCAGACCGCATACAGTGTGGTGATTGTATACTTTCCAACTATCTAATGTTATTAATTGAGTATTATCTATCCGCTTCAACCAATCACTAAAACGCTCCGGATATTTTCCCGGATTGGGAAATCTAAGCCTGGTTGCAACTGGGCGATAACATGTAGGAACACTGCACAATCTCATCAAGATTTTTTAATGTTAGACTTATGCCAAATTATTTGTATGACATACCGTGACATGATTTGAATTCCAATATTTTTGTCATATCCCCCCATTATCCCCCTCTTTTTTAAAATGAAGAGCGCCACCCTACGGCTTGTGGTAGGTGCACTAGCCGTGCTTACAACCCTGACACAAATTTTGTAAGCAACTTTGCATTCTAGATTATACTTATTTTTTCTATGAGGAATACCATGGCCAACTTCATCTAGCTTCCGCTGCGCTCCACACGGCCGTCCCAATACGGGTCTAAAGTTGATTCAGCTAACCTAAAAAAATCGTTTGGTAACTAATCCCATCTGTTGTAAAAATTTTAAAATAAATATTTTTGGGTTGATGTGGAAACCGTGGTTTTTTGTCAGTTTGGCGGCAAAATATTTAAAACATAAATATTACAAATGGGCAAAAAGTGTTTTATTTGTGGAGCAAAGGAAATTTTTTTTGAAATTCCGAGTAACATTCAACTACGCGAAAACTGAATTAAAGCAATTTATAAAGTTTGTGGTAATTATGTTGTCATATATTTAACGATAAAAACATTAATTAGGGATTAAAGTAATGTAAATCCTTTCCTGCTAATTTGAATGATTCAAAATACAAGGATTAATTCTAAAAAAAATGAAATCTTTAAGTTCGTTTTAATCCCTTATTAAAAACTTAATTCTGATCTCAGCTAATATTATACGTTTACTTTACTAGACATCACGAAAATTTAAAAGCAGTAATCTAAATTCACTGTTTGATTTATGTGAACCGGACTTGATACTACCCTTTCAACTGTTAGAGAAAATTCGAAATTTAAGTAAACAATTATTGTTAATCCCAAAAATACCATATATGCAGTTTCTGTTGCTTTCATAGCAGGGTATATTGTAAAAAAAATAAATGAAAAATTCCACAGCGATAGTTGTCTCTCTCCAATATTATGTTTTTCAACCCTTGGTCCTCTTTTACGTTTAATTAATCTTCAAAATCGTGGTGGTTTGACTTATCCAAATTAACAGTTTGTAAGTCTTTTAAAAGAATTGGCAGATATTGCCACAGAAATTTTACCATATTTGGCCCAAGAAAATATTTGCAAACAACTCCTAACAATTTTACATCCACATTTAATTCGTAATTCCCTCTTTATCTGTAATACACATAAAGACAAAA
Source organism: Tenebrio molitor (assembly GCF_963966145.1). Lineage (NCBI taxonomy): Eukaryota > Metazoa > Arthropoda > Insecta > Coleoptera > Tenebrionidae > Tenebrio > Tenebrio molitor. The sequence continues at coordinate 18,156,976 of NC_091046.1, forward strand.
TTTGTAAAGTTATTATTGAATTATTGATGAAACCACTTTTAAATAATTGTTGTTCACAAAAAACTGATTCCATAAAACGAAAATCAATTGCCAATAAACCCATAAGTAGAAAGGTTTTAAAATTATAATACTACGGACCGACCAAAGAAGTACCGGTGTTGGTAATTTCGCCACTAAGCATCATTACGAGATTAACATACAGGTAAATTCGCCACCACCGTTAAACGGCATGCTAAGCCTACGGGTAATTTCGCCACTGTACTTGCCGGAATTAATCTACACCTACCGACCATAAGGAGGGCCCCGGCGGACGGCCGACATAAATATTTCTGTATCTGAGACAGGAAAATTAAAACAAATGTATATGGAAAAACAATTTATTATTTAAGATTACAATGGAAAGATTAATTCTTTATTATTATGTCGTTTTATCATATTATATATAAATTTTTGTCTGTCTCTGACATGCTTATTATGAATTTTTGCTACCAAATGTAGACTTTGTATTTTCACATACCTACAAGTGTAAGTGTAAGTGTCTATTTGAAATTCTTTCAGTTTTTCTAAAAACACAAATAAAGTTGGGTCAGGTGTCAGGTAGTTACTTAAATCCACCCTTATTGGGTATGACCGTCAATAAAAATGTATTGAAAAATATTGGTGGCGAAATTACCCATGGGATTTTACTCAACGGTGATGCGCAAAAGATTAAGGTAATTACTGGTGGCGAGATTACCTGTCCCCAGAAGTACCTACTTATCCACCCATTTATGTTCTTTAGTTGTGTTATTTAAAATTAAGTTCCTTTCGAGTTTTGTTCCTTTTCCATTTTTTAATGTAAATAATGTATTAAATATAGTTATATATTTTTCAGTTTTACAAGACTATTATTTTCGTTTGATTTTCATATCTTTTTGAAACTTCTGGAAACTTTTGGAAAGATACGTCAATCATTGTTATTAACAGTTTTCTCCGCTAGTTGGAGCTAGTTACCAAACGATTTTTTGAGGTTAGTAGAATCAATTTCAACAATGAAAATTGGCGTATTGGGACGGCCGTATGGAGCGCAGCGGAAGCTAGATGAAGTTGGCCATGGGAATACAAAGTTGGTAGAACTGACTAATTTGTACTATGGCGGCCAAAAAATTTTGGCCGTCACTTTCTTGACATTCAAGTAAAGTGTAAATAAACCTTTAGGAATCGTAACCCCACTTTCAATTCTTGTCAGTTTGACAATCAATTTAAACTATAATCAATTCATTTTTGTAATGACGAACCAGAGTTACTAAATTTAGTAACTTTTATCTTGTGAACACATCTTTTTACCGCGAATTTGGGCTTTTAAAAAGTTAGGTTATGGGTCACGTCATTTGTTCTGTCAAAACTGGTCCCAATCAAAGTATAGTGAAATTAAATTTGTTTAATTATTTTGAAAAAAAAAGCAAAGTTGCACTAAACAAATACGAAAAGGCAGTTGAACGTAACAATGAAATAATTTTGCATTTTGCTACTCATCCTCGTCATGGTCACTGTTTTCTAAGTCCGAATCGGAATCTTCAACCAAATTAACAGTAATTAGGGATACCTATGTCATGGATGCTAAAGTTTCCCATCAGCCTTGTTCTTGTTCTTCATTTAAAATTTTGTACATACTTCTGGGACTGAAGCCTGTACAGCACTTAGGGAGAGTTTTATTTTAGATTAGCATTTATCGAAAAAACATCCGCCACTGCTTCTACAATTTTTCACTTTACGTATTTACGTTTCCATTATCTCCATGAGTAATTTCTTTTTTTCACTACTAGTCTCAGAAGGCGTCATTATTGACTCTCGAACCGACCCCAGAAGTAGAATTTCTCTCCCAAGGTTAATAATAATTTTCATTATTAACCAAGGTCAATAATGAACAGCCGTCACCTAGCAACGAAAGATTTTCTTTGATTTTATTGGTTAACGTAGACAGACGATTTTCAATTTTCATAGCAACCGTTGAAAAATGAGAACTCGGATCGTCGCATCGGACAAACAAATTTAATTAATAATTATTATTAGAAAGGGTTTTAACGGATCTAGTAGTGAAAAAAATAATATATACACCACGCTAGAGAAGACAATTTTAAGCCTCGCTTCTTTATTCCCCTCGAAGCTTCGCTTCTCGGGGAATGAACTACCTCGGCTTAAAAAAATATCTTCTCTACCTTGGCGTATAACATACTATTATTTTGTTGAAAGCCTTTAAAATGTGCTGCTTCGTCTGCTTGCTTATTGATGCTTTACTCGGTTTTGGAAATTCATTCATTTTGGCAGTGACAATAAGACAATTTAAATCATTGCCAACTGTCGAATTTTCATTTATTTTGTAAAAAAATCTAACAAAAAAAAAGTTCCAGTTAGTTCGTCGTTACAAAAATGAATGCATTATAGGTGAAGCTCAGATATTCCAAAAATCCGACATGAATAAACAAAATTAGCGCAATCGTACATACTCGTGGATAACCTGAGGTAAACGTTCTGTCTAGTAGAAATGACAAAATAATTTTGAGTTTTGAAATTTACCACCCAAAAAATAACGTTCATAATCAAGACGGTATTCATGATGACAATAAAGTACGGATTACAATTTTTCTTTGAATTGACAGACAATGACGGCCATTTGCCTGGTTGCCATTTAAAACAATACTTTGAATTTTTCCCCCCCCGCAAAAATTACTCGTGACGTCATAATACACTAAACTTTTACCACAAAGTCTGTCGATCACGTATTAAGTGTCACTAGAATAAAACCCAAAAAACCTCACAGAACTTATAAACCTTGGGTTCGAAAATTCAAAATTTCTGGGTTGATTTTATGTCACGAGTTACTTTTCTCCTCCGCCCCCTAACGAGGCAACCTACTATAGTCAGTTCTACCAACCTTGGAGGTTACTTGGTTATTTGGAGGTTATTGGTTACTCTATTCCACTAACCAATAGGGAAGTAGCATTTCGTTGCAGGATTTTGTAAATGGCGTGCGCAACCGTCTACCAGGAAAAAATATACAATAGTTTTTACCCACGGTCAGTTGTACTTGTACGTCGCAGCAAGTAGAGTTCGATCATTAGATGGTTTGAGATTTTATACCGGATGTCCCAGAACTGCCGCATGATATTTTAATAACGTATTCCGGAGTGAAAATTAAGACTAAATTTGAAAGAATAAATGTCGAGGGCCGTAGGGTATTTAAAGGGTAAACTATTAAAATTAACCAATCATGTGAAGCTTTTTTCAACCTGTTTTAAGGTATATTAAGTAATCCCACTAGTTGCTAGGAAACAACTTACATTTACATTTTTCAAAATTCTTATAAATTTAGCTGGTTAACTGTACTTGACAGAAATGAAGTGTCAATGTGATATTATTTTTATAATAGCTGCGTTGAGGCACGTCACCTTGCGATGAAAGCGTAAATGTTGAGCTGACAAACGTTAATACACTCCTTGAAACTAGGGAAAAATATCGAGATTCATGTTTGATTGGAATAATACCTTAAAAAAAGCTGGTTTTTAAGTAGGGTAAAACAGAAAAGCCATATTGTTTTGAATTTTTAAAATTAAAAAAAAAGTTTAATAAACAATCAAAAACCATAACAGTTAACAATTCGTAGATACTCTTATAATAATTGCTCAAAATGACCTCCACGAATTTGAATACAAAGGTGTGCTCGTCTTATTAAGCTTGCTTGGGCGCCTTGAATCATTTGAGGTGTAATTGTTGCCAAAGCTTCATGCAATCTATCATCCAGTTGTTCTAAAGAGTTCACCGGTTCACGATAAACATAGTTTTTCATGTAACCCCACAAAAAATAGTCTAAAGGTGTGAGGTCAGGCGACCTAGCCGGCCAATTTATTGGCCCGCCACGTCCTATCCAAGAACCAGGGTATCTTCTATCAAGGACTTGTTGAGCTTGAGTTGTATAATGCACTGGAGCACCATCGTGTTGAGACCAGGGATGTGCCAAGAATTGCAATGGCACATCGTCTAGAAGATCAGGCAATTCATCATTAAGAAAATTGGCATAGACTTCACCATTTAATCTTGGAGAAAAAACATTCATCCGTAAATAAAATACTTTTTACAAAGTTGGGATTTGCTTCATGTTGTTGCAGTAACCATTCACAAAACTGCACTCTGAGAGGAAGATCTTCAGGCAAGAGATTCTGTACACGCGTATAATGATAAGCGTGTTGTCGATTATCCTTTAGAATCCGCTGTGTTGTGCTTTTTGAAATGTCAAACATACTAGCGACGCTTCTAATACTTAACGTTCGGTCTTCCTCAAAAGTCTGAAGAACAGCCTCTTCATTTTATGGAGTGCGAGCCTCTCGCCAACTCCTTTAGTTTGAGGTACTAAATTCCCCCGTATTCCTAGCGCGACTCACCAAACGCAAAAATACATTTGCAGGAAAACGTGCAGCGTAAGCTTCTACGGCTGCGTAAGCACTTTCACCACATGCTCCATAAACTATGAGCATATCATAGTACTCTGCAGCGGTAAACATTTTCAAAACTGTTCACTTTTTGATTTTATGAAAAAATATTACTGTCAAAATGACGTTAAGAAATGTCACAATGTAATTTATTATTCAATTACAGCGGACCAAATAATTCAAAGAATTTTATCGTATTATGAAAATCCATGGAAATGAAACAAAGTAATGAACTTACCTAATAAAGCAATTAACAAAGGTCTTATGATTGGTCAGCGAAAATCGCTTACAGTATAGATACTATAGGACCCTGGACATTTTTTCTTTCAATTTTAGTCATGATTTTCACTCCAGAATACGCTATTAAAATATCATGCGGCAGTTCTGGGACACCCGGTATTTCCGAATATAACGGTCAAGGTCATTTATGCAAACGATGAAAGAGTTTTTACAAAAATCATCGTCTACAGTCTACACAGAAGTTTTGAATCATTAAATTCATTTTCAAACTATTTTAAGTTCAATGAACAACATTTATTTTTTTTTTTGCATATCGTAATGAAAGTGGCACTTTTTTTACACGCGTCAAAATCGTAGTGAAAGTAGAACTTTTTTACACGAAAAATCGTAGTGTAGTGAAAGTACCGTGTGAGCAACAAGTACTGATCGAGTTGGCAATAAATTCTGGTGATTTTTGGTGACTTTTATGTCATGTTCCAACGAGAAAACCATTTTATTAATAAAAGATTACAAAAACCAAGACGTTTAAATTTTAAATTTATACCAGCTGTCAATAATGTCAATAAAACAAACCGAAATAGGTACAATTCAGTCTTGAAAATTTTATGTAAAATTTTTTTTTTGCCAACTGAAACAGTTATTGTTGCTCACCCTGTAGTACTATTGGGGACACGGAAAGCTGGGCAGATGTGTCATTCAGTTGTCAAAATTTCTAAACCATACCTTAGCTACTCATAACCAAGCTTAAATTAATTTGACAGTTTTTTTGAAAATATCAATCATAATGACAGTAACGGTGCATTTACATTGACACTTTTTGAAATGACAATAGCAAACTGCCCAGGATTCCATGTCCCTCATTGTACTTTTTGCATCATTTTATTCCACTCCTTGGAGGTGATTGTCAAAGCATATCTACTTTTTTTTTGTAATTTTTCATAAATCCTTTTATTATAGACCAAATTTCTCAACTTTTTTCGATATGCAAAAAATAGTGTGCACAACACGTTATGAAAGTCTCTTTTTTTCACTTATTTGCTGCAAATTCGTGAAAAAAAGTATGACTTTCTGTTTGAAATTCCCGTTAATTTCAAATGGTACGGGCTCAGACGGCGTCGATAAAACAGATACCATTATCATTATCGACCTCACGGACCATCAACAGAATTAAGACTTTCAAAACCCGTATAAAACATGGGAGACACTGACAACACTAGCGCTGCTCTAGCGTTAGGCCAAACTAAATTACCGAATTTACTCCTTAATCCGATCGGGAATTTCCGTTTAAAAAGAAGGTTGATATTAATTAATAATGTCATCAGTAATTTTGAATTTTCTAATTTCTGTCAAGGTTTAGTCAATAAATTTTATAAATTGTTCTACAAAATAAATTACTACAAACCAGTAACTTGAGATCATTTTTCGTTAACTTTTTATTTGGTAAGTTATCTTTTTCTTTTTGAAAAAGTACGAAATATGGTTTTTCAGATCGCAATTTTTATTTTATTTATTTGGATATGAGAAAAATTAAACATAGTTTAATTAAATTAAATTAATTTAATTAAATTAAACATAGTTTAATTGTCTGTGATCGACCTACACACTGATGAAAATCATCAAGTTTGTTCCTACAGAAATCCGAAACTATCCGCAACTGTCAGGATTCTGCGCAGTGAAGTTTTGAGCGTTCCAACAGCTTCCAGCACAAATCCATGAATTAAAAATCCCTTGTTCCAACAAAACTTCAACCTAGTTCATAACTAGTCGAAAAAGTTTCTGACAAATCCCGAAATTTTGTATCCGACGCATGCGCATTCTTGTGTGTGAGTGAGACATACGCGTATGTACTTACGTTCCACAACCTTTCCCTTGCCTTTATCTTGTCAAAATACTCAAAATATAACCTCAATCATCTCAATATTTTGATTGCTGTCTTGTGGTTGTGTTGTGCGAATATTGTGGTTGTTGGAATAAAGATGAGCGATTTTTCATTGGAAAGCGATGATTCATTATCAGTTATCACCAAACACAAAACAATAATTGTTACAAAATGTGTATAATCTGTTTCAAAATCAAAAATCCACCACCTGTTGAATTATGTTGGCAGAAAAAAAGAAATCCCTAGAATAAGTTTCATTTTTTTGGGTTGGGCCTACCTCCCGCCATAATTTGACATTGAACTGTTGAGTTTGTTTACGTAACACAAAATAATTATTATGTACAAAAAGGTGGTAGCTACTATATCATACCTTTTGAGTGAAATAATAAAATTAGAATAAAAAACACGATGAACTACGACCAAAACGACGGTCCAACAGTTTTCTTTCATAACCCCACTTTTTTCTGACACTTGCAGACACACTAAAAACAAAAGTTGGCGACGTTGTCGGTTGTATTTTCGAGGTAGAATGCAGTGTTGGTGGATTTTTGATTTTGAAACAGATTATAGGTTACGTTTTGGACACGTTTTCTAAAACCTACAAATGAAAATTGAAATACCTACTGAAAACCAAAAAAGAACCGCGAATATCCGTTCCGTGATCGACTGTGTTCGGTCTACCTCGGTAGTTTGCTGTTCCATCGGAAAATCCCGAACGAGTTGCAAATTTGTCAAATTAGGCGCACGCGCATCAATATATAGTTGACTCAAGTTGCAAAAAACCACTTGTCATTTGCAACTGCATTTTTTTCATATTTCTGAACCAAATAAAGGCACAAAGGGACCAGAAAATCATAGTTTGGGTTGAATATTTTCCATATAAGTACAGTTTTAAAGTAATTTCAAATGACTAATGCCATAAAAGTGCTGTTGTAAATGCAAAGTGGTTTTTTGCAACTTGAGTCAACTTTAGTTGGAAATTAATTTGGAATATTGTGTAGGAACATACTTATCATACAAGGCAGTAATCATAAAGCGTTTTTTCGCGAATAACCGTGTAACAGTATTCGGTTAGAAACGGTTTCCCCCCACTTTTACTCACTTTTTGAGTAACACAGTTTACGCGAAAACGCAGCGGTTATTTTATAGTGTTATTCCCCTAAGTTATTTGTTATAAAATATTAATTAAAAAGTTTAACAATTTCCAGTTATTCAGTTTTTCACTTCTATGAGTTCTGTGTATTTCCAACTCTATGTGCAGTGATATGACAGCAGACGCCACAAATATGGACTTATTCTTTGTGTTAATGGATTCGTTTTTTTCGAACGATACTGAAATAATCGTTTTGAAAATGCATGAAACTCTTTTTAAGAAAATGAAATTACTAAAAAGAATTAGGGAAACGCATATAAGACAACATGTGAATTATAACATATGGTTGAATACTTATAATGAAACTCATTTTTTTGAATTGTTTAGAATGCAGAAAGCAACCTTTTATAAGTTATTACATATTATAATTTTAAACGATCAGACACGACTCATACAGAAGAGATATAGGGGAGGAAATCATGTTATTCCGCCAGAAAAAGGTTTACTTGCATTTCTCTGGTACATGTCCAAACAAGATACTCTGTTATCTATTGCTGATCGTTTTAATTTAGTTCCTTCAACAGTAATGCACTTAGTCAATGCCTTTCTTTACGTACTGTTACAATTAAAGGGAAAGTATATATTTTGGCCCAAAACACAAGATGAATACCAAGTTATTTGTAATGGTTTTACAAATTACCCCAACGTTGTAGGGGCCGTTGATGGCACACACATCAAAATAAAAGTACCTGCTAATCAGCACGATAGTTACGTAAATAGATACCAAAGTCATTCCATCAACTGTATGGGTATTTGTACTGCGAATAAAATTTTCACCTATGTTTTTGTTGGATACCCAGGTTCTGTGCATGACTCCAGAGTTTTTTCAAATTCATCGTTGGTGCAACATATAGAACAATTTGGGAAGCACAAATATTTCCCAATGGAAGAATACCACTTAATAGGAGAGCGCATTTCCACTAAGATCCTGGTTAATCACTCCTTATTCGCGGAGAAATAATTTGATTAGAAGGGAAAAACATCATAATTTTTGTCTAAGCGGAGACAGAGTTTGTATTGAAAATACTTTTGGCATTTTGAAGGGGAGATGGGCACGACTGCAGTATATCAATACATATTCTGTCAGTAAGGCGATTGAAATCAGTACAGTAGCATGTGTGCTCCATAATTTCTGTTATTTAAATAACGATGAGTGGCAGTATGACATATATGAAGACATGTTGAATGAAGAAGAATATGTCAACAATAACAGAGAAGAATTTCGACTAGGAAATGAAAAAAGGAACAATATAGCAATGAATTTGGCAAACTAATCAATAGAATATTTTACTGACAAAAATATATTTAACCAAATTATAAACTCTCAACAATAATAAATGAAAATGTTATTCTGTTAAAAATCTTAAAAACAAAAAACAAACAAAACTTTTACTTTTAACTTTACTCTGAATCTGACGAAGAGGTCCTCTTTCTTTTTTGTTTTATTAAACGTTCAAATTGGTCTAATAAACGTTCTCTTTGTTCCGTTTGCTTCAGTAGTATATTTTCAAATGATGAAAACTGTTTCTGTCTTTGTTCTTTATCTTCAGCATGTTGTTGTTTTAACAGGTTTATTAGGTTATTAGTACTAGCTGGTCTAACAGTCTTGTGCGTTGAAAACCTATTTTTAATCCTAACATTTTTGTCAACAATCTCAAGGTTTACTTCTTCATTTTCACTTTCTTCAGTATTGTCATTTGTTACCTCTAACGTATCTTGAAGATTTTTTAGGAGTGGATTTATCTTTATGGCCTAAAATGCCGTGCATTTCATTGAAAAATGGAGGTGGTTCTCTTTTTTCTTCTCCTGTTTGTTTTACATGTTGAATGTGTTTTAAATATTGTTTTTGCAGGTTGGCAAACTTTTGCCTTAATTTTTCAACAGCCTCTTTACCTTCCCCAACGTTGAAGCCGCTATCTGCCATTTCTTTTGCAATTTTTTTCCACAACTGACTTTTTATATGTTTTTTATCATCAAAATCTGTTGCATATTTGTCTCGAAGGTTTAGAAACAGAAGTGTAGCTTCCTGGTCAGTTGCATTTGGGCGTTTTGAACACCATATATTGCACTTCTCTGATACATCATTATCGTTTCTAAAGCTGGTGGAACAAGAATCAGATGTAGAACATGAAGGTGAGACTGATGCTTCTGTATCTTGAGATTGAATTTTTAATATATTTTGTAAATATTGTTGAGCTTGAGCGGGATCTATGAAAGATATGCTTTTTAAAGTCAAACATTAAAATACCTACAACAGTACCATTCAGAAGAATATTTGCTGTGTTTAAATCCACATTAAGTATTATATCTTCTCCTTTATTATTTAAGGAAATTTCAACCAACTCGATGCTCTCAGACATTTTCAAAGGACACCACAAAATTCGTCACAACAATCGTTCACTTCAGTTCACTTAGAGCATAACCTCAATCAACTTCACTTACCCACGTTGCGACCAAGGTTACTCAAATCCCTAACACAGGTTACTAGTATGACGTAATTTATGACGTCATGATCATTTCCCCTCAAATACCGTTGCACGCAAAAACGAGGTGGTTACAGTAACCGACTTACCGATAGATCAACGCGAACTCGCGAAAAAACGCTTATAGTCAATCATCATCATCAGTAGTTAAAAGAAAATCATCATGCAGTAAATGATTAAAATGATTAAAATACAGACATCAAAAAAACTGTGTTCCATCAACAAAAAAATGAAGACTTCCAGCCACCTTCCGATCCACCAGTATTAGCAGATCCTCAACACTTTCATAACTAGTTGTACAAATAACTAACGGGCCTTCAAATAAATTTATATTTAGAGCAACCTATGGAAATTCAATTGTTTGCAACATTTTTCCAGCGTAGAAAATGACACAAGAAACGTCTGACATTTAACGAAATAAATAATAAAATGGTTTATATTAATAACATAATTACATAACATTTTTGTTTTATAATACAAAAATTTCCGATAATATTGCCGAATCTGGAAAAGTGCCCCGAATGCTTGCAGCGTTTCCACGTTGAATGGCAAGGGAAATCCTCTCGAAAAGGATTTTCTTTGATTTTGAATCGCCTGATTCCGCAATAAGTCGATTTCCGATGACATTAATGAAATCGATGGCTTCTTTGCACCAAGGGCTAAGGTTTCAAATGCTAAACACGTAGTTTGACGAATTGATTGAACTATATTTGCTATGTTTGCGTTTGCAAGCCATTTCAGCGGCAAATTAGGTTAGAAAATATTTTTAATTTTTGTAGTGCATTTTCCCTATTCTCCCTCCACGAAATATGACAATATGAAATTGGGAAAAAGCTTACTATGCAACCTGTATAACTCCGGAGAATAATTGGTTACCTACAAAAATTATCTTTACACTGTTAACAGAATTAGAATGTCGCCTACGCCTACTCTAAATATAAATTTATTTGAAGGCCCGATATAACAGCCCGGTTTTTTTGTTTCAATAAAAAATATGTACATACTTACACGACCAAAATTTATTGCTCGCGACAGTACATAAAGTCCATTCAAAAATCAAAAAACCACCACTTGTTGCTTTAGGTTGGTAGTTATTTTTTCATACTCTGTTGGTAACTATAAATTATGACATTAATTTGATTCAAAATAAAATTCAATTGCTTTCAATTTCGTTCAAATTGTTTTATTATTGCTCAGCAGGTTTCATTTATGTATTAGTTCTATTATTTTTACGTAAGCATGCCCAGAACAGAATTCACACGAACCCCCCATAAATTTGAGTAATTTGACACTTAACCTAAAAATTACAATTCTCACCAAATTGTACACTAGACAGCGTTGCCGATAGTAATTATCGAGGAAAATGAGACTTTGGTGGTTTTTTCATTTTTGAATGGACTTTACATGTCCCAGAGTTGCGAAAAAGCTCCATAACTTGTTTTTTATTAAAGATATCAACTATTACTTTTTTCTAGATGATAGCTACTGCACATTCGGAAAATATTGCGGTATATATACAGTGTGTCTCAATATACTGGCTAGGTTTCATTTAAAAAACATATCTTTAGTGTTTTTAGTATATTGGGACCACCTATATATACAGGGTGCGTCCTAAAAAAACGCCGCAAGCCATATCTCCGTTATTTATGGCTCGATTTAAATAAAACAAAAACTGGAATAAATCACTTTAAAAACACTATAAGCACAACAAAGACTATTTTTTTTCAAAAAGTCATTCAAGGTCAGACGATAGTCAACTTTGTTTTTTCAAATAGCTTGGTGTATTTTTTTATACCCATTTTGAAACAGATTATTTTTCTGAATCTAATGATATGCCACATGTTAGAATGCATTTAACAGTAACCGCGAAAATAAATTAATAAAATAGCATTATTGAAAATTTTTTCATATACAGAATGGTCCCGATATAACCAATTTCCAAAAATCAAGTATCCATAATTTACCATAGCAAATGTTCGAAATTACCTCCATTCTCTCTAAGGCACATTCGACACCTTCCACTAACGCCCATTGCGGCGTTTAATAAAAATTCTGGTGGTATTTGTTCACATACTGCTACGATTCTTCTTACTAAATCATCTCTGTCATCGGCCGGAGTCAAATAGACATTGTCTTGAATGTCCCTATAGCTCTCTTAGTCACTTTGCAAAATTAGAATGCACTTTTATTACTGTTTAATGTGACTGCTTGATTAAAAAAAATACATTTTTTAATTTCTTCTTTTTGTTTCTATGCATGAACATGGTTGTTTACATTTTCATATTTAAAATAAAACTGAGCAAAAAAAGTTGATGGTGCAATTTGAAAAAAAAGTTGACTATCATCTGTCAAAAACACAACTCAAGAACACATATTGGATCAATTCAAACTGTAGCCCATTTAAAACGATTTTGTTTGACACATCATTTATTAAAATCGTATGAAAAATAAGGAAGTTACAGCACCAAAGATTTTTCATAATACACCCGGTATAATTTGAAAAAGATAGGCAAATTAACTGTGAAGCCTTGGCAACCTGGTCAGTATAGCAATAAAAAAAACCAAAGAAAATGTTACGCGTTGTTGTTTAATTATGGCTTAGCCAAGCTGAGTACAGTCGAATACAAAAAAAAAACTAGACAAAAACAGTTTCCTCTATAAATAATTGTTTTTCCTCAAAATGTTATTGTATATTTAAATGTAGCTTTTCTAATATCGAAAACTTCTTCTCACTTTTTTTGCATTCGGCTAGGCAACCAAGAATACAGTCGTAGTCAGCTGCTAACCAAAATCGAACAACTGGAAGACCGGACCAAGCAGTCGAAAACTTCTTGTCTATTTTTTTTTTGCATTCGACTGCACCTTATTGCTTTTGAAATCAGCAATGTTAAAATGGACAAAAAATGAAAAATTAGTCAAATAGGGTTCGCGCAGAGCAAACAACTTTGAAAGTCAAAGTCACTAGCTTTAGCTTTAATACCGACAGAAAATCACATTTTCATGGCTTGCTTAGATGCACATTTATATGAAATTGAGTATAGTATTATGCTTAACTAAATTGACATGCTTCAATTTTGAATCACTTTACGTATCTTTTTCATTTTTCAGTTTTTAATAATCAGTTTAAACATCTAGAAACTGAGTAAACAATAAACTTGAAGAATCGAAGAAAATTGAACAATGCTATAAACAATACATATAGGTATTTTAATTTTTATAAATTCTTCTTGCGTAGTAAAATTCGTTCAGGTTTCTTTTTTAAAAATTGAATAAATCCTCATTTCATAAAAATTTCATATTTTTCTGAAAATGAATAGAATAGAAAAAAATTGTAACTAGAAAGTTGTTTCTATTTATAATAAGTTGTAATATTACAGATTCTAGGTTATTGTTGACCCGTAGTGATATTAAAGATTAATAGTTCGTTTAAATACTTTCGCGTTAAATGTTTTATTATGAAATATCAAGAAAACCGCGCAGTATATTCTTTGTTAGAATTAATTGTTATGAAACAAATAAATTAACTACGAGTAGGTACATGTTTTCTTTTATTCAGCCGTTATAAAATATTGACCGGAAAGATTAGAATTTATGAGATGTGTGCATTAGCTAACTGTAACAGCAAAAAATGCAGCGATAAAAGAAAAGATTAAGAAATAAATCATTTTCATTACCTTAATTATTTGCGTGAATACATTATGAAGATTTTGCCGTATGAATCTGAAAGCACGTATGGCAGAACCGTTTACTGGACCAGTTACGCAGGTTATCTCACTATCTGCACAGTGAAGGTAAAGAAAAATTTAACCCAAAAAGATACTAATTATACAGTTCCTTTACATCCCGATAAAATACATTTTTCGAGAATGACATTTATAAGGTTTATGTATCGAGCGATCAAATTAATTTGTAATTGAGTTATCCATGGATTTGAATCCGTATGTCTTTTACAATTCTACCCTATGTCCCAAGAGGGAATAATGGGATCTACTACTATGTCTTTTATGATTGATATGTCGAGATCTAACCCATGTTTCAAGCTATGTTTATTGGAGCGTGGAGTTCAAGTAACGACATAAGATTTCCGATTCATGGATAACTCGATTACAAATTAATTTAATCGCTCTTTATTTAGAGGGCATCATATAATTTTAATGTACTGATAGTTATATTAAGAAAGTAATTCGGTAATGTATTATTGCAGAAGTAATTAATCTATTAATTAATTTAAGTTTTTAATTTAAATTAAATTTAAAAGCGTGTTTTACTACACGCAAGAGTTAAGTAAAAATATTTACAGAACAGTATGAGGATTTAAAACGTGTTTTTGTTATTTCGTTTTGTTTTTTCATGACATCCATTGTAGTGTATCAGTATACTTGCTAAACTGACTTACCTAAGTTAACTTAAAATAAAGATCCAAATGTTTGAACATCTTGTTACTGTTATTCTCTAACCTAGCTTAACGCAATGATAAAACCGTCAGAAGAAAAATCTGTTATTTGAACTGAATGAATAAGAAAATAAAACGATAAATAATGAAACCACAAAATTCTAAGTACGGTAAAATTTGTTTGCTATAGAATCGGGTCATCTTAGAAATGGTACAGAGTCCAATAATAATCGATTCAATAGAATATCTAGATATTAGATCTCAGGATACATCTATCTATGTCTAGATACACCTCTGCTAGATCTCGGGATCTATCCATCTCAGGGTTCATCTCTGCTAAATATTTTATTGATTTTTTTTGTTTATGTTTTGATCAACTCTGTGCATATGCATTGCTCAACTACAATTATATAGAACGATATTTCACTGCTCTTTGCTTGAGTGCATTTAAAATTAGAATATTTTCACTATATTTTACCTAATGGAACAGGTATTTTTGTATTTTTCTCACTAATTTAACGCTACAACCACAGAATTCAGAGACATATACAGTTAATTTCAAGTATTCTCAATAATACGTGGACATGTAGGCCGCTTGGAAGTCATTTTATGCTTGGCAAATTTTCTGTGAGCCTTCCGAATTTGCATTGTCTTTAGCAATTGTCTTATCGAACTTATGTTTAATTGTTTACATCAGATAAAAAGTTACAGTTATGGATGTCGACCGAACGGGATTTTGTTGTGCGCATTGCATCAAAAATGCTGAAAGTTTCATTTCTTTAATGTGAAATGCGTTGAAAAGTTTTAGTTTGATACACATCCTATTGTAGATTATCAAGTAATTGTGTAATAAATAGTTTAAGTCGATCTGAGATATTTCCGCATTAGGTAATTGGGTCATCTCATTATAATGAAGGCATGTTAAAATAATACTATGCAAATGACCACTTAACACAGAATTCAGTTTTTAGGTTTCTTTAGTACGGATGCGATTACACAAAGTGATGCACGAAACCAGTTGATTAAAGATATATGTAGTTGTAATATCGATCCTTTCCGCTTCAGTTGCTTCTGAATAAGGTCAGAAAATAAACCGATGTTGTTTTGTCGTTTTATTACTACAATAAAAATAATACGATCAATTAACCTATTAATGAAAAATATTATCTTGCGGAAAGTACTCATTAAGAGCAGTAGGTTGGTAGGTGTATAAAATTTAAACTCATTAACAAAAACATGGAATTTTGCTACCTACTTGAAAAAAATAAAACAAAATATGTTTTTGAAATCGACGTTTCGCCTCTATTTTTCGGATGTTTGAAACCATCAGTAATGTCATAAAAAATCAATTTAAAAATTGTGATATACGTGACTCGCTATATTGGAATTGGCCCAATTCCATTTTATCTAAAAGTGATAGCTATGCATTTTATTGTATTTTAGGACTGGCACCAAATGGTGCAGATGTAGACATTTAGATTAAAAATACTGCTCGGCATTTGACGTGGAACATTATAAATAACAACTGTAAACATTTTAATAAGAACAATTAACACGAAAGTATTGTTAGATATGGAGAAATACTATGTTGTTTGGCGTGAAATAAAATTTAGAAAGGTTACTGCTGCAAAATTGGGAGATAATTGCTAAAAGACAATTTCAAATAAAGATGTCAGTTTGGTTCAAAAAGATCGTGAACGCCTAATAGGATTTATGGATATTCGTTACTGTGGTTTTTGGTTGCAAACAAAAGATATCGTAATCATATCAAAAATGTAAGGCAGCTAATTCCTTGTAACAGTTGCAAATGGCTAATTTCTCGCTAATTGATAGATGTTTTTTCGTTTCACCATCAGTTTTTGGTTTCTAGAGGCATATTTGGTTGAATTTGCGCAACAAACCTCTCAATTGATAGTAACCAACGTTAGGCATTGAAAATTACTTTTGATTATTTTTTCATGTTTATAACTTCCAATAGTTCATCAGCATTTTTGATCACATGTTCAAATCTGTCCAATTGTGAGAATAATCTAAGTACATTATCCAAGTGAGAATAATTATAGTTCGTATTTTGTTTTAATTTTTCTTTAGTGACAACGTATTTTTTAATTTGACAGTAAGTGTCATCAATTGTTGAATATGAACGAAAAACGATTCTGTGCGATAATATATCTATTTTTTTTTTGTATTTTTGATTTTGTACTCATGAAAAAATAATCCTACGAATACCCCTCGAGAGTGAGAATAAATTGAAAATAATTCTCCAGATTCTTTCTCAAACTTGTTGCCAGATGGCAATAGCCACTCAAGCCCTCCGGGCTCTCGTGTCTATTGCCTGGTAAAAAGTTTTCGAAAATCCGTCGATTTATTTTCAATTTATTCTCACTCTCTTGTGATATTATTACAGACAATAACACATAGAAAATTTCAACCAATCAGCTTGTAGTATTTTGAATCATTGGACCAGTTAGGAACGAATTACACCGATAATTTAGCATGGTCCTAAAATTATCGAAAAATTATCACTTATAATATCCCTAGTGCAGTGATTATTTCCGGAAATTTTTTCGAATGCATTTTTAAAACGTAATAATTAGCCCGAGTGGAACACGAGGGCTAATTACGTTTTGGAAATGCATGAGAATAAAATTTCCGGATATTAATCAATGCACGAGGGCATATTCGGTAAAAAAATCGTAACGACACAAATCCTAAAAAGAAGTAATCTGAATCACGTGTTGTTCTTAATTCTAATACAACTTCAAGTAGTTCTGATGTATTTTCCAGAGGGAATGTTTATTACAATAATTGTATATTTCATTTTAAGTGATTTGTTTTAATTTTTTTATCTGTATTTTCAATAATAATTGTGTAATTTAATAAACATCTTTGACAGCAAAAAATTTCCACTTATTAATCACAGTTAGGTTGGTCTACCTACAAAAAATTTCCAAGAAATTTTTTTGTTGCCATGGTTATGGCTCGTGAACTAATTTTTCTATTGGTCATTAATGAGTGTCGTACGATTTTCATATATTATACAACTAGAGGATTGAAAATTCTCGATTATACGAGACGTGTTGCCCGGAAACACCACGAGATCGTAGATCGAGTGGTGTTTCCGGCAACACGTCGAGTAATCGAGAATTTTCCATCCTCTAGTTGTATACGGGTAGACTATATCATGAATTAAATAAATAAATAAATAAATAAATAAATAAATAAATAAATAAATAAATAAATAAATAAATAAATAAATAAATAAATAAATAAATAAATAAATAAATAAACAGGTTCCCGAAACCGACTGGGCACATTCAGTAGCAGAGCGATTTAATGTGACGTTAATGTGACGGCTAGCGCAAAAAAATTTGTAAGTTAAGGCGGCGAGCGAAAATACAAAGGTTGGTATATTCGAATATACAAAGGTTCGTATATTCGAAATCGCCCTGGTTACTACAATAACCGCTGTAATACATGGTAACTAAAGAAAATCAAAGATTCTTATTGGTTTATAAAGTAATGAATGATATAGTCGCTGTAATCATCTCCACCTTCCTAAAATTATCGCTGTAATTTTCTCCTCCTTCCTCGAATTTTGATAAACTCATTTTTGATCCACAGTAAAATTTTTGTTGTTTTCAATTACGTTAACTAACGCTTTGAGAGTCATAAGAATACGTATAAATTAAAAAAATTGTGTAAAATTTGAAAATGGAATTTTCCTTCGTGGAAATGTCATGCCGAATACAACTCGATGGTACGAAATTGCGGGAAATTTTTCTCCTCATTTTACTCGTATTTGTTTCTTAGACAATTTCAAATTGTCGTCGAAACAAATACTCGTATAATGAGATCGAAAATTTCCGGCAATTTCATACCCTCTCGTTGGATTACTAATGAAAATTTTAGTTACCTACATACAACATAAAAAACGTAATTTTCCTAATAATTCGAATCCTAGGAAGTAAATTCTTGTTGACATTACTATAGAAACAACTAATTACCTCACCTACTGTGAGGATGGATACATCATATTTGTAGATAAGGTAAATACGTATATAGAACTAAAATGTTATTCGATTTATAATGACGGCTTGCTAGCATTATGCATATCCACCGTAATTTCCAGTAAGTGTAGCGAGCAAGTCATTTGCTTTTGTATGAACTCAACATGAGCTTTCCCAACGGTATCTACCTACTTTTGCTATTTACACGTCATCGTGAGCACGGACTATGCTTTGAATATATTCAGTTATTTTACTGAAGTGAAAAATAAGAATAAACGATCAGTGTCATCATATAGAGAAAGGGAAATGTTCAAATTTAATTGCAAAAAATGCGATGGAGTGAAGGGCAAGAGAATGTATGCTGTTATGTTAAAATTCAGTTACTATTATAAGTAATTAACTTTTGTTCAAGATTTTAATGTGAAATTTATTACAGCTTAGGATATAATGCAGTGTAATTATAATGTGCAATACTGTATAAGTCTAACAGTAACAGAAATTAAAGTATGTAGATAGTATATTTTCACTTAATCAAAAAATATTATTAACGTTATAATGATCAAATAAAAGAAAAATTGCCTTCTATTAGTATTGAAGTATACATTTTAAAATAAATTAATTTAAATTTTCCTGAAACCTTTTAGTGGAATGAGGCCACAAGAACGAAGTACTAAAATGGAACATGTGTCCGCTGCAAGTAATTATAACGGAATTCATTCTTTACAGCAAAAGTTGAACACTAACTTATTACGGTGATAAAATAAATTGTATTTGATTTCTGATTAGCTGATTTCTTGCCGTACAAACTGTACAACATTCAGTATTTTTTAAAGACATCAGTAAAAAAACCGTTTACCTCAGTGTGTTTCAAGCTGTATCGTAATTGACACCTTAACCCGAAAAAGTTATCCTTTTTTGCAACGGGTTTACAATTCACACAATTTAAGCGAATCATTCTGTTGAACCGTCGTTTAGTTGTCATTTTGAACCTATTATTTTAAGGAGATGTAATTACCTACGTTAACAATAGACCCATTTTATTTAATGTGAATAATGCGAATTTTGCTGCTAGCCAATGAATTTCATTGTAACAAATTATCTTTAGTTTATAGAATTGCTTGCAGTTACCAAAAAATAAAACATAATATATAACCTACTTTCGTTGAAACACGAAACAAAACGCCGTCTTTTTTCTTTCAGAGATTATTCGTTAATTTGATGTTAATGTTCTTATTAGTTATTAGTAAATAATTGTAGATTATTTCCTTCAAAAAAATTTATCTAATCAAATCGCTGCAAAATTTGAATTCCAGCCAATCACAAACAAATTTCAGCGATTATTGCATTCATCATCGTTTTCGACCAATCGTAAGGCTTTATTTTTTGGATTATAGTGATAATTCGATATTACTATTTAATTCATGAAATAATCAACCGAATTACACTCTAGCTCTTGAAATGATCTGTTTTAACATTCAAGCTCTCAAAAGGTGTCACCTTCGGCGTCGGGAAATTAATTCTGTCAAAGTGACACTCGTTGTTACCTAGGAGAGCTTTCGTGTTAAAAATCGATCATTTCAGAGCTCTCGTGGAATTACAACCGATAATTCATGCACTAGTGCAATTATTACTGATATTATAATATCCCGATACATAGATTCTATGCGAAAATTTTAGGGCGATTACTTTGTCAGCAATGCACGAAAATAAAATTTTCAGGATATGAATCTATGCAGAGGGATATTCGGCAAGAAAATCGCATGAATACATTAACCATCAGTGAACGACAAAAAATGTATTTAAAGTTTTTAAAAAATACATACCAAGACTTTTAGCTCCTCAACAAATTGGACTTTTATTTATAAAAATGTAGTCATTTGAATAAAAAATTGTTGTTATACTGGAAATATTTTATGTATCCATGGTAATAACAATAAACGTAGCTTTCTCATTGGATAGTAGATTCATGAAAGCGATTTTCAATAAATTATGGAGAATTTGACATGCATTCGGAATATCACTACTGATAATTTACTTAGTTTACTTATAAATATGGAGTGATAAAACGTAGTAGATAAGTAGGATATTAAAAAAAACTCTTTTTCGTTAAGGAAAAAATAAGTTAGTCAAGTACAACAATACAATAAGCAATACCTATCTTTAACTATATTAATAGTTATTAATTCATTTTTTGGCGGAGAGACGGACGGACAAACGAACGAACGAACGAACAAACAAATAGATAATAAAAATAATAATAAATTATTTTTTTTTGTGCGATTGAACTGTATTTGTTTGTCTACCACGTCTGCTTTCAAGACAGTACGTTGTGTTTACTAGTTGCTAACGATAAACTCGACAGAAAGTATTTTAGCATTCTAAACGCTAAAGTTGCTACAGAAACTCGACAGAATAGTATTTTAGCGTTCTAGAACGGTAAGTTGCTACAGAAAATAAACGCAATATAAAAAATCGACATTATGGCAACATGATGTGAAGGGTAACACATATCGCATTGCCTATTCTATGAATGCTTTGTAATAAATATTCAATCGTGCAAAAAATGTCATAAACATCATGAACGTTAACAACATTGTACCGATCTCAGACAATAAACAGTTGTCTTCGATCAGTATATTGTCCTTACCGTTCTTGATATTTAATACTGGGTGCCCCAAAATTCGCGGAACAACTCAATGGGGTAATGTCAACTCATGTTAGAAAATTCTATACCTCTTAGATTTGAAGATATGATAAATATTAAAAAAGATTTTGACTATTTATCTTTTACTAACCAGTGGCATATAATTCTGAACCATTGTGATCAGGTTTGCAGTTATTTTCTTCATTATGTCCAGCATTTCCAAATAGTAAAGTAACGGCTTTGATTTTTCTCTCTCATTTCCATTGATACAATAAAAACGAAATATTTACAGACTATTGGGATACATTAAATGTTTTTAAATGTTGCCACATTTAGTGTAACTAATAGGTCCATATCTTCTACAAAAAAGAAGATTGATTTTTTTAAACCTTTTTTACCTGATATTTTAATGACTACTTAACAATGTACTATGGCGGACAATAAATTTAGGCCGGCAAATTTCTGACATTTCAAAAAAGTCAATGCAAGCGACCATTTATTGTCATTATCACTGATGTGTCAGTTTGTTAAATTGAAGGTTTTCAAGCTGTTTGGCGTTTCCTTCGCCCTTTTCGTAACTTACAGATCATGACCCACTAGCATAATTGATTTGTAGTAGCACTTCTCTCTGGTGCACGCTTCTTTTCCCAATTTTAATTTTGATTATTGCTGTTACGATGACAAGAATGACAAAAATCGAAAATGGGGTTAGTTGAACATAATGCCAGCTTCACATTTTGATGTCAACCCAATGACAGGCCGGCCTAAATTTATTGTCCGCCATAGTACCTACTGCTAAGCTGTTCCGCGAATTTTGAGGCACCCAGTATACTATTACGTGCGTTGCCAAACGCCAAATCTTTTAAAAATATTGTACATTAGAATAAAATTAAATAAAACTCTGACAACAATATTCTGTGATACAATGCACCTATTAACTCTGTAGCTTCGCATCTTGCAAGAGCGTATTCATTTATTTTGTAATAAATTACGAGATGATAACTTATGGTTACAAGACAATTTTAAATTCTGAATATTAATATTCGTCACAAAGCAAAACGTTTACAACTATAAAAATGATTATCAAAAATTAATTTGCATTCTCTTATTTTATGTATTTTACATTATTTAATGCAGGTAAAAAATTATAAAGCAATTTCATTTTTATGTTATCTGTAGAAAGTATCTATTACAGTAAATAATGCGGGTTTAGGTATATTGTATATTTGTACCTTTTAATAAACATTTGTTGTTCTAATTTGTATATAAAAAAAAGATTGTCATGTTTAGAGAAAATTATTGATTGTGTTGCTGTTATTAACAAACTGTAACAGAATAGTATTCAATTTAAAAATTTAAGCGTAAGTAATCATTTCTTTGTACTTTTTATGTTATTGATGAATTGATGTACATATTCGTAATATGCATCTTATTTAATTATGGCAGAAGTGATCAGACTGAAACAGTTTTCTGTTTGAATTTTTAATTAACCACCAACGCGTATCTTGATCCGCTCAATTTGTGTCTTTTATTTGGGTATTTTTGACGTCCATTTCCAAAAATATTGATTGTCTTTTTCTGCGTTATGTATTTAAACGTTTAAATTCACTCAAGTTTACTTTTCATATAGTCCAATCAATAGGTAGGTTTTACCTTGCAAAAGGTACAGAACAGTTTATACTTGGCAGTTATCTTCTATTAGGCATATTATTAATATTGCTGAGTTTGCTACCTTGGGAGGTTGACGCTCGCGCCGCCATATTGGAGAATAGGAGTGGAAAATCACTTTTTTGCGATTATTTCATTATCCGTGCGAGATACGTCTATCTAAGCTAGTATAAAAAATGTAGAGCATGCAATTCCCTACATTTTTTGTTCTTCATATTTTTTTTGTCAGGTCAATAGTTTCGTAGTTACAGCGTGTTGAAATCGAGCATTTTTATTGTTTTTCAACTTTTTACTCTTTTCCACATCACCACAGAGGAAGAGCAATAGGGCGCGTTTTTTTTAACGTGGTGTCCCCAGTAGGCATAGTCCATGGTGTAGTAGAAATTTACTGTTTTTCTCTTTTCGATCTCTTTGTGAACATAGACTGACCCGATTGTTCTGAATCGATCGGTAAAGATGAGCTGAATTCGTCAGAATTTATGAATTCCTCTTGTTCTTCAGGGTCCTCATCCTCATCATCATCATCATGATCATCTGGCATTTGCCAGGATAGAAATTCATTAATTTCAGGTATTTGCTCGTCTTCCTCTTCAGAGTCAGAGTGTAGGTATTTCTGGAACGTCTTCGATTATTTTATTATAAAATGTTATTGACCTCCGTTTAGGTGCCTACTAACGAACCGAAAGTCAAACATTGCTTCAAAGTTGATTTTGTAGAAAAATTGCGAAAAAAATAACTCCATATGTTTAGTATAGGCGCTACGTAAGGGATTGTGGAGCCTTAAATGCTCTCATTGGAAGAAATCGCGAATGTTGAAATTAGATGATCGGGCAACCCAAGGAACAGCTCTATCACGACTCATCCATCAGTTTGGCGATACATTTATTCAAATGCTCCTTCACCATAAGGCTAAATATGGGGGTGTCCTATCAGGTATAATCCATCCATAAATCTTTCGTTGCTAGGTGACGGCTGTTCATTATTAACCTAGGTCAATAATGACAAGTGGTGTTACACAGTCCTAGACTGTGTAACAACATATTAACCTTGGGAGAGAAATTCTACTTCTGGGGTCGGTTCGAGAGTCAATAATGAAGTCTTCTGAGACTAGTAGTGAAAAAACATAATTTTGTTACATGTGTGGTACAGATGCAGGTGTTTTTTAAAAAACAGCGAACAAGACGTGCTCTCCGTGGCGTATTCTTGTTTGCGTTATTTGGTGCTAATTATTTATTTATTTCCATGCGATTCAAAATTGAAACCTTCATCCCTAAAATAGGTTTGTCACAAAAACGGTTTATTTTCTCAACATCAAATAGAAATATTTTTCAGTCTTTCCACGTAAAATGACTAAGAATTAAAAAAAAAAACAGTTCAAAATATATACATATACAGTGAGCGGCAAAAGTATGGAATAAATTCTTTAAAAATTAAACAAAATTTTTTTCAAAAAAATCTTTGGACAGGTCGATTTTAGTTAATAAAAATACATATTTTAATAGAAAATAAAATTCCAAGCAGTCATTTGTTTTCGAGTTATGACGTCATCGATAGTTTTTTTAAATAGAAACCCCCTATTTTTTTTCTTGATTCTGATAGCCCTTTTAATTGTCTAAATGACAGTATAAAAATTTTATTATCTTACATAAGGAAATTTTTGGGAAAAAAAAAAATAAAGTAGGAAAAAATAAATTTTATAATGAACAAAAACAAGTCAAAAAATCAAGTAGGTAAATCAAACAATCAACTGTTACTGTCAATTTCATTCGTATGTGTTATTTGTTTTACAAAACGT
Source organism: Tenebrio molitor (assembly GCF_963966145.1). Taxonomy (NCBI): domain Eukaryota; kingdom Metazoa; phylum Arthropoda; class Insecta; order Coleoptera; family Tenebrionidae; genus Tenebrio; species Tenebrio molitor. The sequence continues at coordinate 18,181,707 of NC_091046.1, forward strand.
TTTCGAAAATGACTCATTTAACAGAAACACAACGTATAGAAATTTTAATTATGATTGGGTGCGGGGATAAAACTAGATAAAACTAAAACAGGGGAAATTTCTTCATAAACTTGCTTATTGTCAAAAAGCTGGGGGATGGCAATTGGAACATTTAATTCCATAATTTTAAGTACTTAGTAACACAGTTTTTGACTTGTTTTTTTTCGTTATAAAATTTATTTTTTCCAACTTTATTATTTTTTTTCTCAAAAATTTTCTTATGTAAGGTAACAAAATTTTTATACTGGCATTTAGAAAATTAAAAGGGCTATCAGAATCAAGAAAAAAAATAGGGGATTTCTATTTAAAAAAACTGTCGATGACGTCATAACTCGAAAACAAATAACTGCTTGGAATTTTATGTTGTATTAAAATATGTATGTTTATAAACTAAAATTGACCTGTCCAAAGATTTTTTTGAAAAAAATTTTGTTTAATTTTTAATGAATTTATTCCATACTTTTGCCGCTCACTGTATATTTTTTTTAAACTTGTGATATTATTTTGACTAGATGTATCCAGATTCGAAAGAGTGCCCACCATTTCTATAATACCTATGATATACATTTTTGGCAAAAAAAACAAAGAATTTGTTTATTTTTGATGAGGAGGGCGTAACTGGACCTTCACAAACAAACGGATGAGCTGTATAGTGGAGTACGTAACAGTACTGAAGACTGGGTTCTTGTAGCGTAGCGGGGCGGAACAGACCTCTAGCAAACACGCGGAACTACTATTCGTCTCAGTTATTGCATGACTTTGAACAGGTAGCTGTTTAATAAGTTCACGATCGCGAATTCATTCATAGTGCTATCGAAATTTCAGCTTTGTAGTTTAACTTAGGGTGCTGCTCGCTTAGAAGACGACAAACTATTTGTGTTTTAGTGAAAAAAAAAATGCTCAAAATTGTAAAATATTCTCGATTACGGATTACTACATTAGCTGTGATTTTAACACAAATCGTAAGTGTGTTTTAATTACTGTTTTTTTTTAACAACCGATCAAACACTTTCGTAAAAAATGCATTTGATACTATTTAAAATTTTAACATAATAAAAAAAAATAACACAAAAATGACTTGATCACTTATTTTTAGATTTTACATTAATTTTGTAATTATGCATTTCATGAAACAGTACAACGAACTGTAAAATAATAAAATAAATACATAAATAAGAATAAACGTTCGAAAAAAGTTTAAACCAAAAAAAATTAAAATTTAATAAATGTATCTGCATTTTTCAATATTAATATTTTTATTATGTCTAATATCGGTTTCATAAGTTTAAATAAATTCAATCTAATTTTTGCTCTAATATTTCTTCAAGTTTCCTTGGTTGTCATTTGACGTAAAGTGATAGTTAGAAATAACGGTCGCATCTCGAAGCAACAGTTGATTCGCATGATTACTTTTATTGCAACATGTGTGAAAATGTAATATTTGTAGTTTATATAATTAATAAATGCAATGAGTTGAGTACAAATATATCTTTCGAAAATCTATTTCAAAAATAAAATAAGATAATGTTACAGTACAATAGGTGAGAGGGTTTCAGGCCATGTTTCATGTTTTTAAAACCAGTCGTTTACGAGCTTTGCATTCCAAAAGTTTAAATGAAAAATTCACAATTTTATATATGTAATAATTTTTATGAACAAATTTAAGTATGTACGTATCTATGTTTATTTAAAATTTTGAAGTATACGAGATAATAATCTATACAGGGTTAAGATAAAGTAACGCACAAAATTCAGAAAACGTACAGTAGATATTAATTTTTGAAAAAAAATGCAAAAACACGTCGAACAGTTTTTAGAGTAAATTCTTGCTTTAAAGTCGTACATGTTGTTTAATTTATTTATTAGTTATTATTAAAATCAAGTTTATTTCGTTCTTTATTAATTTGCTTATTTTTTTTTATGTAATCCCTACTTAAACTAGATTTTTATAATCTAGTAAAATAAGCTCTACCATTATCAAATAATCTAATCGGAATCATAGCTTCCTATTTGGAAAAAATATTAAGGACGTCATAACTTTGACAAATTTGCCCCAATTTTTTTTCTACAGGATGTTTCTGAAATACGTGTGTTAATTTTAACCAGTGAAAGAACTCGCCAATTAATGACACTTTTCTCTATAACATTTTGTAAAATTCGTAAAAGTATTCCAAGATTTTTTGCCCCATAATTTTCACCAAACGAGTCGTTTTGTGTGATTAACTAGTTTCTATTTTTTGTAACCATGATAATCTAAATTTTGATTATTAATTTTTTTCTATAACAATGGAACTTTTTAATAACGCTCTGGTTCTATCACAACAGAAAATTTTCGCCCTTACCCATAGGCGGGTATACTTTTTGATGGTTAATTTTTTCCAAATTTTAAATCAATTTGTATTGCTTTTTCGTAAAATTGTTATAGAGAAAAGTTCCATGATTTGGCGCGTTCTTCCACTGGTTAAAATTAACACACGTATTTCAGAAACACCCTGTATATACGTTAAAAAACACAGAATTCAAAAAACTGAAGTGTTTTTGCATTTTTTTCAAATATTTATACTGTGAGTTTTATGAATTTTGTGCGTTACTTTATCCTAAGATAAGCCTATAATAAAAATTGTTCGTTGGTAAGCGCATCACTTGAGAACGGCTGGACCGATTTGGCAAATTCTTTTTTTTTAATGTTCGTAATAGTCCGAATAAGGTTTTTATGGAAAAAAAAATGGAAAAGTTGCCCGGAAAATTGGAAAATTAGGGAAAAACTGAAAGTGCGTTTTTCTATGGGAACGGCTGGACCGATTTGGCAATTTTTTTTAAATGTTCGAAATTGTCCGAATAAATTTTTTAGGGAAAGAAAAATTGGAAAAGTTGCCCGGAAAATACGGGATTTTTGTATGAACTCAAACCATAACTCAGGATTCGAACGGTGGATATCCGTAATTCTTTTTTTGTTTTAAATTTTATGCTGTTTCGCGATCTGTTCAATAATTGTTATTTACATAATTAGTGGGATAAAAGCAATATTACAGGACTCGAGTATGAAGATTGCAAATGACGAGGACGTTAGCCCGAGTTCATCTGTAATCACACGAGTTTCCTGTAATATGCTTTAGCCCACGTGTTATATACAAAATTTTATCTAAGACCGCCCCAAATTAAAAAAATAAATCTTATCTATTGATTTTCGCCAGTGAAATAAATGAGTTTCATTACCGCACTCAGTGGGATATGAATTTACTTTTCCCACTAAGTGAGGTAATGAAACTCATTACCTCACTGAGTGAGGTAATGAAAATGCGTGAGATAATGAGGTTCTTATTCCACTCAAAATTAGTGGGATAAGTATCATTTATCCCACGGGATTAGATAAATGTATTTGTTTTATTTATATTTCAATTTATTTCGCTACGTGCACAAATGTTATTTGACAACTGATTGTAAAATTGTGAATCAAGTCAATCGGTTACATAATGACGAAAAATTAATTGAGTTTATTTTCAATTGAACTGTGATTCTGTTGTAAGTTCATCGTAATCGTTTCATGAAATGAATTAAGTTTCGTCGTTTTATCTCAAACAGATTATTTACAGATTTCCTTTACCTTTTCACAAATTTGGATTGGACATGAAAACCCTAAACGTCAACAGTGTTGCCAATCTCATTTAAAAATCATAGCCTACTTTAATTATAAATTTAAATGATCTCACGGTACATTTAATTTCTAACATGTACAAATTTAGTTTTAGTGTGCCATTACGTAATTAATATCGAGCGATCAAATTACATAATTTGTAATCAAGTCATCCATTGATTTGAATCCGTATGTCTTTTGGGATTGATATGTCGAGATCTAACCTGTGTTTCAAGCTGTGTTTATTGGAGCGTGGAGTTCAAGCAACGATATACGATTTCGAATTCATGGATAACTCAATTACAAATTAGTTTGATCCCTCATTACAAACATATACTCAATTTCATTTAAATGTGCATCTAAGCAAGTCATGAAAATCTGATTTTCTGTTGGTATTAAAGCTAAAGCTAGTGACTTTGATTTTCAAAGTTGCTTGCTCTGCGCGAACCCGATTTGACTAATTTTCAGTTTTGTTGTCCATTTTAACATTGCTTATTTCAAAAGCAATGTTACGTCTTTTTACTGATTAAATTAAAGTACGAGTAATTCTTATTTGTTTTTGTCTTTGTATTTTTACCAAGTAAGATTTATTGTACATGACTTTCATAAATATGACTTTTGTAATGTAACTAAATTAAAGGTGCTTTTACACATGCACAGCTCACTTGATGAACATTTATATGAAATCAATTATACTAACGTTGTACGCGCTATCTATAAATGATTGACGGGTCAAACCAGCTTTGAAATAGATGTCCAATTTTAATGTATTAGGTATTAACTGTCACTTTTGACATTAGTGGATCTTTATTCGCGCTTTTCAATCCAATTTTCGTTCCTTATATTCGTATTATCACACTTAATAAACACCAAAAATCTGTACTTTTCAAGAAAATTAAGGCCCGGTTTATTCACCTTCAAGTAAATTTATCTGATCAGTAGTTGCTGCTATTGGTAGATCCATGGTAATTACCGTTCAAATAAAGTTACTTGAAGGTGAATAAACCGGGCCTAAATGAATTAAAGTATATATAATAGTAGTTTATTTGACGAGTTTGTGTGTAAATTGGGCCTTTTTTGGCACGAGTGGGCCATTTTAAAACGCGAGTGAAAGGCCCACGAGTGCCAAAAAAGGCCCAGTTTACACACGAACGAGTTGAATACAACGTTTTTTTTGTTCGACGAGCCCCTTAAAGGCTCCCAATCGCTTAAAACCTTTAAAATTAGCTTGACGTTTCGTTTTGACAAGTTGTGACATTTATCAAAATCCGTTCACATAGGAGAAAATTCTCAAATTCTGACAGTGTCGAACAAAAAATATAATTATATTGATATACCGGGTGTAGAATGGATTTTGGTACATATCCACTTTACGTATAATTGTAAAAAACCTCGGATATTGGGTCCCCTAATTGTTTTCCAACAAAACCTTAAATACAAAAGTTGTAGAGTAAAAAAAATTGTTATAAATACTTTACTAATTATTTTCTAACACCTTCTGGTTCTGTTAGAGAAGAAACATTAAATATTAAAAATCTATCGATAAAATAGTAATAGCCGTGACTCCCGACAATAATTAAGTTCATTTTTTGACAAACGTAACGAGTTTGCTGATTCCTCAAAGAATGAACTCTTTTAACAAAGAAGAAAAAGTTAACTTCGTAAAATGCTGTTACTCCCGATTGTCTTTTAGAGACGTGCAAGCAACATTTCCTGCATTCTATCCTGAGCGACCAATTAAGTTTGACATGTCAAATATCATACATTGTCATCTTTAGTTGTCAGTGTTGGCACCTCGGTTACACTTCACAGCTGTTGCTATTTTGACAAATTCTTCAATTCTTTTTTCCATTATTGTGTACTTCCGGAAGATGTTAAAAAACAAAAAAAAATAGAATTGGGAACCATTTTTAAAACTCTAAAACTTTTGTATTTAAGGCTTTGTTCTAAAATAATTAGGGGAGCCAATATCCGAGGATTTTTATTTTTACACGTAAAGTGCCTATGTACCAAAATCCATTCTACACCCGGTATGTAGTTGTCAAATTTATTATACAAACAACAAAGAGTTATATAACTTTTATTTACTAATTATGGTGTTTCACGTTGAAAGGATGGAAATAGAATTATATTCATTCATGAAATGGAATTATTCACTTATTTTTTATCAAATTGAAAAATATGATCATCGTACATTAGATGCTTTTAGTCATTAAAAAGAACTACAATCAGAATTAGATCATTAAAAATTTATTAGATAGGTGCGTGTAATTAAATGGTTTGCATATTTTAAGTGAGGGAAACTGTAATAAAATAGGGTCACAAAACCATGTTTCTTCTCGTTTCTTCGCCCAGTTACAGTAACTGAGATACTTAACGTAACAGTGCCGGTTTTAGCCATAAAAAATTTAAAATAAAGCACAAGAGTACCGATATACAATCCTCGAGTGTTTATTCCACGCGTTATGCTCTGATCTCTACAGTTTTTTTTAAATTGTATGCTCTGACCTGCATTCCTGTAGGTTTCGGTCTTATACAGGGTTATTATAAATGATTGTAGTATTTGTAGTTGAAGCAGGCCATGCCCATGTTATGAAATTTTTGCCGCTTTCATGTGAACTGTCAATTTTTCAGGTGAAAAACGCGGTGATGAGAATTTTATTAATTTTTTTTAATCAACGATTGAATTCAAAAATATCGAGTTGTTTTGCACCCAATTTAACTTTTGTATGTGAACGGTGTGCACTCACTTATTTACATCATTTTAATGTTTTTTATATGGAGCGGCAATCATAAATTGTACATTCAGTTTTTACGCCTACTTGGACTGCAATAATTTATAATAACCCTGTAGCTGATACTACATATGTATTATACAGTGCGTTCATAAAGTTCGGAATAAATTCGATAAAAATGTAAGTATTAATTTCTGAGAAAAATCCTTGAACAGGTCAACTTTGTTTTTAAAAAGTGCATATTGTTCAGTACTTTGCTTATATTGACAGCTTGTCACCTCCTAATAATGACGTCATTAATAATTTTTCTAAATGACAACCCCCATTTTTTTCTTATTTTTCTGGTACGTCTTCGTACTAGCTAAATGATCAATGAAAAAAATTGACACCTTACTTGATCCGTTATTAATCTTGATCTGATTTGGTAAACAAACATCTGCAGAAGAAAAAAAAGTTTGCAATATGTTTTTTACCGTCATAAAAGCTATGTACAGTACGATTTCGCATCCTTGATATACAAATAACTATTTAACTTGTTAAGTTCAGGTAGAGTCGATTGCAAAAAAATCGAGTTCATCAAATTTTCTATAGTTTAATTCATCCTTGTCAATTTCGATGTTACCGAGGTCAAAACTTTCCATTTATTACGCCAAATATAATGGCAATTCTTGTGTCAGACATGACATAATCTATAATTTGAAAAAGCATGCCATTAAAAGTCACAAAGGGCTGATTTACATGTGTTAAAAATAGGAAAATTCAGTGCTCTTGATTTTTATGATGTATGTTGTATGTACTCGATTTTTTTGCAATCAACTGTACCTGAACTTAACAAGTTAAATAGTTATTTGTATATCAAGGATGCGAAATCGTACTTTGACGAACCGAGAGAAAAATTGTCGCCAAGGCCGATTTGCGGCCGAGGCAAGACAACCTCGAGATCGTCAAAGAATTTCGTAGCCAAGGTGTACAAAACATTTTGTGTGCAACCCGAAAATTTGTAATTATAAAATGAACAAGTAAAGTTTCCTTCATTGTCAATAAAAATAAAGTCATGTCCCCATGTCGCTATGGAAACGACATAAATAAAACAATTCTCTTTGAGAAAAATTGCAAAAATGTCCGAAGAAAATTACGATGTTTCAGTTCCGTGTACTCATCCAGAGTTAAAAAAATATTATAAATTGTGCAGTTTCGCATTTGAAACCTGAAAAATCGAAAAGGCAAAATGAAAAATGTTACAGTGACTTTGAGACTGATGTAACAAGAAGAATGTGAAAACCGTGTCGGTTAATGTAGTACTGGCTTACCTATTATTGGAATTTATTTATTGTGGAAGGTAAATGTTCTGTTATACTAGGTTGTATCATCTGTTCCTTTTTAGGTTGTTTTAATCCTGGAAATGTCAGGAGCCGTGCAAAGACACAAATAAACCAAAATGTCTGTTGATGACATTCAAGAAATGTTACGAGATATTTCTCTTTTTGATCGGTGAAAAATTAACCAAAATCAACCTAATTCACATGAGTGTATGTATGATAGATCGAAGATCGATAATGGTGATCTTTCTTATCGACTTCTTCTCATGCGGCTGTCTCATTTGAAATTGGCGGAAATTTCAAACCGGATGAAAATTCTGCACTAATAGTGACCGTTCCTGACACAAAATCAAACTTTAACTGTAACCAATCCAGATTTTGTAAGATTACACCGGAAATATGCAGATAGATATGTTGTAATTGTGATAATAAATAAATATAAAAATGACTTTTACTTTTACGGCTGTCGTCAAGGCAACGGCTGCGAAATTCAATTTCGCGGCCTGTTGTAGGCACGCGAAGTGCTCATTTCGCGTACGGTTGCACACAAAATAGTAATTTTGGAAGCAAGTTGCTTCGAATTTAAGAAAATTGTTCTATGCAGTTTGCAGCGCTCTACAGGGTGTATCCGAATTCGATCGACAAAATTTCAGAGCAGATTCTACGATCAAAAATAAGCATAAAACTCTTAATATGGAGTCAAAAACTCTTAGTTTGCGCGACAATCAACAAAAACGTAGGTACAATTACGATCTGAATTCCTTGGAGTTTTGTGGGTTTATCTGTGCATTGAACAGGGGGGGCAAATTTTGACAATTTTTGTAATTTGAGCAGATTTGCTTCATTAAGTGTACCGTACCATAGCCATATCCTTGTCTTATAGAGACTCGCTCTGTGCGCATCTCATCCCCCAAGCTATTCTGGTCAAGCAGTACATAGCTCCTTTTTATTTTTGTACGTTTCATCAAAAAATTCCACCCAATTCCTTTTGTTGACGGTAGAACTTTTTAGTGGATTATCTCGCAAACTAAGCATTTTTGACCCCATATGTATTATTTGGCGTTGGTGCAACCGGCCCTAAATGGTAGTAAAAATATCAATAGATCGTTAAATATATCACATGTAAATAAAGTAAACGACTACCTATACAAAAAATATACAATAAGTAAGTATAAAGTAAAAAGACTTGTAATTCGTGACAAATCCATAAATATAGTGACAAGGATGTACGAGCATAAGACCATTTATAACTGTAATTAAATAACTTCGCTGTTTATTGGTTATAACAGGTGATGTAACAAAATAAAATTTTTAATTTTACTAGCAACCAATTTTCATAGCCAATTCATAATTTTATGAATGGATTTTAATTTCACTTATTCACACCATTTTCATTTTTCATAAACAAAAGCATTGTTGCATTCTGAATAGAACTAAATAGGTACCTACCTTATAATATATTATGTGTGAGCTGGTAATAGATTAGCAATACCATGGTGTTAGCTGACTAATTGATCGTAGTAGTTTACAAGTACAAACAACCTGTCTAGATAGAAGTATAATTAGTTGCTGTGCATAAATCTAATAGCTTACATTTTATTGATCATCTACAGTTGAGAAACAGTAAACTTTTACTGTTAAAATTGCAGTGTAAGTAAACTGCAATTGTCTAATTAAATAATAAAAAGCAAATAACAGACTAAGCAAATAAAATTTCAAATAAACGTGTTATTTAAGATGACTAATTTGTTCTAAATTCTATTTTGATTCTATTTTATTCTATTCTAAATAATAAAATTCATATTTTATAAAAAATAAAAATGAACCTTACAGTTGGTGTAAACACATCTCAAGAGACGTCTTTAACAGGTTAAAAAAAATGTTGTAACTATGTAGTTCAAATAAGAAATATTGCGTTTCATTTTTAATTAGTTGTAGACTATGCCCGTAAAATTAAGGTACCTACCAATTCAGTATAGTGTGACCGTACAAGCTCTAAATACAGGGTGTAACAGTAAAAGTGCATTTATTTTAACTGGTAATAGTACTCATCAATTACAACAATATTTCTAAATAAAGTTTCTAGGAATTTGCAAAATTGAATTGCCATTTGTCTCCCCTTTATTTTGATGTGCCGTTCACGTTGAAGGCAATTTTATAAATCTGAAAACTTTTTTAAACAGAAATCGTAAAAACTGAATGCGTTAAAATTGATTAAAAATTAGTTGAAAATGTTTCATTTTATACATTTTTCAGTTTTTCATTTTAATTGGTAACTGTATACTTTATATAATTAAGTTTTGATTAAATCGCATATAATTTATACGAAAAAAACACTTATTATGAATATAAAAAATAATGCCAATGTCATTCTGAAAATATAATAGTAGATTATGCACCGAGGGAGTGAGGTGCATAATTTTTACACGAGGTGCAGTTTGTAACCCGAGGGTTCTACTAAGCACTGAGGGTGAAAATCATTCACTCCTGAGGTGCATATACTAGATATTTTGTGTATCAATGCCCAAAAAGTGCTTTTCGACTAAAAAACCGACTCGGACGAAAAAGATGCACATTTTTGGCCTTGATACACAATAGTTAGCTTGAGTTGGCTATGTTTTTTTGCCCAAGGGGAAAAAGGAGCCATTTTACTCGATACAATCAAGGAGTAAAGTTGCTCATTATATAGAGGTACTGCAAAATTACTATTGTTGTTTTATAATAAAAAAAAGAACATTCATTGATGTGCTAACTAACTCGTACTACCTAATTTAATATAAAGCTAAATTAAATTTATTTTTGTTCCAGGTTAACACGTTAGCTCAGGATTATGAAGGTAAGGAATTACTTATACACACCGCACAACAATTATCGCATCACTTTGTTTCTTAAGTACATAGCAAATGCCAAATGGTTTGCAAACATTTGGTATAAATAAACTAAATTTAATCTTTAAGAAAATTGATTTTTGCACTGCTTGTGTTAATTTTTGTTGACTGTATGCAAGATATTGCAGAACCATCTCGTTTACCACAATACTTTAGAGCGAATTAATCAATGACTGTGACTCCTTATGTTGATATGTGCAATATGGATTTTATACTATTCCATTCTCGGAAGGATAACACAGAAAAAAAATTGAGTTAAAGTTCAAATTTTACACGTATAAACATAATGTTATGCGATAATTGTTGTGCGGAGTGTATTTAACGTATTACTTTTACGTTTACTTTATGACATGCTAAATATAACTTAACAAACAATGATCTTAGCTGAAATCTGTTTTCGCAATGTATATTTCAATTATACGGGGTTGCGATTATGTATGGAACCGGCTCCGTCCTGCTAAAACGGTTGAAGCTAGAACCCTGAAATTTTAGACAGACTCGTTGAAAGCTACTTTTCAAATGTTTTAAAATAGTTCTTTATCCATAAGTTTTCAAAATACATAATTTTTATAAATAGGAACATGGGTTAAATGGGACATCCTTAAAAAGCTTATTTTTATTAGAATTAAATGATAGTTTCTTCGAAAGAATATTAGAAAAAAAAATTAATAAATTTCAAACACCTATTGTTCAAATATTAATTATTGAAACATTTTATTAAATTTTCGTTTAGTTTTTTCATTTTAGTTTAATTAAAAGCATTTATTGCAAGGTGTGTGAAACGATATCAAATTTTAAGAGTACAAAACTTAGAAAACAATTACTGTATGCCTAATTGAATGATAAAGTTTCAAATATGAAACTTGTACCCAACTAGGTACAATCACGTGCAAAGAATACTAGTACAAGTAGTACTAGTACTACAGACACTTTCAAAACTCACTCCAAAATTGAGTTTTGGAAGTGTCTACACGAAAATGCTATACCAGTATTTTGTGCTCACAAAATATAGCCTAAGGGAGTCCGTTTCGGCTCAGGGACGCGAGGGTGGCGGGTTCGATTCCGACCCAGGGCGGAAAAAAAAAGGCTATCCTCATCTCAAAGTGAAAACTCGAATTTCGAGGAATTTGGGTTGCATATGCATGGTGAATCTATCATGACAGCTGAACCTTCTCAGCGGGAGTTCCTTACGGTCACAAAGTGCAGTGCGCTGAGAGCGGTCTTCCAGGTAGTTTGATTGTAAAATGCAAATATTCTTTGCGGGAAATATTATTTCTTTAGTTTTGGAGATATCTCATAGTTTCTACTAGACAGCGGTCTAGTGGTAGAGGTACAGGTAAAATTATGAAAACTTATTGGACAATGATAATTTTCGGATCACAGGCTAAGAATTTAAATATGTAATAATAATAGATTTCAAAAATTTGAAGCAGATAATATTAAATGAATAGATTAGAAATCAATTAATTGACTGAAATATCATGTTAGAAAATAAAATTTATTAATTTTATTTATTTATTTTATCTTTTTCTTGATTTGTAATTAGGGATTATTTCTCAGAAACGATTATTTATTTACCAAAAAGGATTATCACCCGATTTTATTTACTTACATCCTTCATACCTACCTAATAGGTACTAATGAGTAAGATCATTTCTGCAAAATTCTTGATTATTATTGGGGATGAGCGAATAGCTACAGAGGGGGTCTCTAATACAAGTACATATAAATACATTATGAATGTAAGAAAGCGTTTTCTTGTTATTTGCAGTTTGAAAGTTTTCTTTCTATGTGAATACGTGAGTTTCTAAACGTTGATTATCTGATTTGTAGTGCTGCAACTTCAATTTGGATATACAGCGTGTACCAGAGTTGGGAAAAAGCTCCATAACTTGTTCGTTATAAAAGATTTCAACTTTTTCTTTATTCTATATGATAGCTACGCTCCTACTGCACATTCGGAAAATATTGCGGTATATATACAGAGTGTCCGAATATTATAAAGACACTAAAGTTATGTTTTTTTTAAATGGAACCTATCGAGTTTGATTTCATTTTTGGATTCTATGCTAAATTATGAATCACATCTATAGAGGTCGTTTTTACTTATCTGCCGTCGTTTTTGATCTGTGGCGCTTTCTTTTACCAGAATTTCGAATTGCAGGGGTCCGTTTGAAAATTTGTACCTTGCAAATCATTGCACATAAATTAAAATGATTGACGCTATTTGATTCCTGAATGTTTGTCACATCTGTTGAGTGTTTACTCAACAACAGTTTTAAACATTACAACCTAAAAATGTCAAAAACTCATTTTTTTCAAATGGCACCCCGTATTTATTATTGCATTGGTCGAAAGCTTTTTTAACCAGCTTGTCTTTAGCGGAAAATTTGCTCCCAATTTTTAGTTTTTTATGTTCAAAAAATCGTAGTAAAATATCCGTTTCCAGCAAGTGATCAAACAATTGAAGAAGCTATCAAAGCGAAAAAGATAGGCTTTTGTACAATCGATCCCACTGAATATGCAGGCGAGAGTGATAAAAGAATTACATTGTATATTGAAATCTACACAATCATGTTTATATGTATCAAGTGGAAGGCCAGTTACGTATTACAAAACGGAAACAGTGTTATTTTGTCGTCTACACAAAAAGATTTGAAGAATGGGATAGTCTAAAAATATGATGACTTTTGGACAAATATATGGTACACAACAATTAGAAAAATTTTATCTGGGCGCTTTGTTACCTGAAATAATAATTGATCTCAGGCGTACCAAAATAGGGCTGTTAGATGCATATTAAAAAAGACCTATAATAGCAATCATTAATAACATGCAACTATTACTAAATTACGCGTATTCAGCATTAATTAAATTAAAGGCCAGTTTATAGAAAAAGAATTAAATATTTAATTCGAATTAAATTTTAATTCGCAATTAACCCATGAAACCGAGACTTCGATTGGTTGAATCTGATCACGTGTTTAGTTACTGGCCCTAAAACCTCTGTAATTTTTAGTATTTTATATTTTATACCGGGTGTATTATGAAAAATCTTTGGTGCTATAACTTCCTTATTTTTTATCCGATTTTAATAAATGATACGTCAAACAAAATCGCTTTAGAAACACTATAGCCCGACATGCTATGATTTTTTTGACATTATATTCTTTGACAGACCGCAGCTAACTTTGTTTTTTTAAGTTGCGCGGTACATTTTTTTATTTTTATTCTGATAGATGTTTATCTTCTGAATACACAAACATTAAAATCAAAAATCAAAAATTTGTTTTTAATAAAAAAAATAGAATTTACAAAAATCAAGTAACCATGTAACTTTACTGTAGCAAATGTTCGAAATTACCTCCATTCTCTCTAAGGCATATTCCACACCTTCCACTGACGCCCATTGCGGCGTTCAATAAAAATTCTGGTGGTATTTGTTCACATACTGCTACGATTCTTCTTACTAAATCATCTGACAATTAAATTTTATCGTCGTGTATAAAGTTCAACATTTTTTTACAGCATTGTGGATTATACCTATCGGGGAAACCACGTTAAAAAAACGCGCCTAGTCCCAGCTCAACTAATGGGTGCTGTAAATCATGGGCTGCTGATATTGTTGGTTGCCATCATCACACTTTCGTGCAATGAGTTTCGTTTTTTATTTTGCCTCGTAAGTCAGAATTTAACCGATTTCAAGAAAAACTAAGATTTCTCCTCACTAGATTATTCATTCATGATTACAATGAGCTACTTTAGAACTCAAACAAGTTAAAAATGAGACCGCTACGAGTAAATATCAAATTCTGTTTGTTTAATCGTAACGACCAATTTATTGCCTTAATCGAAAATTCATTATTTCTCCTCATTTAATTAAGTCAAAAGGAATCGATAGAACCGTCGAGCAACTTTTCAACTTCAAATTTGAAGTTTTTAGGAGTAAATTGCGTTTACATTGGTTTAGTATAGGGCTACGATTTCGAGATGAGGTCTATTGAGTTGGTCATCATGCCCCTCATAGATTTGTAAACCAGTCCTAGACTGTGCTACAACATTTTTTTTTTAATACACATTGTATTGTGAGCACAAGTACAAAATTTTGATATTCTCAATCAGATGAGTAATGAAATAATCGAATTGCGACATTCTTTAGTGCCATAGGTTTGGTTTTCTCTAATTTTTGGCGGATTTTAAATGCTGCTTCATTTAGGTGTTTTTATTTTATTTTATAGTAGTTTATTTAACGAGTTCGTGTGTAAATTGGACCGTTCACAATGGCCTTATGATGAAAGTTAATGTTGCATGATATTGTTAGCGTTAACGTTAGACCCAGAAATATTCTGGATTCTTAACGTTACATTCTAACATTAGCCAAAGGAAATAATTTAAAAAAAATACTAAAATACATGTAATTAGATCTAACGTTAACGTTAACGTCATTGTGAAAGGGCTGTTAAGCACTTGCGACGTTAAAAGCACTCCGCCACAGTACATACAGGGTCTATCAGAACTGGCGGACCAAAATAATACGGTGAATTCATCATCTTAGGAACACTAAGAGTTTTAAAAGTATTGATTGCCTTAAACTATTATTCTATACTTTCATTCGCTCTCACCTTGAATATGCTTGTGTGGTATGGAACCCTAGATATCAAACTCATGTTTCTTCCATTGAGTCCATACAAAGGAAATTTTTAAAGTATTTGTACCTTGTTAAATTTGGTGCTTATCCAGTTAGGGGTTATGCCTACACATGTTTAATCAATGAATTTCAGCTGGAACCCTTGTATGTCAGGCGTCAGATTGCATCTGTTTTGTACTTACACAGAATCGTGCATTGCAAGATTGATTGTTCGGAACTAGTTGAAATGTTAAAGTTTAGAATCCCAAAATTGGGAATTCGTTATAGTGCTTGTAATGATTTGAATACATTACTTTTTCCGCCAAATATTTGAACCTGCGCAAAACGGTAACAAATGTGGTCGTGATCGTCATCGAATCGGAGGAGCCCTACGTTGTGATTTTCTTTTGGCGGAAAAGGTTCGGGATGCAAACGATGAGGGTTCCAGTTGGAAGAGTGCCGCAAATAAAACACACATGTGAGGGACGCAAAATACCTTTTATTAAAAATGCCTGTAATAACTTGGATGAAAAAGAAATGGAAACGAATACAAAGGACAGCAATTAAGTTTAACCAAGTACAAGAAATTACTAGTTGAGTACATCACAAAGATAAACAAGATGAATGCAACAATATTTAAAATAACAGAAAAACGGGCACATGACAGACAAAATGACAGTTAAAGCTTGCAAAATAAGTAAACCAATTATGGTGCAGTTATTACAGACAGGGACGGATGAAAAACCCTCTTCAAAAACCGTATCCCAGGTATTACTCATATTTTACAATTCGATTAATGACAAAACAATGTTTCATTTGGAACTACGCGGTCAAGGTACGCCGACGGGAGCTTAGAGCTGGAGGTAACAAACTCTCGGCCGCGAGGGGACTCAGAAGAATAATCTGAATCGGCTTGAGACCAGCGACGTTTCAAGATACTCGGGTTAGTAATGAAAGTCGGGCTATTTCACCGACCAAGAAAGAGTGACAGAGCGCCTCGGGGTTGTACGATGAGCTTCCCAAGCCGCTTCGAGCAGAGCTTGCTCCACCTTCCCCAACCAACCGTTTACCGACAAGAACCTAAGATCTCTAGAACCGCGACGGAGGTTTCACGTCAGCATCCCAGAGCCGCATCGAGCAGGGCTTAGGTCCGCCTCCGCTAACGGCCGTAACTTAACCGGGCCCTCCCCAGAAATTTACTAGACAACCCCACGACTTCCTGATTGAAACCTAACTCCCATAGTGGCGCACTTACAACATTTTACTTTAACTCTTGCGAAATCTAGCGGTGCTTAACAACAACATAAAGAAAACCCGAGTTTAATTCAATCGAACAACGCGTAACATTAAACGATGCGAAAATTCAACAAAACAAAGCGCAACATTAAACAATGATCAAATAAACAAAACAAAACGCAACATTAAACAAGGATAACATAAGCAAAAACAAACCGCAACATTAAACAATGAGGAAATAAAAGAGAACAAAACGTGAAGTTAAATAACGATAAAATAGAACCACCTTAAAAGGCACAAATATCAGTAAACAACATAAATCACGAATACAATAATCGCTGGTAATGTTAAACAAAAAAGAAAATGGCGGGTCGAGTGCCGTTAGAAAATTTAGTGAAAGGAAAAAAAACAAAATGGACGCACGCGGTTCGGACGACGCCTCCTAATTTTCGAAATTACCAGATTGCGAAAATAATGAACCTCCCGGGGGAAAGATAACGCTTAAAATTAACAAATGGGCGCTTCTTAAAGCAACAGCATGCAACAAAATGAAATCTACAACATACCCTTACCACGTGGTCCTGGTCCCAAATACAAAACAACGGACAACGAACGTCAGATAAATAATTACCCGTGTGGATAAAAAAAGAAACTGCCGGATTCTTCACGGGGACACAAAATATCTACTCAGAACGGTAGTGTAATCGGTTCAGATGTAACTTACAGATTTTTGGAATATTGGATCGCTCTTCGCAAGGTCTGTTCGGTACCGGAAATTTAAATTTAAATTTTAAACTGGGTCACTACATGCTACATTCTGCAATCAACTTTCAAGCACTAATCACCACCAAAATTCACCAATTATTGCTATGTGTACGTTGTATAACCAGTTGCAGCTATTTGCTGATATATTTGAATATCATGCTGGTACATTCCGTCGTCGAATATCTGAAGCATTGTCTTTGTTGAATTAGATGTGGTTGGTGTATTTGCTGATTATGTTGGGGATTTATTTAATTTTTCTTTATTTAATTTTTCTCTATTATATTATTTTCTAGGTTGTTTTTTTTACCTTTTCTTTTCTCTTTTATTGTTATTTATGTATATGCCTATGAATATTATATTTCTATACATTACTTATTATTTGTTACCCTTTGTGGACAGTTTTGTTCTTGGGTTAATAAAAGCTATAAAAAAAAAAAAATTGTTACACAGTCTAGGACTGCTTTACAAATCTATGAGGGGCATGTTGACCAACTCAGTAGACCGGGACCAATGGCTTAACGTGACTTCCGAGACAGAATATAGCCTTTTTTTTTTTCATTTTTTTTTTTAAATTTCGCCCTGGGTCGGAATCGAACCCGCGACCCTCGCGTCCCTGAGCCGAAACGGACTCCCTTAGGCTATATTCTGCCTTAAAATGTTGTTACACAGTCTAGGACTGGTTTACAAATCTATGAGGGGCGTGATGACCAACTCAATAGACCGGGACCAATGGCTTAACGTGACTTCCGAATCACGAGATAGAATATAGCCTTTTTTTTTTCGCCCTGGGTCGGAATCGAACCCGCGACCCTCGCGTCCCTGAGCCGAAACGGACTCCCTTAGGCTATATTCTTCTGGAAATAATAGGAAAAAAATCTATCTTAAATAGTAATTAGGAAAGAAGCAATTTAAACTGACGAATCCTGTTGTCGATGTTAAGTTACCTATAAATTAGTTTTCCTGCTTTATTTGTAACTATGGATGCATTTCAAATGATGCATAATATGCATTGTTGGGTATCTGCATTGTTTGTGCAATGACGGGCGTTTTTAGGTTATAGTATTTTTCAGGTTATAGCATTTCTGCTAGGATGTTCCCTGTTGAGAAAACGAACTGCGTACTCCTTAGCAGCAACTGTGGCATTCTCATCACACTGTCCATATAAGACAAGCATATCAAAATATTCTGAAGAAGTAAACATTAAGCGTTTTTAATGACTTTTGTAATTGTCAAAAATAATTTATTTTGACATAATATTCAATTATTATGTCTTTGCAACAATCAAATTTGTTTCGATAGTTACTAATATGTATAATTTTTTAAGGTACTTTTTTCTTATTTTAAAATTCAATGAGCATGGATTTTTTAAAATATTTTTCCTATTATTCCCCGAAGATGATGATTTCACCGTATTATTTTGGTCCGCCAGTTCTGAGAGGCCCTGTATATCGGGTGTGTCAAAAAGGTCGGATAAACTTTTAAGCATAGCTGGGGGGTATTTCAGAGATCACTAATTTGAAGGAAATTTTTTTGTGCAGACATCGTGTAGTCAGTATTTCTTTAAAAACTAATGACCAAACCGGCACCATTGCGCTATGTTACCTCAATAGCGATAGTCGAAATTAGTATCAAGTACAAATGTTTCCTTGGAAACCAGAAATAGATAGTTTGTTTTATTCACTAACTTTAACTTGATTAAAACCAAACTATTCTTTTAGAGAGAACACAAAAATTCAATAAAACACTTTTATGACAATGTAAACCATACAACTAATACCATACTTAAGTGATCTAACAATGGAATTTTTTTTCTGTAACTGTTAAAGAGGTCATATACCATTAAAAAAAGATAGTACCGGTTTTTTTTATTATTTTTTTCGGTATCTATGAATAGTAGGTACGTGCTAAAAAGTTTATCCGACCTTTTTGACACACCCGATATAGATACCAACTCGTATTTTATAAAGTTCAGAATAAATTCGATAAAACTGTAAGTATTAATTTCTGAGAAAAATCCTCGAAAAGGTCAAGTTTGTTTTTAAAAAGTGCATATTATTCAGTACAGTTAATTTCAAAATTATAGAGTACACCTCAAAAATCAAGAAGTCGATTTATTACAAATTTTTCCACATGTAAAGATATCTTTTTGAAATTTGAACGTCATATTTTTATATAGGTTAGGTAAGTTTGACAACATAAAACGTCGCTGATATTTTAGAACACCATAATATTGTCTGTTTTATCCTCTGCACGGTGCTCTTCGCGATGTTATAATACTGGGCTACGATCTGGATCGACGACCCTTCTTCTAATTTGGAAAGAATGAGCACTTTCGCGTTTTCGGTTAGATTAGGCATTTTGTTTGTCAAAATTGACATTGATCTTTGACAAAAAATGTAAGTGAAATTCACACTGTAGAAAATTAGGTGTACTCTATAATTTTGAAATTAACTGTACATTACTTATGTTGACAGGTTTTTTTATCTCTTAGTAATGACGTCATCAATTATTTTTTTAAAAGCCACCCCCACTTTTTTCTTCTCTTTCTGATAGATCTTCGTACTAGCTAAACAATGAATGAAAAAAAATTGTTTTTTTTTAGAAAATGAATTTTATTTCAAAAATTTAATTTAATTTTTGATGTATTTTTTTTCTCCCAATAGAATAGTTAGTTAAAATCGAAGGCTTATTTTAATAGACCAAACAATTTAGAAGATTTGCGGCAAGAATTCGCGCTGCAATGGAACAAAAAATAAGCACTGACAATATCGGGCGCAGTGTACAATGTGTCAGTGAGTATAGGGTATTCATTTTAAACGTTGGGTAAAGTTGTAAACTCAAAACACCATAAATTACGAAAGCGGCAAATTTTCATTGTATCGGTACCGTAAAGTAGGAATCCCTCTGTTCATATAAAACTGGTACCACGTCGTACTTTCACCATCTTATCGACGAGCAAAAGAAAGAGACGTTAAAATATCCACAAGTAAAAAAAAATTAAAACACATTTTGTGATCAGTGACCAAAAAAATGTAAAGAGATTGTTGATTTTAAATAATGTATTTGACAAATAAGATTACTTAATAAAGAATTAAGAGTAATAAGTAAAGTATCCATTACATGTATCTTTTAAAGTAAGTGAAAAATAAATAATAAAATACGTAAACAAATAAAAAATTAATCGTCATCTGAATCAAATTTACTAGATGATTCACCAGTATTGGCAACAAATGTTAATGGTTTCACTTGGTCTTCTAAAAGTTGATCCCGATCCCACCATTCTTTAATTTTGGACCCGAATATATTGAACACAGTTTTAGATTCACTGAGTTTCGGAAAAGTGTCAAATCAGGCAAGTTTTATTACAAAACCCAACATTTAAAATGAATGCACTATACCAAATGGTTGGCGGGAGGCAACTTCAACATTTGCATTAAATTTTATTATTAACCTTAGATGTTTGTTTTTGTTTGAGTCAATTAAAATTTTTACATTAAAAATTAAATTAAATTTTTGAAGTAAAATTTGTCGTAAGGTAGAATACAAATGTTTTTCTTTCATCGTTAAGCTAAAGGGGATGTGGCCTAGTTGCGCAGAACGGTATACGCCGAAGCCTGTTTCACAATGAAGCAGGTTCTTTACCATTTTTGTCATTGTTATAAGAATGTGATAGTGAGCGGCAAAAGTGTGGAATAAATTCCTTAAAAATTAAACAAAATTTAAAAAAAAATCTTTGGACAGGTCAGTTATAGTTTATAAAAATACCAAAGAAAATTCCAAGCAGCCATTTGTTTTCGAGTGATGACGTCATCGATACTTTTTTTTAAATAGAAACCCCCTATTTTTTTTCTTGATTCTGATAGCCCTTTTAATTGTCTAAATGAAAATATAAAAATTTTATTATCTTACATAAGAAAATTTTTAAGAAAAAAATAAATTTTATAACGAACAAAAACAAGTCAAAAAATCAAGTAGGTAAAACAGTCAAATGTTACTGTCAATTTCATTCGTATGTGTTATTTGTTTTACAAAACGTTTTCGAAAATGATTCATTTAACAGAAACACAACGTACAGAAATTTTAATTTTGATTGGGTGCGGGGAAAAAACTAGTTAAAACTAAAACAGGAGGAATTTCTTCATAAACTTGCTTATTGTCAACAAGCTGGGGGATGGCAATTCGAACATTTAATTCCATAATTTTAAGTACTTACTAACACAGTTTTTGACTTGTTTTTGTTCGTTATAAAATTTATTTTTTCCAACATTTTTTTTTTTTTAAATTTCCTTATGTAAGGTAACAAAATTTTTATACTGGCGTTTAGACAATTAAAAGGGCTATCAGAATCAAGAAAAAAAATATGGGGTTTCCATTTAAAAAAACTATCGATGACATCATAACTCGAAAACAAATGACTGCTTGGAATTTTATTTTGTATTAAAATAGGTATTTTTATACACTAAAATTTACTTGTCCAAAGATTTTTTTGAAAAAAATTTTGTTTCATTTTTAATGAATTTATTCCATACTTTTGCCGCTCACTGTAGTTGATAGACTGAGAAAAATTTTTGTGGATGTATATCAGGCTTTCAAAAATCTGCGCATGTTTTAAATAAGCCAATTGGAAGCTGCTCTTTAAAATAAGCGGGCACTAGGGGGCGGTTTTATTACTATATCTGTTGGTTGGCCCGACTTTAGTACGAATCTCTATTAGAAAGTGAAGAAAAAAGTGGATGACGTCATTATTAGGAAATGAAGAGCTATCAACAAAAGTGAAGTACTGAAGAATATGCACTATTTAAAAACAAAGATGACCTCTTCGAGGCTTTTTTATAGAATTTACTCCGAACTTTATGAACACATTGTACATTTACTTTAACTGAGACTCAGTGAAACTAAAGGCATAAATATGTGACAAGTAAAAGTTAAACAATGTCATTTAGTTTATACCATTGTGTTATTATCTATCTTGGACCGTTATACGAAAAACAACGTAATTTTCACAAAGAAATAAGACAAACTTAAGAAGCAAAAAAATACCACGCGTCTCGCACATTAAAACTGTAGTTATACAACTACGCGTGCTAGTTGCCAGTCGCCAACTAACAAAATGAAACTGCATGAGCGTTTAGAAAATTCTACGGTTTTATTAAATTTTGTACCGTGCCTTCAAATAAATTCGGAATTACAGTAGGCTGTGATTTATTTGTATTTTGTATTTTATCTAGTAACGGTTGGTAATAGACGTTTAACACGTGTACTGTGCTGTCCAAGGTCATTGCTGTGCCTTTAAAAATTGCGTGTTACCAACTTCATAATAAAATCACAGCCAACTCTAATTCCGAATTTATTTGAAGGCACGGCACCAATATTTTATTACTATAACAATGGTTTATTTTTTTCTATAAATTGGGTGATCAGGAAATTAAATTTTGTAATTCTACTTTTATATGTATACAGCCTGGCTACGAAAATTGGAGTCACTTTTCCACATTTGCCCAAAAGATGGAACCACAAAAAAAAATTTAAGAGGAATTGCTGGCAACATTGTTTTTTTTTTTACGTAACTATGCTTTCAAAAATGTAGCCAAATGTTGGTGGTAGCCGATTAGGATATGTTGCACGATAATGATCCCGCACTATTACAGCTGCTGTTCTACCAGATCGACCTTCTTTAGCAGGATAATACCATTTTATGATACTTATTCGCTGACAGTGACATTGACAATTGTACGAAATATTGAATTCTATGTTGCCATTTAATTAAATATATTTTTTTGATCCTCATATTTATTCAAGGCCATCTGAATCAAAAAGCTACTCTTATAAGGCCGTTTCAATGCCCACGATAAATGTTTCTGCAGAGTGGCCATAAAACAAAAGAAGACAGAACCTTATTGCGCGCCCTCGGTGGCTGATTAACGAATCAAAGCTACAATATTGGCGGCAATTTAAAATATTACCTTTCTATTTTACATAAAATGGTACAAGCGTGTTTCATTTGTGGGGCAAAAGATATTCGCTTATTTGAAATTCCTAGCATTATGAAACAAAGACAAAAATGGTTCGAAGCTTTTGAAACGTTTTGCGGTAAGCAAATTTATGCAGACACTAAGGACAACCTTTTAATTTGTATTTGTAATATAAAAGACTACAAAAATTACGGATTACTCAGAAATTTGTGAGCGGCATTTTCAACAAGACTTTATAATTACAACCCCCAAAAGACGACGCTTATGTAAAGATGCTGTTCCTTGTCCTTCTATTTTTGTAAGTATCTATAATTAAAACAGACTTGTGGTGTTTATGGATACATTGATACATAGAAGCGAAGTCAACCACGAAATATGAGAAAACAAAATGAGCTTCCTCTTCTCATTTTTCGATCAATTGCTTATTAGTTTTCACAGTCATAGTCAGGGACCTCCAGTGGCTCCAGTTCTTAATTACTGTCATGTTTTTGTTTTTTAGACTTTTCCCACTGAAACTCCGGTTGAAATTCCTGTGCCCCAAAATCCTGTAGAATCTTTCGTCATTCCAACCGTTCCAATCACATCCAAATCAATTCAAGTAAATAGTATTTCTGCGGAGTATATGCCACCAAATGGTTGAGATAATCGGCCCTCATTTGCTAGAAAATCCAATACTTTCATTTTGTCTGGTACATAAAAATCAGATCTGCGAGCTGATAATAATTGCAACGCTGAAACCAGTTTTAGATAATACATATTTGTCAAGAAAAAACATATTTATTAAAGAAGAAATGTGCAATCCAGAACAAAGCACTTTGCAGAAAAATATTAAAGTTATAAATTGTTCTAACCTACCTTGTGTTACGATTTCATGTTTTTTTGCAATTCTAATTTATTAGTATTTTGTTAGTCCAGTATGTATCCAAAATAAGCTCGGATCTTGGATATTTTATAGCATTCATGTTTTAATTGATGTTTTAAGCACTTAACCTCAAAGTAAAAAGTGGAGAAAGTCTCAATCGACTGCGTTCGAAATCGGTAGATGGAGCGCAAAAAGGTTCTGCCCAAGGTTGGTAGAACTGACTAATTTGTATAATAGGTTGCCTCGTTGAAAATTGCGGGGCGGGGGGGAAAGTAACTCGTGACGTAAAATCAACCCAGAAATTTTGGGTGTTCGAATAGAACCTAAGGTTTATAAGCTCCGTGGAGTTTATTGGGTGGCTTTTTGGAATTTATTCTAGCGAAGGAACACCTAATGCATGATCGACAGACTCTGTAGTAAAAGTTTAGTACACTGTGACGTCACGAGTAACTTTTGCGGGGGGAAAAAATTCAGACTATTGCTTTAAATGGAAACGAGGCAACCTATTATACAAATTAGTCAGTTCTACCAACCTTGGTTCTGCCGCCCGAAATGTCACAGAAACAAAGTTTATATGGAAAAATTGGGAAAAATCGAAAATTGAAACGGCCTTATAAGCGTAGCTTTTTGATTCAGATGGCCTTGATTTATTCAAGGCCGTCTGAATCAAAAAGCTACGCTTATAAGGCCGTTTCATTGTCCATGATAATTGTTTCTGCAGAGTGGCCATAAAACAAAAGAAGACAGAACCTTATTGCGCGCCCTCGGTGGCCGATCAACGAATTAAAGCTACAATATTGGCGGCAATTTAAAATGTTTATTTTACATAAAATGGTAAAAGCGTGTTTCATTTGTGGGGCAAAAGATGTTCGCTTATTTGAAATTCCGAACAATATGGAACAAAGACAAAAATGGTTCGAAGCTTTTGAAACGTTTTGCGGTAAGCAAATTTATGCAGACAATGATAAGGACAGCCTTTTTATTTGTATTTGTAATATAAGACACTACAAAAATTACGGATTACTCAGAAATTTGTGAGCGGCATTTTCAACAAGACTTCATAATTACAACCTCCAAAAGACGACGCTTATGTAAAGATGCTGTTCCTTCTATTTTTGTAAGTATCTATAATTAAAACAGACTTGTGGTGTTTATTGATACATGAAATATGTCTACATAGAAGCGAAGTCAACCACGAAATATGAGAAAATAAAATGAGCTTCCTCTTCTGATTTTTCGATCAATTACTTAGTAGTTTTCACAGTCATAATCAGGAACCTCCAGTTATTAATTACTGTCATCTTATTAATGTTTTTGTTTTTTACATTTTTCCCACTGAAACTCCGCTTGAAATTCCTATACCCCAAAATCCTGTAGAGTCTTTCGTCATTCCAACCATTCCTATCACATCCAAATCAATTCAAGTAAATAGTATTTCATATATATCAGTCTGAACGTGTACAGTATGGAGATTCTGTTCAGCTAAAGGTTACGGGTTTTGACATAACAACTTAACAAAATTAAAGAGCAGCTCGTTTACCTACAATGGACCATCGGCTTGTAAAATATAATTCTTCTTGTAAATCAACAGAATTCATAGAAACTAAAATAAGTTGCATTTCTTATCTTGTCAGTGGGAAAAATTCCAGTGAACACTGTCGGCGACCGTAATAAACTTAACAATTTGTCAAAAATATACCATTTTATGTCGGAAAAGAAGAAAATATTCACTTTATCCACAAAAACTAAAAATATGTACTAAAACCATATTTTATGCAAAATATGTAATTTTTTTTAATTGTTAATCTCATTATTTCAGTGTAGAATGGATATATTCAAAATATAGGCTTGATATTCCTAATAACAAAAAAGATGTTTTTTACATAAAATCCGAACCTTAATAATTACCCAGAACAAACTCCTTTGCAGAAAAATATTAAAGTTATAAATTGTTTTAACCTACCTTGTGTTATGATTTCATGTTTTTTTGCAATTCTAATTTATTGGTATTTTGCTAGTCCAGAATGTATCCAAAATAAGCTCGGATCTTGGATATTTTATTGCATTCATGTTTTAATTGACGTTTTAAGCACTTAACCTCAAAGTAAAAAGTCTCAATCGATTGCGTTCGAAATCGGTAGATGGAGCGCAAAAAGGTTCTGCCGCCCGAAATGTCACAGAAACAAAGTTTATATGGAAAAATCGAAAATTGAAACGGCCTTACAGCCCTTTCACAATGGCGTTAACGTTACGTCGATGTTAAAACGTTAATGTTAACATTAGATCTAACTACATGTATTTCAGTACTTTTTATAAATTATTTCCGTTGGCTAATGTTAGAATGTAACGTTAAGAATCCAGAACATTTCTAGAACTAACGTTAACGCTAACAATATCATGCAACATTAATTTTCATCATAACGTCATTGTGAATGGTCCACAATGAAATACATGTAATTTTGAATTTCTAGATCTAACGTTAACATTAACGTTTTAACATCGACGTAACGTTAACGCCATTGTGTATGGGCCTATATAAGCGTAGCTTTTTGATTCAGATGGCCTTGGATTTATTGTAAAAACAGCGACATCTCTTAGTAATATGAAGAAACGTGACTCCAATTTTCGTAGCCACTCTGTATATAATAATTCAGTGTTTTTGATTCGTTTTAAGTAAAAACTGTCAATATGAATATTTTAAGATTTTCTAGTTTGCACTTAAAAAATAACAACTCTCTTTTAAAACAGTTAAATGAAACAAATGCGTATTACTCCGCAAAGTGACATTTAAATTAGCATAAACGTACAACCTTTTTTGTTTTAGACTTAACACTACTCATTAAAACTAATGTTACAGTGACCGAAATCCAGTGCACGTTTGCTAACGGCAATAGTATAGGCAGTCGAGATTCTATCCTAGCAAAATTAAGAAAACCAGATGGTTTTAAAGGAAATCCTTTATTCGCAGACGACCGAGGAGTGGACCCGGAAACAGATCATGTCTGCCAAGTTAGACCGGATCTCTCTGATCCAACTGGTTTGAAGTATAATCTCAAAATTTCCGATTTTAGCAGGTGTGGCGTTTTGAAACGTAACGTAAGGATAAAGGAATATCTATCTCAATGCTTTTATAAATAACATTGTTACAGGGATTTGTTCATGTCAGAGTGTGGTTTCCACAATTTCCAGGTGTTGTGATGCAGTCAGATCAAGAATTGATTATTATGTGTAAGCCGCCGGAACCAACGGTTATTGAAAACAAGGCAGCTGGTTTTGCTGGTAGCTTGTAAGTACCTTAATTTTTCTTATTACGGTCTACTAGAGTGTAATAAGAATAAAATGTAAATACTAAGATTCAGCGAAGCAAAACGAGATTTTTATTTAAGCGTTGTACGAGTAAGCCAACTCTTGTAAACTAGGCCACAGTATATTCACAGTTGTCTAAAAACAGAAATTAAATGAATCTTGAGCAAAAAAAAAAAAATTCAGACGTCAATGAAAAAAGTTTACTCTACTTAACATTAACACAGAACATAATATAAAAACACAACAAAGTCAAAATGTGGAAGCGAGACGACGGAAATTATGTTGATTAGCACTGCACTATTACTTGACAACAGTGACGTGGGAAATGAATAGACGGAGCGTAAGATACACCGCTTTGATTCCCACCTGTACATTTTTGCCCTTACCAAGATGGCCACCGATTGTATTGCTGGTTGCTGTTGCGAAAGTTTTATAATGATGGGGATAACAAAATACAATAAAAAGATACATTAAATAAAAACGGACAAAAGCCAAATTAATTTATCGATGTTTAAAAAGTACAACCTTTGTTAAATAGTAGTTTATTTAACGAGTTTGTGTGTAAGTTGGGATTTTTTTTTGGCATGAGGGGGCCTTTAAAATGCTCGTTTCACTCGCGTTTTAAACTGGCCCACTCATGCCAAAAAAATCCCAATTTACACACGAACGAGTTGAATACAACGCTTTTTGTTCGACGAGCCCCTTAAAGGATCCACATCGCTTAAAATCTTTAAAACTACCTTGACGTTTCGTTTCGACAAGTTGTGGCATTTATCAAAATCCGTTCACGCAGGAGAGAATTCTCAAATTCTGACAGTGTCGAACAAAAAAGCTGTCTTACAGACTTACCTTTTAAATTTTTGTTGAATTGTTTGTTAAAGTAATGAAGTCTAATTTTGGTATAATTAACAATTATTTGTTTGATTAATATAAAATTATGATTTTCCGAAAAAAATTCAAAATCTAAAATATATCTATAGGAGAAAATAAGTTAGAGGGTAAAGTAGCAAAAACAACATTACAGATCCTTGTAATGACATTATCTATAGAAGGGTTATTGTTCTTTTTTGCAATTTTTAACATAACACGTGCTAGTCATCTTCAAAAAGTATGAGTTTTATAATTATATGAAAGCAAACAAATAGGTCCTTTTTGTTAATATAAAAACAACAGATACGATACCTCTGCAACCCGCGCAACCTCGCGCGCAACTGACACATAAATGTTAGGCAAATACAGAACAGATTTGCTATTATTGCTGCATAACTTGCCCTTACTTAGAACGTTGCATATATGAATCAACGCTTTACATGGTGATGCTCCGTCTATTCTATTTCCCACGTCACTGCTTGACAGTAATATCCGTAATAGTACTATGTAATACGTAATAGTGTATGTAGGTACTCCGGCAAAATTGTCGTGCCGCCGGGTGGTGGTTAAACATTATTATTTTTCTCTTTTTATTGTTGTCAATTGTAAACACATTTTTACAATTTGTATTTCTTTAATAACACTGCAACACGACAATAATAATTATTGTCTTATTATTATTTGACAACACCAAATCGCATAGGCTCACACCAACAAATTTTTTAAAACACTTTGAAATAGGTTTTCCTGAAGATATATTCAAATCATTTTGATTGTTCGTTAGCTTTCAGAATTTCTCATATTTAGAGTTTACATACAAAGTTTTTTATAGTCCACATGGAGCACGTGTATCAGGAGTGGTTGAAGAAACACCAGGGCGCTTAGAATATGAAGTAGCCTTATATAAAGAAGCACCGGCTGCTAGAATTAGTAATATGACAAACAGCGAACTGCCAGTAGATCAAGCAGTACCAATTGGCACTAAACTCCAACTAAGGGCCCGCATTAGCCCTGAATCTGCTTGGAAGTATGTCAAATTGATGGAGGTCACTGTTAGTCCTGACCCTGATGACCCGCATATGTCAGGAAGTGTAGCACTGGTTAAAGATGGGTTTGTAATTTAAAAATTTATTTAATTAAGATATTTTCATACATTTCGCATTTTTCCCGTTCCAAATCCTATAAATTTTAAAAAGCGCTACTTTACATTAATAAAAAATACTTTTCTTTATACCATACTGTTATTAGGATTTATCAGTACTCAATGCTTGATTGATATGATACCCATAACAGACTAGGCCGTTATTCAAAATTATCAGACCGAGGCCGTTATTTTTGCTACCGTTGCTACGGTTACGGCACAGATGACAACTAAATTTAATTTTTGAAGTAAAGAGGAATGTCAGTCTTACAAATAAATCATCGTTAAATGTTAAGTATTATTGATATAAAGAAAACTATAAAACAACATACGGCCGATATGGATATAACAGACGAGGTTGATTATAAAATCTCGGCTCTGCCTCGATTTTACAATATCTCAACCTCGTCTGTTACATAACCCATATCGGCCTAATACCGTTATATACTATTTTAACACATTGGCGTACAAAACGTCATTTTGACATTTTATGTATTAACAAATTGTGTCAAATAGACAAGTACGCCTATGTTTATGTCAGTTACCAGTGTTATCACATTAAAAAAGATAGAATAACCAATAATAGTACCTACCTATTATCAACCTATGAAAAAAAGGCACATTCATTTATAGTCACCGGGTATTTCCTCAAAATTGTAGTTTTGTAAAACCAAAATTACGCTATACCGTTATGGTCCATTCTTTAAAGCGATATTTATTTACTGTATTTCAGGTGCAGAAATCGTGATTTTGCGTCCATCATTCCACACCAACCGGCACGGTATCGAGAGCGACACAACGAAGTCTTTCTAGATTTCGAAGCTTTTCTTTTAAGTACGATGAAGGAAAGATCAACACTATGGATCCATTCACAAATTAAAGCTTGTATGGACGCAGCTGATTGTCAACCAGATTTCTGTTTGGATTTATTTGAGCCATCAGGACATGGTAGAAGACGTCGTAATACGGAAGCAATTGAAATTGTTGAAGCTCCAGAACATCCAGCTTCTCTAAAAAAATATAATAATACAACGCAGTACACCAAAATTAAAGAAAATTTAGAATATACTGTATTAATGCCTGGTGAATTTTATCATCGAACTGCTGCTATGGAAAGTTCTTGTAGCACGTTCCTAGTTATTGCCGCCATTTTGGGATGTTTACTATTTTTATCTGCATTTATCATGTGCTGGTTGGCATCGAGACTCCATTCGGCGTTAGTAGGAACAGTTAATTCTAACAAAAATATTGATCAGCTAGTTAGAGAAAGTAGACATTTTTCAGAATCTGGATATACAGGAAGAGCCACGACACAATGAAAATGTACTTTTGGTTAGCGTATTTTAATTACTGGGGATAGATATATACCCAAAAAAATCTTCATACCAAAAAATGTAGCTATTAAGTTCCTCAAATTATTATCTTAAATTATCACTTTATACATACATACAGGGTGATTCTAAAATAAGTTTGGAAAAAAAAAACGGTAATTGGTGATGATGAGAAGAAGTCATAGACAAACAAATTTTCTTATAAAAGTTTGTTCGTTTTCGAGATACAAATGATTGAAAATTTGGTCAAAATTCCTAGTAGGTACGCTGCAGAGTTAAAGGTGATTACCTGATTATCTTGGTAGTTTAGCAACAATAATACTCAAAGGTGCCCGTCAGTCACAAACGTAACCTTACTCCTCCCAATCATTTCCATAGAAACATTTATAAAGCAGTGTGCTTGCACCTACGACTTTATTGTGGAGTTGCCGGAACCATTGTTACTAATGAAATGAACAAATTCGGCCAAATTTTCCTTATTCATAGGCGTTGAAAATACGGTGCGATCAATTAAAAAATAAATCGAGTCGGCGTGTTACCTATGGCAACCCATGCTATAGCATAGGCTCCAAAGCAAACTCGATTTATTTTTTAAATGATCGCTCGGTACAAGGATATAGGGTAATTTCCATCCTTTTGATTTCACCTCCAAAAGTCATTTACGCAGAATTCTTTTGTGTCAAGGATACTCCACATTTTTTTCCAAACTTATTTCAGAATCACCCTGTATATTTCCGTTTACATAGATTTTTATCAAAATTTTTCTATTTTCATTGGTAATTTTAAAATCCACAGGAAGATCTGTCAACTTTAAATAAGTATTTTAGTTATATTATACATCTTTAAACTGAACGATAGATAGACAAATTTAAAAGGTCTATTTTTATTAAATGAATTTGTTGAAATATGATATTTATTATACAATTTTATATTGTATAATTTTATTTATTTATTACAAAGTTAGAATATATTATTAATATAATAAAACCAAATAAAAAATTGATATTACTTAAAAATTCTCAATTGGATAAATAATATCACTTTACCGTTATTTTTTAATTTTAATTTTTCTTTAAAAAGCATTTATACAGGCTGTTTGCTAAAAAACGCCGCAAGCCGTAGCTCAGCTAAGACTTTCGAGCCTAATAACTCAGTTATTTATTATACTGGATGCTTCTTCCATAAAGGACTAAAACACGATCGGGATATTTTAGCAAGGGAATTTAGTTCACGTACGCTTCCTGTGTCTTCAAATAAATTGACGACTCTCTTAACCTTAAATTTTGTAAAGCCTACATTTGGATAGTGTTCCACGAGAAAACGAACTGTGTCATTGAAGTTCTTACGACACTCTCCATAGGCAAATTTTTTTTCCTTTTTCAACAATATTGAAATTTCTGCCGCTGTAGTCTATTTTTAGAATATTTTCAATAAATTTTCACAATTTGACGTTTCTAATAAAGCGCGCCCAATTTTGACAGACTTTAAAGGGTGTACAAAATTTTGCTTGGCAATTAATCATCAATTGTTTCAAAAGGTAACTGCTCAAATACCTTCAAATTTTACATTAAATTTTTAACGACAAAATCTAATCTTTTCGTTGAATCAGACAAGTGATAATAATCGCGCATAATTTTCGATAAAGGAAACATGTGTTAAAATTACATTTTTAGAATTTGCGTTTATAATACGTCTATAAACGTCAGTCAGTAAGAGTCGTTTATGGCTTTATAAAAGTATACTGTACTTTAATGAAATTTTTATCAATATTTCAGTGTATTACACCAAAAAACTTCCAATATTAATGTTCAAACTCTACTTTTTAACATCTGTTGCAGATGTAGTTGCATCCGTTACCTTGAATTACCAATTAATACGAAATTCCCTAGAATTTGAATTTTTTTTTTTTTAATTAAAGCAAGGGTGCAAATTCTAAAAAATAACATAAAAAACTGGTTTTATAAGGGTATTGGCGCACTCGTCCCATAGAAAACTCCCCTACGGGTCGTTTTCTACACCTGGGACTCGTGCGCCAAATCAACCTTTATAAAACTCGTTCTTTAATATACTATTTTAGAATTTGCGTCTCTAATAAGTCTATTATTCAATTTGGAGGCGTTTAAGGCTATCTCTTAAAGCACTCGTAGTTTAATAGATCTCTAAGAAATTTTTTTTATCAATATTTCAGTGTATTATTGTCATTTACACCAAAAAACAATATTAATGTTCAGACTCTACTTTTTAACATTTGTTGCGGATGTAGAATTTAGAAAATTTAATTTTTTTATTTAAAAATTAAAACAAGGGTGCAAATTCTAAAAAATAACATAAAAAACTCGTTTTATACCGGGTAATTAAGAAGGACTGTTTAAGTTGGCAATACAATTTTTTTATTTGGCTATTTACAACACTGCAACCGGATATGTTTTGCGGGTTTATTTGACAGATATCTGACGTAGCATTAATAACGACAAAATAATAGGTTATGAGAGTAAAAATTAACGGCAAAAAGAAATCAAAGTTGGAATTCGGAATAATAATCTAAAAATTTACTAAAGGAAATTTAATTTGAAATGTCAAATTTGACTTGTCACTGATGCGGCTGTCAGTGTGACGCCGTCAACAACCGGAAAGTTACTCCAGTTGTACCATTTAAAAATAAAATTCAGCATTACCAACTTAAACAGTCCTTCTTGATCACCCCGTACCTAACTTGTCGTCTGTCAAAAGTAACCTCAAAATTTACAATAAATTAATGTTTTTTAAGACTTTGTCCAAACGAACACGAAAAATGTTATTCAATATTCGTGCGCTGTCAATTTTCAGGTATTCGGCCTCTTTTGCATCACCTGGCTGACGCCTCATGCTTCAAATTTCGGCGTCATACCTGAAAAGTGATCTAACAGAGCTACTCATATGAAAATAACTATTTATCCATTGTATTGCTTCTGTTGTTTATTAAAATAGGACAATAAATAACGGAGCTGCGGTTTGAGGCGTTTTTTAGGGAACAGCCTATGTGTAATTGGTACATACTATTTTTATGGTGTTGCTGTATCACTTAAATGACATTTTAGTTTAATGAAAAAATATTTATGAATACATTATACAAGGTGATTTATAATAGGTGTAAAAAACTTTGACATCGTGCTTGGGAAGTCATTTTAAGAAAAAAATGTTGTATGAATATAGGTCCCATTTTGTTTATTTACAAAACTACATCAGATTTAAATTTTATTGAAATAATTATGAAAATACAACTTCAAAATCTAATGGCCATGGAAATAAACAACATAATTTGTAAAACAATTATAACTAGTTGATAGTTGTCAAAATCAATGAGTTTAGTGTAGTTGGACATGCAGATATTGTTTATCTGTATGGGTATTGTGATGGTAACGGTCTTCAGGCGTCGGGAGACTATCGCCGAAGATTTCCTGATAGATGTTTTATTGCTTGGCCCCCAAGATCTCCTGACTTAAACCCCTTGGATTTTTTTCTTTGGGGCCAGTTGAAGCATTTTGAACTTCTCATAGTCATTTATTTTTCTACTTATCTATTTTTTAAAGTTGTTCTTTTATAAATTAATACTTAATTATTTCAATAAAATTTAAATCTGATCTAGTTCTGTAAACAAGCAAAATAGGACCGATATTTGAAATAACATTTCATTCTTAAAATTACTTACCGTTTTCAAATTTTTTTACACCTATTATAAATCACCAGTGTAAACAAATACATGAAAGAAGAATAAATAAGTGTAAAAATGAATAGGTATAATATTAAGTAATGTAGATATGTTTTATTTGGTTATAAAATTATATTGTTTCTGATGTTAATAATTCTATTTTAACGTTCGTTAAGTGG
The DNA here is from genome assembly GCF_963966145.1 of Tenebrio molitor. NCBI lineage: Eukaryota > Metazoa > Arthropoda > Insecta > Coleoptera > Tenebrionidae > Tenebrio > Tenebrio molitor. The sequence goes on from NC_091046.1 coordinate 18,216,299, forward strand.
TATAATTAATTCTAGAAATGACGTGATTTGTTAGAAAATATTGTTTTGTAGGATATACAAATGTTTTTGAACTGGTCTCAAATTTTAACTAACTCACACTCACAGTTTACAGATGTTCTTAACATATCAGAAATCTATTAAATTTGTTTAATATTTCAAAACCTGATTTTGTATATTAAAAAATTCCATCTTGCATTTTATAAACGAGAATTAGACTAATGTAAATTTTATTACGAACTACATACAGGGTGACTGACGAAAAACCTTTGATGCTGTATCTTGCTTATTTTTTTATCCTATTTGAATAAATGACACATCAAATGAAATAATTTTGAAAACACTTCAATACCAACTAAATAAAAAAAATATATTGCGTCCAGTTTTTGACAGATGAACATCAGCTTCTTTTTTTCAAATAGCAGTGTACATTTTTTTTATTGAGTATTGTAGAGATTTGTCTTCTGAATATAAAAATTCAAAAAACTATACTCATTCATGAAACAAAAGTCAAGAAATTAAAGAGTAAATGTACAAAATTTAAAAATCAAGTGACCAAAATAAACAAGAGAGAAGTTTGTTCTAAATGCTCCAAATGACTAAGTAAGCTCTGAGTATTCGTTTGTCGAAACAGTTTGATAATAATAATATTATAATGTTGCTGTGGAAGAAAATTTCCAAAGACGATTTAGTGTTAACCTGTGGTGTGGCATTTTTGGAGATTTGAATCTATTGGATTTCTTTATATTCATTCGAAACTTTCGAGAGAATGTTTATTTGACCCCACTAGGTACCCAAAAAGAGTAAAGAAAAAAGATAGTGCGAGTATGTCAGGAAAAACCTCGAAATTTTTTACTGAATGCAAAGGTGGGCATTTCTAGAAGGTATCGATAGTGTCTGCAACAGCATTGAGGAAATTTTGAGCAACTAGAATAGATTTTGTATTGTTTACAAATTTGATTACTTGATTTTTGATTTTCATTTTTTTTCATTTAAAATGCATTTTTTGTTTTTTCTTTTAATGTAAGAAAATTCAGAAGAAGATTCTTTATAAGAACGAATAAAAAAATATATAGAGTGTAATTTGAAAAAAAAAGTTGGCTATCGTCTGTCAAAAAACAGATGTCGAAAAAAATATCGAATAGGATAATAATGAAGTGTTTTTCGAGCTATTTCATTTGATGTGTCATTTATTCAAATCGGATAAAGAATAAGTAAGATACAGCGTCAAAGGTTTTTCGTCAGTCACCCTGTATATACCTATATACATATAAGATATTCAAAGCAGGTTTTACAGTTGTGATTTTCATTACACGTATATCACCAGACAAAAAATTAACATCGTACGTTTTTATAGATTATAAATGACAATCATGGAATTTTGTTAAAATAAATAAAACCCCACATAGTATAAAGTGAAATACGTTTCGTAAGAGTGATGATAAGTCGTAAGAAGTTGTTTGAGAGCTCAGTTGCCGGAATCTAGTAATATTTAATTATAAAAATTGTACATAGAAAAAATATTAATTTATTATATTTTAATTTTTTATTGTATATTTTAACTGATCCGATAAATTTTAAAAAGCCATATGGTACTTGTAATAGATATGCTTTAGAAATGCAATTTAAATTTTTTTTATTTATTATAGCACTTTTCATCGGGATAATTTTATGATGGATAGGTAAAATTTACAGCATAACATAAAAAAAATATCATAGACAAAATCATCAAGTGCTTTATAATGATGTTTTAATAGCAACAAGTTAGTTACGAGGTAGGTGCATAATATGTAGTCTAATGAAATTAAGTTGTTTAATTTTTATATAAAGTGTTTAATATTACCTGGTTAATAACATAATAACAATCATATTTCGAGATATGGTCATTCATAGTTTGATCTGTGATACTTAATTAATATTGAATATGTTTTGTCATATTCAGTTAGTAAATTTACAATTCTAGAAATCCTTTTTCTTCGGAAACTCACTTGAACAAAATTATAGTAAAATAAAAAATAATAGTTATTAGACTTAATAGAACAGTAGGTATGTATCACTTTTCAAATATTTACATCAATCGTAGAGGGACATCCCTCTACGATATAAATGGTGTCAAAAAAGACTTGATGGTTTTACCTATAGATACAAATTTGAATCAGTGTGGATATACAAATGTACATTATAATTATATTATTATTGTAATTTTGACTGTAACTTTTACTATCCTGTCATCAATATGATATGGTACTTCTCCTTATAATTTATAATACTGAAATTTTGTATATATTTAGTTCTCATAATATTTACGAATTTTGTGACAGCGGGGAAAAATGGTGTTGCACAGTATTGATAATAAAAATTGCAATAAATATCTACTTATAACTTATCATGTGTCCCAATGAATATTTGTTTATACGGTCCCTATGAGATTTTCTTTTATTATTAGTAAAAATTAACGTGTACTTAAAATATTATCTATAAATTTCAAAATTTTAAAATCTTTGTATGTATTAGGTTGAGTCAAAAGTTTTCGATATACACACTTATATAAATTAATGATAATGATAAATAAAAAATAGATTGTAAGATAGAATAAAATAAATTAGTGTTTGATGTCCCCTTATAAAAAAATACAAGGGGGTGGTAATGTGGTAATGCGCTAATAAAAAAAAAATGACGATGATGGTAAATATGAATGTGAAGATAAATAATATAAAAAAATGCAAATATAAATACTCCTGACCGGTAACTAAACGAATAAATAACTAAAATAAGATCCCCGTTTTGACCCGGGTCAGCCGCCGACGATACTTGTACGGGGTGATCAAGAAGGACTGTTCAAGTTGGTAACACTGAATTGTATTTTAAATCGTATAACAGGAGTAACTTTCGGTTGTTGATGGCTTGTCGTTGTTAATGCTATACCTACATCAGATATTTGTCAAATAAACCAACAAAACATATCCGGTTGCAGTTATAAACAAACGAATTAAAAAATTTTCTTAATTGTACTGCCAACTTAAACAGTCCTTCTTGATCACCCGGTAGATACAAGCTTTCGATGCGACCGCAAAACGAATGGTATCAGACCAATAACGCAACTTAACACACTTCACGGAAATTACCGGGGTCGGATTTACAAATAAAAGGAATTTTCTAACTAACTATAATATGTACTTAATTGGTCCACGACAAGTTGAAGACACGCAACTAATTGACTTGACAGACAAAAAAAAACAAAAGACAGGTTGGCTACTGCTATAATAAAAAATATCTTAATGAAAAATATCTGAGGCACAAGGGAAGGAATAAAAAGTTATCTCCCCGCGAAAGAAACTGAGGCCTCGAAAGAAGGAGATAACTCACCCTTCGACACGAACAAAATGGAGGCTCTGTTACGGAGGATTCGAATTTCAGACGCAACGATCTGACCTAAGCCTTTCAGGGTCGTCCTTCGGCGTCTTGAGGGGGTCCACACTTGCCCTCTCGAGGCGCTGGTCCAGTTCTACGGGACGAGAAATGGAGAATGGAGGAAAAGGGAAGACCCTCAAAGAAAGATCCTTACAGAAGGATCCTTAGAGAAGAATTCTTATAAAAAAAGATCCTTTCATGGAAAGAGGAAAATCCAATTAGAATAACATACTGTTACGTTAAAAATTATTTCTTGTGCACAAATCCTCCTTCGGATCTTGGCTCTCCCCACGGCAGAAATAATTAAACGATTTTTGGTTAGCGTGTGGCTCACAAGTCAGATCTGGAAATCGCTGAAACGCGAACCTGAGGGTGAGGGTGTAATGTAAACACTGTTCGAATACCTAGGTTTAATACAAATCAACAAGAGAAAGTATTAAGAACGTGTTCGACTTTAACTGAATTTGACATAAAAAAATAACAATGATTTTGAGGCCGATCGACAGTGATATGACAAAATGGTCGATCGGGCCGTGACGTGATTACAACTCAAAAAAGGGGGACCTTATCTGGTCTTATCGAGTCGAGCTTACTCCTGTCGATAAGACCAGCTTAAGTCGATAAAAACAGGTATTTTACGTGGATAAAAAAAAGGGCGACGTTACAAATTTCCTTAAGGGCGCTGTCCTTTCACTCCGAGGTGATGCTGGAGGAACTGGACCGTAGGTACTGCTTCGGTGGTCGAGCGCCTTGGTCCGGTTCTGGAAGGGCTCCCGGTACAGGTAACGGGGCTGGACCGGCAAGTCGTTCTAGATATGTTGCCCTGCTGGGTGTTCCAGCGACCTGGTGGAGATCTGGCTGCGAGGGTAGGTGGAATTGCCAAACGTCCGTCGTCGTCCAAGCCGTAAGGCGCAAAATGAACAATTGACTCGATCAATCCGGGAAATGGCACTCCTGCGTGATCCGCGTCAACTTTCACTTGTTACTCCTACAGCTTCAGGATTCGAAAAAGAAACGTGGCGTACCTCGGTAGTACCGCAAAAAAATTTCACGTCAAACGCGCGAGCGCCTTCTGCAAAGAGTTGTCGGGGGAAATGTTTGGATTTGCGAGAACCGTTCAATTTGGTGAAACAAGAAAATTTTTAAACCTGACAATACCTACGGCGGAAAAGCTGTGACTTACTCAGTCGACATGTGGTCTTTTTAGGGGCGACGAAAAGTCGAAAAAGTCGTGATCGTGACTCCCAGGATCCTGAATTTCCGATTAAGTTGGGGTTCCAAAGGTAGAGGTTGTTTTTGTAAGAAGTACACACCATATAGTTGCGCAGTAAACCAACGTTGGTTTACTCGTGCCCCACTCTGCTAAATCAATCAGCTGTTCGTTGTGTTGTTTCTTAATAGAAACCTGTACTCTGTAAGACAAATGGAATAGAACGAGGTTTTAATTAATAAAAAATATAAAATAAATTGGAAGAATTTGGTTACGCCACTGCTCATAATTATGACGTCAGCTTCGCCACGGTTGTTGGCTCCGCCTATGTAGTACAAAAACAACCTCTACGCTATCCAGCACAAAACGGAGAACCACACAACTCTTCACACGGACACAGGAGACTCCGTACAAATCCCGAAAATCGGTGCTATACTCAAGAGAACGCCACTACGAAGTCCACCCAGTCACGGTTCTTTCACGAAAAAGGAAGAGCGGCATCGAAAACGAGAATTTATCACCTACCCCAAAAAGTTTACCGTCTTGGTGAAGGAATATAAATCTTAACGGCAATCAACGGAAGGAGAAATCGAGACCCGGCAGGTGCGTGCGTTCTAGAATTTTCGACAAGGGAAAGCGGAACCGAGATATAATCTATCTTCTAATGAAAAATCAAAACAAAGGAACCAAAGAACCTACGCTGTCGATCGTCGGTGAGAACTATCGATCCAAAACCGTCTCTAGGTGTTCCAATTTCAATTTCAACTTCATTTATTTCCTTGCTTATTTATTACATTTCATTCGTTCTTAGGGCTATGGCAAATTTTTACAAGGGGGCGCTGCTGAGGCTTAAGGCCTTTGCAGCGCTGGGATTATTCTAATTACAATGTTATACTTAATGTTAGACAATGATATGGTTATAATACAATAATGATACAATAGAAAGGAGAAAAAAAAACAAAGCTGAATACAATGGAAGTTAAATAACGTTTGATGGTTAACAGTGAACTTATGCTAGGTGAAACAAAAACTTATATACTAAGTGAAGCAGATGGGGCCGGGGGGGTACAGATGGTGTCCTGGGCGTCCTTGAGGTTCCTTTGGGTGGATGGTTCTGCTACTGGATTGTTCTTTTTATCTTCTGGGTCCTGTTGTTCAGTATCTGGAATGGAGAAAGAAGAGCAGAAAGAGAACAAGGAGGGTTAGAAGGGCTTACCGGGGTAGATGTCCTGAGTCCCGGTAGTCCTGGTATCGTCGACGGCTACCGCATGGTCAAGGGGGTTGAGTCCACAAGCTCCTGGAGGTCATCTGGTAGGTCGGTGTAGGCTGGTGAGAGTAGAGCTGTTGGGGGGTGTTTTAGCTTGCGCTTTGGAATTTTCGGGATTCTGTTGAGGAGGCGGCGGCCGTCTCGTGACGGGTATTTAAACGAGGTGGACAAGGTTTGGATGGCGAGGGCGTTGTTGCAGTTCAGGGTGCGTGTCACGAAGCGGCTCTGGAGTTCTTTGAGGCGGGATTGGATCGGGATTGTGTTGGTTTCCTGGTGGAGGTTGTCGGAGGGGAACCTGTCGGGGAGACGAAAGATCCTGCGGAGCATTCTTCTCTCGCAGGCGGAGATTTGGTGGAGGAGGGCTGGGTATAGGGTGGCGTAGATGGGGGCACGGTATTCGATGACGGGACGGATGTAGGATTTGTAGGTGTGGTACAGGGTTTTCGAATCGCACCCACGGATGCGCCCTCGAATGCTGTACAGGAGGTTGGCTCGGTTGCGGGATTTTTTGAGGGTTTCTTTGACGTCCTGGTGGAGGGTGCAATTTTTGGAAAAGGTGACGCCGAGGTAGCGGATGTGTTGAAGTTTGGGGATGGCCTGGTTGTAGTAGGTTGTAGTAGGAGATGGGGGGCTTGGTGGCGGGACCTGGCTCCGGAGTAGGACATTAAGATGGACTGGGATTTGAGCGGGTTTGGCTTGATTCTCCAGGTGTTTGTCCAGGTGGCCCTGTAGGATCTTGGCGGCGATCGCGGGGTTTCTCTGGCTTGTCCACACGGCGGTGTCGTCGGCGAAGAGTCTGGTCTTCGTCCGGGGGGCATCTGTAACAGGAAAATCTCTGCAGTATACAATGTAGAGAAGGGGGGAAAGGATGGAGCCCTGAGGGACCCTTGCTTGAAGAGCGATCTGGCGGGACTTAATGTTTTGGATTTTGACGCTGCAGGTACGATTTGAGAGAAAGGAGTCGATGAGTTGGATGAAGTTGGGGTTTATTGGGATTTTTATGAGTTTTTGGACCAGCCCGTCGTGCCAGACCCGGTCGAAGGCCCTCTCTATGTCCAAAAAGACGGCAAGAGTGTGCTCCTTTAGAATGGCATGTCGGGTGGTGTCCGTGTGAAACTCAAGGATGGGGTTGATGGTGGAGCGTTCGGAACTAAATCCGAACTGCTCCGGTGGGAGGAGGTTGTTGATCTCTAGGAAATTTTTTAGGCGGGTTGAGAGGATTTTCTCAAAAACCTTCCCTGCAATGTTCAGGAGGGAAATGGAGCGGTATGAAAGGGGGTTGGTTGGGTCTTTTCCCGGTTTGGGGATCATGACCGTGGTGGCATGTTTCCAGGCCGGGGGGAAATGGTGGACGCGCATGCAATTATTAAAGATAACTGTCAGGGCAACAATGGCAATCCGAGGGAGGTTTTTAAATATGGGGGCTTTAAGTTTGACCGGGCCCCGGGGCCTTTTTGCTCTTCAACTGCCTGATGTGCGCTTCCACCTCGTCCGGAAGAACCTCGACGACGAGAGAGTCGTCTTCCGGGAGAAGGCGGAGGGGGTTTGCGACGGAAGTTGTTGACGCTTCTTATCACTTGCGCGAAAAAAGCGTCGTCGAAGTGGGGGTCGTTGGGGACTTGGTGGATTTGTTCAAGGGTTTCGGCGAAGCAATTTGCTTTTTCAAGGGGGGTGTTTATGATTGCGTTGTTCCGAACGAGGTGGTGGACAGTGGTGGTTTTCTGTCCTGTCAGAGTTTGGAATTGAGTCCAGAACTTCTTCCCGTTCCGGTAGTCGAGGAGTCGACAAGAGTCGATCCACTGCTCCTCACGGAAACGGAGGAAACAAGAAGGGGACGAAGTTTTCTGTTGAGAGGATGTGATCTGTGATGGAACAACCTGTGTGACTTAAAAAAGTGGGATCGGTGTTGTGCAGACGGCACAGCGGAAGAGTGATTATAAGGGAGTTCAGTGGCCTGCCGTTGGGGTTCGTTTGGGTGTCACCGAAGTCTGTGTGACGAGCGTTAAAATCTCCGAGAACGATTGCAAAGTTATGTTGGGCCGCGTAGCGAAGCAGATCAGCGGAAACTCTGTATTGGGGGCGGTTGTAGTAGTTGATGATTAGGATGGACATGGAAAAAAAAAGGGGGGGGGAGCTTGGGGGCCACTTCACTGGTCGAAAGTGAGGTGGATTTTGTGTCCGGAGTGGGACACTTTGGTCACGACGTTGAAAACCGATTTGGAAGTGTTTTCGAGGATGGTTTGAATTTTCGACCGCTGCATGGGGAAGAAGTCGAACAGAGTCTTGGTCATGAAGGTGATCAAGCTCTTGATGATGGTGATGGTGGTGTCGTTTTCGAGGTCCGAATCGGAGTCGGTCGGTTCGGCGATCGCGGTCGGGGGGTCGATGATTTTGACGGGGAGAACGGGAGTTTCATCAGTCACTAGGATCTGTTTGAAACTCGGGCACGCGCGCGACCATGCAGGGTGGGGGCCGTTGCAAGAGGAGCAAGAGAGCTCTTTCGCGGGGCATCGGTTTGGCGGGTGGCTTTCGGGGCATTTGGGACAGATGGCTTTGTTGGTGCATTCGGCCTGACCGTGGCCGAACTGAAAACACCTGGGGCACCGCAACGGTGTGGGGGTGTGGGGGTGGGGGGGTGTGAGGTCTCGCACTCGAAGGTGCGGCCGTAAAGAACGATACCGTTGATTAGCATGTAATCAACGGTATGCTTGTCGGTCGACAGAACGCGGATGAAGGAGGTGGGGCGATTAGATTTCCTGGAGACGATTCTCCAGGCCTTCACTATCGACAGTGAAGGGCAGAGGGTGGCGATCTCCTCGGCGGAGATATCTTGGGGGACGCCGCGGACGACCACTGAGAAGGTGGGTTTTTTGGGGGCAGACGCGGGTCCGGGTTTTCCGATTTATGGGGGCGATGGTGATCGTTGGGCTGTTCGCGGCGACCTGAAGGGTCTTTACGAAGTTGGGAGCGAGAGGGGCTTTGGTGATGACCAACGCGGTTTTGTTATAGTTCACCCTTAGCTGAATGGATTTCAAGCCGAGAGTGACGACCAGAAGGTTGTAAAATGCCTTCTGGGTGGCGAGGTTGGCGGGAATATCTCTCACCGTGTACTTGAAGTCGGGGGGCAGTTGGTTTGCGGGAGAAGGTGGCGTCGAATGGGTTGCTGTTGGGGTCGGCGACGAGACTCTCGAGTTAGAGGGGGAGAGCTCGGGGGTTGGGGTCTTTTCGATTATAGATGGTAAGGTTTTCGACTCACCGGATTTTTTTGCCAACGTCATGGATCTGGTGGATGTGGTTGACGCAGCAGTGGCTGGAGGCGGAGATGGGGTTTCTCTCGACTGCATCTTGGAGGTGGCTTTTTCGGGGGCTCTGCACCCTTTCGGCCGCGCGCCGAGCTTCGAGCAACGGACATGCTCGCTCTGCACTTAACACCGAAAGTTAGAGCAAAACACTCAGATCACTGCAGACACGTCCGAACGGTTCGGCTGCACAGGATAGAATGGTAGGTGTTCCGGGAGACGAAGAGAGCCGTCAAGGGATGAAGTAGGTAGGAGCGATCAGCGAGGGGAGGAAAAAAAATGTCGAGGGTAGAGAAGGCGAAGGAAATGTATCGAGTTCAAAGAGAAAAGGAAATGGTAAGTTAACCGTACGTTACCCAACTCCGATAAACTATAGGCCGTGAAAAGAGAAGTTTTGGCAGGGGGCTGAGGTTCGCGGCCTGACAAACCCGACGGTATGTAGCTACCGTCCCGCTGAAACTGCGACGAAAAAGGCACCGTTCCAGCTCTCTCGTCACCTGGGGCTAAACATGAAAGATAAAGAGGAAATTCGCCGAAGCAACAAAAAAACTCAAAGGAAATGCAAGCCAAAAGAGGGATCAACTACAACGAGGAGCGAACGGGAAGAAGAAGGATCAGCAAGAAAAAGGGACACGAACGAAACAGTTGCGGTTACTCTCCGCCTAATTGTAAGCGAGAGTTTACTGAGTTGGTTACTTTGGAGGCTACTTTCCAGGTGTTCGAATAACGATCCCCAGCCATTAGTGGAACTCGCGGGTCTTCCACTCCAGCCAAATCCGCAAAAATCGAGAAACAAACGGAACGAGATTTTCGTATCGTGACACATGTTAATAGTTATTCAATAAACTAGTTTGTTAATGAAGGCGATTAATAATCGAAACTGTTTAAAGCACGAACGAGTGTAGCGAGTGAGTGCCTTTAATAGTTGAGATTATTAATCGCCCATTAACTAACGAGTTGATTACAAACATTTTTCGTTGACCGCAGACTTTTTTTTTGTGACAAAATTTCAAATTGAAGCCAAATTAAAACCAGTTTCATCTTTTTTTATAAAGATGAGACTTTATAAAATATCTTCATCCTGTTTTTGTCCTCAGGGTAGGAAATTTTTAAATTTTTCAACACTTTCTATTCACTTTTCCACAATTAGTGTCAGAAGACGTCAACTCCATTCACATTCAGTTTCACATAAAAATCACAGTTGCTAAGAAAACCTAGTTACCTTTGAAAAATATGACGTGCGAATTATAACCAAAAAGTTCGACTTTTGAAAAAGTGAATTCGTAATTGTGCAGTTATGAAGCTATAAAATATAGAAAATCTTGCTGCACTACCTGCTGCAGTGTTGGTAAGTGCATACAATGAATGTTCGAGGTTGTTTATATCGGGCGTTCAAATGAAATCCTGGGCTGGGAAGGCGTTGGAAACCGTCAATTGTTGTGCTTTTTTAAAGCGTAGATTAATTGGACCATGTTGACAGCTAACCTAAAATTTACGGCGAAAAAAACTTTCCTATTATTCCTATTATCGAAGCAAATATCTGAAAGCACCCTGTTCTGAAAACAAACATATTCATTTATGTCCCGATTAAACATAAACAAATATCATTCGTGTCAAACGGCGGGAAATTCAAACTTTACACTGTTCTAAACGGTTTAATTTTTCCAACGCCTACTCAGCCCAGGATTTTATTTGAACACGCGATATAATCTATTCATTTTGATTGTGACCACTCCGTAGTAACTTTTCAGTTGCTAGGTTATTGATAGGGAATTTTAGATAACACTAAATCCAGTCGCAGTTGGCAACTCTCGGAGGCGCCATTTTGACAGAAACGTCACGCTCACAGAAGACAGAACGGAGAACGGCTTGCGCAAACGTTTTTCAACGTACACTGTGCGCATATCTATAAAATTGAGTTTCGGTACAAAATTTTACAATTCAAAAAGAAAATGCCACGTCGTCTTCTCAAAGTTGGGACCAAACGGTTAATATTGACTTGTTTCGAGACATTTATTGAAGCCAACGGGAAAACAACTCACAAAAACGAACATCACCAATAAAGTTAACTCTATTTGTGCTTTTTTGTTGTACATTTTGGCTAGTAAGTGTTGTAGTTTGATATCTTCTGCCTTTTCATCCCCTGTAAATCATTTTTTTGAACTTTCTGTCTGATTAGTTTTTATCTAAAAATATTTGTATTAATCAATGCTAATTGAAAGTTCTGATTACCTTTATACCAGGCATTTTTCGCGTTTGTCTTACTGCCAAATTACCATTTCCTTCGTTCTTCATTAATATCGAGAATTGCATGAGGTGATTTCGAAGTTTTTACGTTAAATAATCTGTACCTGGATATAACTCCACTTTTCAACAGACGTGATCACAGAATCAGACAGACGTTTTTAGTTTTTCCTACTTCAAATATTGATTTCCGTTATTAATATTGATAAATACATAAAAATCATTGCTTTACTACCATGGTCAAGTTTTGACAATTCTGACATTTTCCATCATGTTCACACCACACAAATATTTAGTGTAAAACGTATGCAGCACACAGCTAAACAGCGCCTACTATGTTTTTCGTTGTGGTCACAATCAAAGTGAATAGATAATATGTACATCAAAATATCATCAAAACGTCAAAATCGCAAAAATCGTTGATTAATGAAAAATAGTGTATTAATGAGGTCCATTAATACACTATATTTTAGACAAAATAATTCATTAATATAGAAATTAACAAGCGGTCAACGGAAAAGCAAATTTAATACATCGGGTGTTCATTTAAATTTCCGATCAAAGTTGAAGAGTCGATTGTGAACGCACCACTCGTGTAAAAACTAAAATCACAAACAACGCAAAAACTGAGGTAAGATTTAAACAGCTGATGAAAGTTTCAAAGGTAGCGGATGCGTTCTGGCTCAACTGTTTCAATTTGTGGCTTCTGTGCAAATTTTCTTACATTTTTAATAATAATTATAAGTGAAAATTTAGTAGTAAATTTTCGAGAAAATTTAGAACACCGTGTCATACACAAAATAACCAAATAAATTTACTACTAAACTTTTGCAGAAATTTACCAGTAGGTAGTTCTAAATCCAAATAATTCCGGAAATTTTTTCGAATGCATTTCCAAAACGTATTAATTAGCCCGAGTGGAACACGAGGGCTAATTACGTTTTGGAAATGCAAGAGAATAAAATTTCCGGATATTAATCAATGCACGGGGGCATATTCGGTAAGAAAATCGCAACGACACGAACATTATGCTTCTTAAATTATAAATTTCTGACAAAAAAAATCAAGTTGTATAACAGAATTATCCTTGACAACGAAAAAAAAATGAGATTTTTAATAAATAAATGATTTTGATTGGCTGAAAAAATGTTGGGTTAGCTAGGTGCAAAAAATTTCCAGGAAATCTCTAAATTGTTATAGAAACGACACCGAATTCTGTTTTCTATTGACTATTTTTAAGTGTCGTGCGATTTTCATATACAGGCTCTTTGATAAAAAACGCCTCAACCCATAACTTTTTTATTTATTATCTGATTTCAATGAACAAAAAAAACAAAGATATGGTTTTTCATGCGCTGCAAAACAGCTACAAAATATATTTTTTTGGTGTTAGCTGACGATAGTCAACTTTTTTTTTTTTTAAATGGACACATTTAGTTTTTTATACATAGTCTGGTAGAGATTTTTTTCTGAATCTAATGATGTATTAAAAATTATCATTTAGTCGACAGCCAACTGAAAAAAAAATAAAACAATTTTCAATTGCGGTTCAGCTTATTATGAAAAGCAATTGGAATACAAATAGCAACAAATGTCAAGTGTCAGTTTGAAAATTTTCACGCGCGATTTTGCAGTGCTTTTCTTGGAAAACATGAATAGTAATAATAATAATTATTATCTCACCGATATGTTTGAAGATCACGTTGAATGTTAAAAATCGAAATCAAGCCGTACGGTGTTGCAGTTAATCTATTGTTCTCGTGATGATTATTTTTATTATTATTCATGTTTTTCAAGAAAATAATAATAAAACACTTCAAGACTGCACATGAAAATTTTCAAACTGACACTTGACATTTGTTGCTATTTGTATTCCGATTGTTTTTCACAACACACTTGAAAATTTCACAATAAGCTGAACCGCAAAAAAAAATTATGGCTGTTTTGTAGCGCATGAGAAACCGTATCTTTGTTTTTTTTGTTCATTGAAATCGCATAATAAATAAAAAAGTTACGGGTTGAGGCGTTTTTTATCAAACAACCTGTATAATATACCAAGGGACAGATATATTGCCGGAAATTTTTTCGAGCAGTCCTCACACACGAGTGTTTGTAGCAAGAAAATTACACGAGGGCGCCAGCCCGAGGGTAATTTTGAGCGACAACACGAGTGTTGGACTGCAAGAAAAAATTTCTGGCGATATATATCTGTCCCGAGGTATATTCGGAAGAGAATCGCCCGAAAAATTTTTTCCCTAGGTCAATTATATCGGAAATTTTCCCTAGGGAATTAATTAAATTGTGATTGGTTGCTATTCAAACAATTCGGAGTTGTGATGTTAGAATATTGAATTATTATTGTACAAAAAGTACAGTTTTTCAATGTCACGGATGTGCATTATTTCCATTGTGACTTATGTAAGCGAGTGAGTTTTTGTGACTCTCTATTTTTGTCACACCATGCGTTTTTGTCGTTTTTCTTAGTTAGTCGAATAGCTGCTTTCAAATAAATCAGTTCGTTCTCGATAATTAGTTTAATTTAAATATCAAAACCTGCGCTTAAACACACCTAAATCCCATATGTGATTTGTCAATATAAATCATGTGACATTTGAGGGCGATTCTCATATAGAATCGCCCGAAAAAACTTTTCCCTAGATAAATTTTCGCTTAATTAAATTGTGATTGGTTGCTATTCAAATAATTCGGGGTTGTGATTTGTCAATATAAATCATGTGACATTTGAGGGCGATTCTCTATGAAATTTAGTACCGTGTCACACTAGCTTTAGATAGGTCTAGGAGTTGAAGATCATCTGTTGTCGATCCTCAAAAACTACGTGTCACATTGGAGGAGCAGTCCTATATAACCACCCAGAAATTGTCAGCTACCCTCGGACTTTCTCAACGGACCATCAACCTACATTTGCATCAGATTGATTTCACGTGCAAACGTCGTAGGGAGGATCCTCAAGAACTGACTGATACGGGGATACATAAGCTCAGCGACGAGTGTACGAGTATATCTGTAGAGGCGAAAGCCCTATGTATAGTTTATTTTTTTTTAAGAACGAAGCGTTGCGGGAGATAGGGACTAAAATTGACAAATCAGATTACTCTATTTTGCACCACGTAACAAGCCTTATGTACATTGAACTATAATTATCAAATTATTTAAAAAAATATCTAATCTTTGACATTATTTTTGAAATATGTCATAATTTTTGCGTCACCGTCAAATTCTCGTGCACAAAGTTAAAGTGTCGTTTGTTGGTGCACGATTTCAGCATTTTGGTGTAGCATAATGGCAGAACAACAACCTGGTTCTGTTGTAAAAAAAATCGAGGGGAAAGCCAATTAGTAGTGGTCAGAAAATAATGATACATAATATCTACGCGAAATTTAGAGAGCAGAATGAAGCGCTCTCCAAAACAGAAATGGTAAAAAGGGTGTCTGAAGCAGCGGCAATTGGTCTGACATTAGTTTGGCAAACCATTAAGGAAATGGAAGAAACTCATGCAGTGAAATCGCCACCAAGGAAAAGGAATCGCAAAATACTTTTTGATGAAGGTCTGGCAGAGGTAGGTAACAGCCCAAAAGTGGCAAAATTGCATAGGTCATAATAGGTCATGTAGATACTTCGTCAAGAAGAGGACATGTATCAATTAGATAATATTGCAGGCGAAATGGAATTGGAATTCACCGTCAACACAGGCTCGAGTGACGAATCAGATGATCTTGAGTGGGAATTAGAAACAGGAGATGTTTCGACCGAGAACGATGTCCTTACTGATTACGTAGGTAATTCAACTTGATGGTGTATTTTTCCACTGAATAAGTTGTGGATTATTATCTTCGACCACTTCTAATGAATGCAAGTTTTCACTGCATTTGTAACAAAGGATTAGGTTGTTGTTTAGTTTACTATGTTTGTACTCCAAAAGAAAATTTAAGAGTCCTTTTTTTATGTTCTTGTTTATTTTCAAGTAAACGTAAGATTCATCGAATGTTGTTCTTGTTCTTAATTGAATTTGTAGACAATAATTTATAATAAAATGCCAAAAAACAAATAACATTGAAATTTTCTTCGTTTTTAAAATTACCCCTCTACTATAGGCAACCAATTTTACACAATTCTAAGAATTGTATTGTGTAAATGGGGCGGCCGATGGTGCTGCCAACTACTTCGTTCTTAAAAAAAACACTATAGGTTAAAATATCTAAATCAGTGACGTGGGAAATAGAATAGACGGAGCGTAAGATACACCGCTTTGATTCCCACCTGTACATTTTTGCCCTTACCAAGATGGCCACCGATTGTATTGCTGGTTGCTGTTGTGAAAGTTTTATAATGATGGGGATAACAAAATACAATAAAAAGATACATTAAATAAAAACGGACAAAAGCCAAATTAATTTATCGATGTTTAAAAAGTACAACCTTTGTTAAATAGTAGTTTATTTAACGAGTTTGTGTGTACATTGGGATTTTTTTGGCCTGAGTGGGCCAGTTTAAAAGGCGAGTGAAACGAGCGTTTTAAAGGCCCATAAGTGCCAAAAAAGGCCCGATTTACACACGAACGAGTTGAATACAACGTTTTTTGTTCGACGAGCCCCTTAAAGGCTCCATATCGCTTAAAATCTTTAAAATTACCTTGACGTTTCGTTTTGACAAGTTGTGACATTTATCAAAATCCGTTCACGCAGGAGAAAATTCTCAAATTCTGACAGTGTCGAACAAAAAAGCTGTCTTACAGACTTACCTTTTAAATTTTTGTTGAATTGTTTGTTAAAGTAATGAAGTCTAATTTTGGTATAACTAACAATTATTTGTTTGATTAATATAAAATTATGATTTTCCGAAAAAAATTCAAAATCTAAAATATATCTATAGGAGAAAATAAGTTAGAGGGTAAAGTAGCAAAAACAACATTACAGATCCTTGTAATGACATTATCTATAGAAGGGTTATTGTTCTTTTTTGCAATTTTTAACATAACACGTGCTAGTCATCTTCAAAAAGTATGAGTTTTATAATTATATGAAAGCAAACAAATAGGTCCTTTTTGTTAATATAAAAACAACAGATACGATACCTCTGCAACCCGGGCAACTGACACCTAAATGTTAGGCAAATACAGAACAGATTTGCTATTATTGCTGCATAACTTGCCCTTACTTATAACGTTGCATATAGGAATCAACGCTTTACATGGTGATGCTCCGTCTATTCTATTTCCCACGTCACTGATCTAAATATAGTCGTTTTCAATGACATCCGTGCTGTCAGTGTCGTTTTTAATATGTTGTTGCAGATTGTACATACAGCATACACATTCATAACCAGTACTCAGAGTATTGGAGAAAATCAGCAACCGCAAGATGGCGCTGCAAATTGAACGAAATAGGGAAAACAAAGAACAGCTGATTTCATTTGTATTTGGATTTAATTTGCCGGTAACAATTTTTTACATTTTACATTATAATAAATGGTTTAAAACAAATTGCAAGTTATAAGAACCACCAAGATTATCAGTTTGCGTTGATTTGTCTACCGAGACCTTTGTCATTGCAACTTTCTGAACTGGCTCTTCAACATTTATGTTTGTCTGTTGTGCTGTTTCTTCATTAATATCAACAGTTGGAGAAAATTTGTCAGCATCAGCAGCGTTACCTAGATCATTTCCTGCTTCTTTTACACCAAAATTTAACCTTCACGAACTACAAAAAAAAAACAACACTAGTTCGGTCAATAAAATTTGTTATTATAGTACCTAAGAAGCGTTACCTATTAGTAGTTTGTCGACATTTTACGGTTTTATTGTAAGTACCCACTGGTAAATTGTGAGAGGGAATGGCTGTGAGTTTCAATTGTCTCACTTGACACCTTTTGCTGTTGTGTAAAAAGCTATAATCATCAAAGCTTCCCAAACTTGCCCAAAGGTATAAAATCGGTTGGTAGAAAGTGCTTTGTAACCCCCAATAAAAATATCTCCGAATTTAGCCTCTCCCTGAGTCTGCTTGCAAAAAATCGCAACATCTTGACCTGCTGCAAGGGGTTTTAAACAGTTTATTATTAGGGATTGATACTCAACTCTTAGGGGCCAATAAAGCAATTGACTCTATTCTCACTTATTTCTAGAAGCTCTTTAATAGGTTTTCCGATTTTTAAAACTTCCTGTTTGGTATTTTTTAGAGTTTTTTATTGGGAAATAACATCATGGAAATAGTGCAGAGAAATGCCTTTGCTCACTAAATATCACACTGTATCACACTGCGGCACGGAACAATAACACTTTGAGGTACTCGTTATCACTTCATGCACAATTTATTATGAAAAATAAACGAATTTGGCTATTTTTTGGCGATTGAAATGTATTACGGCCAATACGTAAACATTTGTTTTCCCTCTTTCGTCAGTTCAAAAATTACCACCAGAGGTCAGCCACTTCGCTGATTTTCTCCAATAAGAAAATCCTAGTTAAAAAAATGTCAAACAAGAAATTGAGGTTATGGTAAAAGAAAATATATATTTCGTGAAACATCAACAACAAACAATAAAACTCAATCTTCGACATGGTGTAAAACATGGTTAAAGTAAGTCATCATAGGAATCTGAATCAGACTACATATTTGCTTAGCTTTGTCGGAAATCATAAATAATAATTTGAATTTGCCGCGTGAAGGTAAATTACCAAATCAGGAAATTCAAAATTACTAAACTGAAACAGTAAATGATGCCAACATACTGTCATATTGACAGCACGGATGTCATTGAAAACGACTATATCTATCACTATGTTTTTGTTCGTTATAAAATTTATTTTTTCCAACTTTATTTTTTTTCTCAAAAATGTCCTTATGTAAGATAACAAAATTTTTACACTGTCATTTAGACAGTCAAAAGGGCTATCAGAATCAAGAAAAAAAATAGGGGATTTTCATTTAAAAAAACTATCGATGACATCATAACTCGAAAACAAATGACTGCTTGGAATTTTCTTTGATACTAAAACATGTATTTTTATAAACTAAAATTGACATGTCCAAAGATTTTTTTGAAAAAAATTTTGTTTAATTTTTAAGGAATTTATTCCATACTTTCACCGCTTACTGTATGTATGTACATATAATAGTTTATTATTTATCCACAATCATTTTGAATCACTTCGTTTCCCGAGATAACGTGAAAAGTGGTATTAGCCGTAAGTTAATAAAACTAGAGGAACGGCTATAAGGTTATAACTTATCACATAAGCTCAAATTACTTTCGTTGTGTTCTTACAAAATATTCATTATTCGTGTTCTATCTTAAGAGCAAGTAAGAAAGTATTCAACCAAAAGAAATATCAAAGCTAAACTTACTATAGTTAACAATTCAATGACAAATTTCGTAAAGCTTCTCTAGTCAGATCAGATCTATTGAACACATTTACGTAGCAAGACTTTGCGACATTTATTTCATGAGCAGCTTGCAACAGCAATAAACCTTGCTGCAAATCGCTCTCGGTAATTTGAAAATTTTAATAATTGACAACTCTTTCTCTCTATGTCCTTTAACTCCTAATGGAGTATAGGGCGCTTTCGGGTTTCTTGGCCAATTATTTAGTGTGGTTGAGTGGCTAGCCTAACGCAATAAATGTCAACTAATACAGCATTTATTTATTTTTCAGAAATTTATGAAAACAATAATAAAATGAATGAAACTTGGGGAGTAATTTGTACCTACCATTCACGGATATATTCACTTTTATTTCTATCTGCAATGCTCCCAATACGTACTGCAACACCAGTTACTTGGCGTCCGATGTACTCGTAGAATACGCTTTTTCTCTTTCGTTGTCGTCTAATTCAGAAATCTGCAATATTGCACGTTGAATCATTCGTTTTAAATGGTTTTGATTTTTTCGTGATCTTATATTTCTTAATTCACACGCTACAAAATCACCAAAAACTTGAAATTCGTCTGCTGGTGGATCCATCTTTATCGGTTTTTTTACAAAATCATCTTGTTTTGTTTCATACAGTTTTTTCTTCCTTTCTGGCTTTTTGTCTTGTAGTACTAAAGGCGACTCGTCTATGTCGATTGTATCAAAGCTTTCTTTGATTTCGGACGCATTTTCCTACAAAATTAGTACAATTAAATTGGACCTCTGTATGGTTGGTTATCCAATATAATTATCAAAAATATAATGTTTAAGTACCTAAATTAATCTTTACCTACAGAGCGCCCAGAAATGTGGTAGCAAGTTTTTCGATTGGTCCCGCAAGATGACACTTTTTTACAGAGACCTTTTTTATGCATGGCAACGCCGCTATCTAAATTGAGATAAATAAATGTCAAGAATTGTCAAACCTAAAACATTCAAATTTAAATTTTATTGAAAATGTTCAAATTGACCACCATTATGCTCAATGCATAACTGAACCCTTCGAGCAACATCTTGACAAATTTTAGTGCACAAATCGGGGGTAAAAATTGTTCGGAAAACCTCCTTAACATATTCTTTTGAAAAAATTCAAAAATTGAATGTTGCAAGATTGAACAAATTTGGCTTTTCGAAAGTGCCATCTTGTGACAGTTTGTGTAAAAGTTGCTACCACATTTCTGGGCGCTCTGTACTAAAACGAATAAGGCAAAAAATACTTTTTTAATTTTGGGTAGGTATATACAGGGTGTCTCAAAAATGGCGTACTAACTACTTACTACCGTATCCAGGATGTTTAAATGTACACGAAAAAAATATGGAAAAAAATTTTCAGACAAAAAAATAAATTATTAGACTCCGTCCACTGATAGATTGCACTTTTTTAAATATCCTTAGATAACAAAATCCCCAAACCATAACAGTAAAATATTATCAAAGTATCGTAGATTGTGTTGGTAATACCTTGAAACATTCGCGCCACTGATTCTTATTGGTTCTTACAAAACCCACGCGAAAAATAAATTATATGACATTTCAAATTTGAAACTGTCAGTACTGTCAAGTGGTTTAAGCATTCAGATTTGCGGTTTTTCATCTTTAGAGCTATGTTTTGCGTTCCTCTGGTTTTAAAAGTTATTAGTTTTGATCGTGCTGCTGTCTTGATCTATTCCGTTGCGATTTTTGTTGATTTTTTTGAATTTGTGAAGTGAGTGCGTGCCTCAAGAATCTAGCACAATGAACACTTTAAGTGACATTACAAACATCGAAAATGATTCAGAGGTAATTTTTGTTCATGCATTAAATAAATCTTTTGTTTGTGTTTAGCCATTTCCGAAAAAAGCTGGAAATTTTAATTTCAGTAGCCAGCTTTTTTCGGAAATTAGAAAATGAATTTTTAATTCCGTCGGGCACATTATCACTCGTGAAATACCCAGTATTAATAAAACCCAATATATTACTCCTACTATACTGAAGTTTTCTTTCGTCTTTCCTAAATGCAAACATGCAGAATAATAATAAAACATCACGTGTAAACCTGCTCTTTCCATTTTTTAAATTTCGCGCCAAATCTATTTGTTGTAGCGTAGAGCGAACACTTTTAGTAACATTTATGTCAAGCAATCTATGAGTGGACAGAGTTTATTATTTTTATTATTAACGGTAATACAATGTAAACAAAGATGTACTCGTACATCATTACCTTGCAATGTTACCGTAGTGGATTTAAAATATTTTTTTCGATTTCCAAAGCTTCTAAATTCACTATTGTGCAGGATTAGCTATTGGTAGTGAGTAATCCTGTACTTTGTGATAATATGTACGATTGGAGGTAGCTGTCATGACAATTTAATACATATATTTCAAAATAATTTTCCTGTTAAGTGCCACTTTCAAGGACCGCCAAATCAGCAAATAAGTCCAATAGAATTTTTTAAACATTTTTCTGACGTTTACGGTAGCCTCTTCTACAACGTAGTGCACCGTTAGTACGCCATTTTTGGGACACCTTGTACAAATCAATAAAAATACTTAGGTACTAACGTGTTGCTTGAATAAAACATTTTCTACTGCATTATTTTCGGCTATAATATAACTAATGGTATGATTATTATCGATATCATCGATGATTAATCATACCACGTGTTATATTCGATGAGACAATATAATGAATGAAATAAAAAAAAATAATCATTTATTTGTCAAACTGACAAATTTATTTCAATCAAAAATCGTAACGACGAAAGTAAATAAGATAATAATTTTTTTGTTTTTTATTATCGCCGTGATAGCCATGCAACTAAGGACTTGACGCGTTTTCATTGGATCATTCATGATCACGTGATACATGAATTATATTGTCTAATATCATATCACAACAAAATTCTGTTTCATTTGTGAAAACTGAAAGTGTAAAAATAGTTATTTTTGTATTAAGTGCGCAAAATGATTCGAATGCGCCGACAAAACAATCATCTTTCGCACTAAATACAAACACTATTTTTTCTACAACCGCATTTTAAAATTATTGAATTTTTTAATTTTTTGTAAAATTCTCCTTGGATGCTAAAATATTTGTCAAAAATGATATACTTTGCGACTTGATAACGATGCATAAATGTCACGTTTTTTTGACGGTTGTAGAAAAATTTTTTTTGGCGCCCGTAAGTTTAGATAACAATTTTTTCGACACTCAAAATTTGAAAATTTTCTCCTGTGTGAATACGTGGACCTTTAAAACGCTCGTTTTACTCGCGTTTTAAATTGGCCTACTCATGCCAAAAAAATCCCAATTTAGATACGAACTCGTTAAAAAAACTACTAATTATGAATGAAAAATTTTATAATTGCGTTAAAAAATGACGACATGCTACGGCACTTTTTTTAAGGCAAAATGGGTGCAAAAATGAACCGCTATAGCACTTTTTTTAACGCTTCTTGAACGAATCAAAAATCACATATTTTATGAACGCAAACGAATGAAAAAACTTTTGACGGACGTTAAAAAAGGTTTTTGTATGCAACTCGTTAGTAAAGTATCTTTTTTTTATTCGGCGGATTTTCCTTCTCGTAAAAAAAAGTATTACTTTATTCACTATTCACTTGTTGCATAAATAACTATTTTTTTCCTTGGCATAAATTGAAAACTAAACTGAAAACAAAAGTACATACGTATAACATTTCATTTTAAAAATTAACATGTGGAGAAGCTAAGTTCTATGTAAAATAATTTTTCACTAATTTATTCGACACGAAACGACTGAGGATTTTACTTCAATTTGTAAGAAATCAGTCAGAATATTTACCTACCAAAACATCGACAGTTTTTGGGTTTGAATTATCACAACAAATGAAACTCATTGCACGAAAAAACTCCCAAGAACTTTGATATGCTTCATCTGATCCACAACCACTGTGTTTTGTTTGCATTTTTCTTAATTCTTGATGAAACTGCGTTCGCATGTTATGAAGTTTACGATTTATTTCCGTTGGTGTGGTAATAAACATTGTTGATAACGCTTTCAAGGCATTTTGCCTTTTTAATCTATTTTTATGATTCTTATTTTTCACATCCCAAAGTTCCGGATGTAATTCCCAATGAGATATTAGTGAATAAGTTTCTTCTTTTGTCCACGATTTCTTATCCGCCATTTCTCCTTCTCACAAGCCTCGATAAATCTTCCCGTTTTATGGAAATTCAATTAAAACCGTCGAAGCGCAACAAAGCACGTGTTTTCATTTCTGCTCCCAACGATAAAACTCTCGCAAGAAAATTCAATTTTGTTTTCACGAATGCACATATCAACTCTCGCAATAAATGTCGCAAGTCACTTGCCTAGTTCACGGCCATCCGCCAGAGGAGCGGCTTACCATGCGACAGTTTAAACAAACCTTCAAACCTTGAAGCGACACGTGGCGGCAAAAATAAGAAGTAATTTTTATAATTAATTATTTGTAGGACAGAGGACGAAATGTCTCTACTGCTTTACTGCAGAAGAACATATACAATTTTAGTGCCTTCTTTGATTTTAAGAAAAAAATCTTTAAAATTTAATCTCAAAATGTATCAGAGTACCTAAATTAAACATGCCGGTGAATTGTTCGAGAGAAGAGTTAATTTATGTTTAGAGCAGAATAAGGAGCACTTCGAGAATTTCCTTTAGTTAATTTTTAGATTATTATTCCGAATTCCAACTTTGATTTCTTTTTGCCGTTAATTTTTACTCTCATAACCTACCATTTTATCGTTGTTAATGCTACGCCATGTAATTGTCAAATAAACCCACAACACAAAACATATCCGGTTGCAGTGTTGTAAATAACCGAATAAAAAAATGTTCTTAATTGTATTGCCAACTTAAACAGTCCTTCTTGGTCATCCACATTTGCCAATACCAAGTTGCGTTCTATAATCAGGGGTGCAATTTTTGGCCATTCGATAAGTAACGAATCGTTCATTAACTAGCGAAATTAGTAAATCACATATTTTTGACCTATGATAATTATCACTTTGTGAAAAGTTTTAATCGATATGTAGCTACCGCAGTTGGATGTAATGATAAAAATTAAATGCCAAAAATAACATTAGTTTTACTTATCACACCATGGAAGAGTTAATGAAGTTTTCGTTATAGAAAATTTAGAACTGCTTGAACAAAGCTCAATACTGAACAATCAGCACAATCCTAAGATCCTTTTCTTCTGCTTAGCGAACGGCAATTTCTACGGACGTTCTGTTTATCTAAAAATGTTTACCCTTGGTTAATTGACCTTTTGGGACCTTATATGAGACCATAAATTCGTCTAAGAGATCTTGATGTTAAAACTAGTGTACTTATGTCTGTATTATTACTTTATACTATGGGATACGTTTCATAAATGTGCTACCTATCTACCTATCACTTATAAATTTTAACAGCGCTAAGGTTTTATGCAGGGGGAAATTACCAATTCGATGTAGCTTTGAATAAGTTCTTAGACATCAGTCAGTCGACTGTGAGTCGTAGTTTGCAAGAAATGACAAATCATCCGGCTATTTTTAATGAATGGGGTAAATTTCCGAACAGTTATGACGAATTAAATGTTCTTAAACTGGAGTATTGGTTTCGAATAGGGGTTTTTTCATTATTGTTAAAAATGCAATCCCTTTAGATTTTGTCAACAACATAATATTCCTGGTGTCATTTGGTGTATTGACTGCATACATGTTGCAATAGTTCCTCCAAAGATCGAAGACCCGGAGTATCCAAAGCATTTATATGTCAACAGAAAGAATTACCACTCAGTAATTGTGCAATTGGTAAAAAATCCGAAAATTAACTTTCTGCTGTACCCAAGTAATTTTCATTCTTAGGTATGTGATTCAAACATGATTATTTTAAATGTATGTGCAAGATATCCTGGTAGCACTCATGATGCATGCATTTGGAGTAATTCCAATGTGCAGACATTCATGAAGAACCTTCACAAAAGGGGCCACAGTGATTACTATTTGTAAGGGAATTCAGGATATCCACTACGCATGTGGTTAATGAAGAGCGCGAAATGTCAAACATATGTCAAACTTTAAAATAAAAAGTTTCCCATAGTTGCCAATTCTTGCATTCGATAATTAGCACTGGGAGATAAACATCATAACGATCGATGTGAAAAATTCAAATATTGACATGTGGTCGTTATTAATGCCTTCGATAATTATCATCATCGCTATTTATCTACGAATCCCAAAAATCGCACCCCAGTTCATTTTATTCTCACTAGTTGTTTAGTTTTTACGAACTATTTGAAGAATGAATTCTGGTAAAGCTTCTGAAGAAATCGTTCTTTGAGATATCTTCCAAGAGGCCAAAGTAGCATAATTAGATTGACCTCCCAAAATATCTAAAAGAATGTATAAAATGCAATATGATTTATTAAAAAAGTGGATGACGGAAAGATATTCCAAAGAAATTGTTCAAAAACTGCTCAAAACAGTGTTATAACAAACAAGGAATGCATTTGTTGGGGTGGTTAATTCCAGTTATTTAAAATGGGTGACAATAGTTTGTAGTGACCCAGTTTAAAATTTTAAATTTAAATTTCCGGTACCGCCACAATAGCGCGCCAAATGTGAAGGTACTAGCGGCTATACTAGGAACTAACGGAAAGCGGAAAGATAGCGGGGGTGAAACGGGCTCGCGCGGGTGGTTGAAGGGGGTAGGTCACTTTTGTTTGGTTTTTCGAAACGAACAGACCTTGCGAAGAGCGATCCAATATTCCAAAAATCTGTAAGTTACATCTGAACCGATTACACTACCGTTCCGAGTAGATATTTTGTGTCCCCGTGAAGAATCCGGCGTTTTTTTAATTCACCTGGGTAATTTATCCCACTTTCGTTGCCTTTTTTTGTGTTTTGTTTTGGGACCAGGACCACGTGGTAAGGGTATGTTGTAGATTTTATTTTGTTGCATGCTGTTGCTTTGAGAAGCGCCCATTCGTTAATTTTAAGCGTTATCTTTCTTCCGGGAGGTTCATTTTTTTAACAATCGGGTAATTTCGCAAATTCGGAGCCGTCGTCCGAACCGCGTGCGTCCATTTTGTTTTTTTTCTTCACTAACATTTTCTAACGGCACTCGACCCGCCATTTTCTTTTTGTTTAACATTACCAGCGATTATTGTATTCGTGATTTATGTTGTTTACTGATATTTGTGCCATTTAAAGTGGTTCTATTTTATCGTTATTTAACTTCACGTTTTGTTCTCTTTTATTTCCTCATTGTTTAATGTTGCGGTTTGTTTTTGCTTATGTTATCCTTGTTTAATGTTGCGTTTTGTTTTGTTTATTTGATCATTGTTTAATGTTGCGCTTTGTTGTGTTGAATTTTCGCATCGTTTAATGTTACGCGTTGTTCGATTGAATTAAACTTTATGTTGTTGTTAAACACCGCTAGATTTCGGAAGAGTTAAAGTAAAATGTTGTAAGTGCGCCACTATGGGAGTTAGGTTTCAATCAGGAAGTCGTGGGGTTATCTAGTAAATTCCTGGGGAGGCCACGGTTAAGTTACGGCCGTTAGCGGAGGCGGACCTAAGCCCTGCTCGATGCGGCTCTGGGATGCTGACGTGAAACCTCTGTCGCGGTTCTAGAGATCTTAGGTTCTTGTCGGTAAACGGATGGTTGGGGAAGGTGGAGCAAGCTCTGCTCGAAGCGGCTTGGGAAGCTCATCGTACAACCCCGAGGCGCTCTGTCACTCTTTCTTGGTCGGTGAAATAGCCCGACTTTCATTACTAACCCGAGTATCTAGAAACGTCGCTGGTCTCAAGCCGATTCAGATTATTCTTCTGAGTCCCCTCGCGGCCGAGAGTTTGTTACCTCCAGCTCTAAGCTCCCGTCGCCGTAAAGTCCTCGTCAAGAAATAGTCAATTCTGACTTAAATTGTAAATCATTTTACAACAGGACAGCAAAGCCCCTTATAACAACCATAAATAATTTCTAATTTTATTGCCCCTTTGTCGTGCAGTGCCGACTCAAGGAAGGGCGAGCATCAGGTATTTTTAGTTAGCAACCCCTACTTAGAGAAAGTCTACCTAAAGCATTTGTTCAAGAAATTTTGTCTTCAGTTGTCGATTGATTTTTGTACACTGCGAATAGAAATATTTTGAATTCCTCACAATAGAAGGGTGTATTTTTCAACTTATAACCTGTGTTTAAATATGTGGCGTCTTTTTGAAGAGAACTGCGAGGAGGAGGAGATGGTCGACGTTGAAACAATTTTTGATAATAACGAGGAAAATGAAGGTAAAAAAATATAGATAAGGGTGTATATTTTAATGCCAAATTATAACAGCGGTACCTGTAATTTTTACAGCAGGACTGAAAAAGAAACATTGGAAGCATTACTCTAACGATGCTAAAGAAATTATAAGAAATGTCTACAAAAATTTATTAGAATCGGGATGTAAAGCTGTCGGTAAAGAAACAGTACGATTAACGGGAATCAACGAAACCACCGTTTCAAAAATAATAATAAGAAAGTGAGTATGAGAACACAGCAAAAAACAATATTTACCTGATGTTTGTCCTTCCTTGAGTCGGCACTGCACAACAAAGGGGCAATAAAATTAAAGGGTATAATGGAATAATTTATGGTAGTTATAAGATGGTTGGGCGGCCTATTGTAAAATGATTTACAATTTAAGTCAAAATTGACTATTTCTTGAGGAGGACTTTACCTTGACCGCATAGTTCCAAATTAAACATTGTTTTGTCATTAATCGAATTGTAGAATATGAGTATACTAGTTTCAATTTGGTTGTAGGTCGTAAAATTTTATGGTACTTTAAGTTAAAGATCTTGCGGGGCTTATAAATCCTAGTTTACCACTAGCAGGTAATATTTTAAGCAGGGTTGTATTGTACATTTGGTATATTTGCATTGTACGGCAAACGGCACGCGCCGCTTTCCAACCTTTTTAAACCCAACCATTGTGCCCGTTAATCGCTCATAATATCCAATAACATTTTACGACCTACAACCAAATTGAAATTACAATAATACCTGGGATACGGTTTTTGAAGAGGGTTTTTCATCCGTCCCTGTCTGTAATAACTGCCTTATAATTTGTTTACTTGTTTTGCAAGCTTTAACCTGACATTTTGTCTGTTATGTACCCGTTTGCTGGTATTTTAAATATTGTTGCATTCATCTTGTCGTTTATCTTTGTGATGTACTCAACTAGTTAATTTCTTGTACTTCGTTAATCTTAATTTCTGTCCGTTGTATTCGTTACAATTTCTTGCCATCAAAGTTATTACAGGCATTTTTAATAAAAGGTATTTTGCGTCCCTCACATGTGTGTTTTATTTGCGGCACTCTTCCAACTGGAACCCTCACCGTTTGCATTCCGAAACTTTTTTCCGCCAAAAGAAAATCACAATGTAGGGCTCCTCCGATTCGATGACGATCACGACCACATTTGTTACCGTTTTGCGCAGGTTCAAATATTTGGCGGAAAAAGTAATGTATTCAAATCATTACAAGTTCAATACTGACAATACAGTGTCGACTCGACTCGTGAATTATTTTTGTACGGTGATTACTGCATACATTCTTATCTTTATATGCACTAATGTCATTGCTTGAATATGCACATATTGTACAGGTAAAACATTTCAGGTTGCATTCGTAAGGTACGAGTATACAAGTAGGTAATTTAATGAATGTCTCATTATTTTAGAGTTCGACTAGAATTCGCTACTTTTTGTCTTAAGCATTTCGATAATGTTGGTCAATCAACAATAAAAAAAAGTAGTAGCCAAATTTTACCCCCATTTCGCCCGTGAAGTAGCAATATATTCAAAGACTTCTTTGATTTTCCATCCAAGAAAGTTTCTGACCCACCTTTATAACGTTACGTTACCAACCACTGAAAAAGCTGAAAAGTAGGTAGGTAGATACTATGATAATTACACACAAAATACTATCCTACTTCCTTTATTGTTTTCAAAATTATGAACGTGCTAAAATAGTTATTTACGAACCAAGTGCGGGAAGACGATGTTCCCGCATGAGCGCATTTTTTAAAGCACGAGCGACGAAGGAGCGAGTGCCTTTAATAAATGCGCGAATGAACGGAAGATGTCTTCACGCAAGTGGTTCGTACAATATTTTCTGTACGAAAATTAAATTAAATTTTATTGTTTTAATACATTAAACATAAATGAACATAAAACCAAGTAGGCAGTGATCTTTGGTTATTGGAAACAATTGCTTCACTTGATATTTCAATTTGTGAATTTTGTAGGAACAATTTTCAACGATTATAAATCTTTCCGTAATTTTTTAATGGAGGAAAACCCAGGGAAGTTGTATTTTATGAATTAAATTTTATTATTATCAAGACAGATTTTTTTGAATGCCTCAAAGGGCCAGTGTTTTTTGCAATTTTTACATTCGAGTCGACCGGGAAGCACTCGTTTTGGAGCGAGCGTTGGATGTTGCTTTCAAGGCTATGAGCACAAAAAATTTTAAACGGTAAGTATAATTTACTTACGTTCAATTTATTGTAAATAGATAAAGAGAGAGACAAACGAATTTCGGCTATTTAGAACGAAGTCTAAGAGTGGGTAACAAATTATTATCAGTGTAGCGGTAGTACATACCACTTTACATCACATTCACCTAACTTTACAAAAGAAACAAAATTATTGAGGAATAATTTTGTGTTTTATACGGAAACCGGTGTTATTTGATATTTGGAAGACATATTTTTTGGCAACTGTTATGTAGGATATGGGGTGGCTATGACATCTGGTGACATTGTTGGTAGTATAGTAGCTAAGCTACAGAACAAATAATTATGTAAAATTCCCTAATAGAAATTGATACAGTTGCGAACAATAAAAAACCGTACACTTTTTTTACATCGGACAATTTGGGTTTTTTTGACATTGTGATTTATGCCAAACGTCTAGAAATAGGTTAGATGGTAATGTTAGTTGATAGACGAATGACACTAATGATTAATGGTGACATTAGCTGACAAATTAGAGCCTCATTTAAGCAGCTAAATATTTGGCGAATTTTGAGCAAGTGTTGTACTATTTTTTATTGTCCGCAACTGTAGCTTTCGTGTTAGGTTAGGTTGATTTCAATTAAAGTTCCTACATTATTTTTTAATTTTTAGTAACACGATATTGTTTCTTTTCATCAGTATAGACACTAAAAAATAACATATTGTATGCACCACGGGAGATATTTAATGTTTTTCCCCTCGGAAAACATGTTCATATCTCCCTTACAGCCCTTTCACAATGGCGTTAACGTTACGTCGATGTTAAAACGTTAGATCAAATTACATGTATTTCAGTACTTTTTATAAATTATTTCCGTTGGCTAATGTTAGAATGTAACGTTAAGAATCCAGAACATTTCCAGAACTAACGTTAACGCTAACAATATCATGCAACATTAATTTTCATCATAACGTCATTGTGAACGGTCCACAATGAAATACCTACATGTAATTTTGAATTTCTAGATCTAACGTTAACATTAACGTTTTAACATCGACGTAACGTTAACGCCATTGTGTATGGGCCTTAAATGCATAAATATCTACGGTGTGATCAAGAATGACTGAGTCTGTTGGTAACAATGAAATTTGGCAAATTTAAAATTTACCATCAAAGGTTCATTTTTGTAATAGCATAAACATAACCGGCATAACCGAAAATGTTTTTAATGTCGTCTCAAGTTAAAAAATTCAGTCAGCGCGAATTACGAGACAAAAAACACCAGCACTTTTCAACTGTTTCATTGCCAACAGACTCAGTCATTGTTGATCACGCTGTATTATGTGACGGAAACGGTAACATCGTTGCCAGCTTGAAGGTATTTCGAGTTGAATCATAATTTGAATTTGAGTATGAATGTTTCTGAAATTCGAACATGAATATTAGGGGAGAGTTGCCGATATTGTACCGGCGCCTAAATCGTACCTTTCTAATTTCGCGAAAACTATGACCTTTAGCTCCCTCTAGTTTTCACTGTTCTAAAGAGTTAACAACTTTGAATCGTTGGTATAAAATTGGCGGGATTACGACCAATCACAACGTAGTTGTTGCAGAAACAAGATTTTAAGGTTGGTTGATGTAGTTTTAAGCTCACAAACGTAAGTAAATTACCATGTTTGCTGAATGTTTATATAATTGGCGATCACTGTGGTAGAAACTAGATAGTTTTAGCTTCCTAATCATCTAATTTTTAATTCATATTACATTTTCTATTACCAAAAAAATAAAGGTTAAAGTAAAAATTGTCGAGTTGCCTAATTTGTACCACTGTATGGATTCCTATATTGTACCGGTACAATTAAAGAAAACAAGAGACTTAAAAGTTTTATATTTTTTAGATGAGCATGGAAAACAAAAAAAAATATTATAAATGGACCCAAGAAAATTTAGACAATGCTCTTTTAACATATAGAGAAGGGCGTATGGGACTGAATGAATGCTCCCGCCAGTTTGGTATCAGCAAACCTACTCTTAAGAGACACTTCAAAAATGAAAATAAATATGCAAACGGAAACAAAACCTTCAAAGGACATAAAACGGCCCTCCCAGATAATATTGAAGAAGATCTTGTTCAACATATTTTATACTTAGAAAAACATATGTTTGGATTAACAATAACCGAAATTAGAAAGCTGGCTTTCGAAATAGTAGAAAAAAATAAAATAAAATGTAATTTCAACAAGGACAAGAAAATTGCCGGAAAGAAATGGTTCTATAATTTTCTCAGACGCCACCCTGATCTATCGCTAAGGCAACCAGAGGCCACGTCCTTGGCGAGGGTAAGGGGATTTAATCAGAAAAGCGTTGGTGAATTTTTTGATTTGTATGAACAAATTGTAGAAGAAAATAATTTAAGTGAAACGCGAATCTTTAATGCGGACGAATCCGGATTTTCGACTGTGCAAAAAAAGACACAGAAAATAGTAGGTCAAAAAGGAAAACGTCAGATTGGGGGCATCACAAGTGGTGAAAGAGGGGTAAACACTACAATAGTGTGTTGTGCTAGTCCCTCGGGATTTTTTCTTCCTCCCATGATCATATTTAAAAGAATGAGAATGCATGAGGCACTGAAAAAAGGAGCTCCTCCTGGAAGTCTAGTTGAGGTGTCAGAAACGGGTTACATAAATTCCGAACTATTTGTAAAATTTCTTCAACATTTTATTGATCACGTTCACCCGACAAAAGAAAAAAAGGTTTTACTACTTGTAGATGGACATACAACTCATTCAAAAAATATTAAGGCAATAGTATTGGCCAAAGAAAATGGAGTCATTTTACTACAGTTACCAGGTCACACAACTCACAGACTTCAACCATTGGATGTGGGCTTCTTCTGCCCTTTAGGAAAGTACTACATACAAGCACAAGAAACGTGGCTCAAAAGTCATGCATCACAGGCGATCACACAATTTGAAATTTCGGAATTGTTGTGTACTGCGTACAGTCAAGCTGCAACATTGTCTAACGCAATTGGATCATTCAGAGGTGCCGGAATTTGGCCCATAAATAGATTTGTATTTACGGATGCAGACTTTCTACCTTCAGAAGTGCACAATAATCAAAATGAGAATGAATGTGATTTCAGTGAAACTGCTGTAGAACATCAAGAACAAGGAAACACTACACCAACGCATGAAAACAATTTATCGATAGAGATAGAGAACAATCACCA
Organism: Tenebrio molitor; assembly: GCF_963966145.1. NCBI lineage: Eukaryota > Metazoa > Arthropoda > Insecta > Coleoptera > Tenebrionidae > Tenebrio > Tenebrio molitor. The sequence continues at coordinate 18,248,876 of NC_091046.1, forward strand.
TGATGACACAATTAATGATCATTATTTTAGTCCAACAGTACTGTCTCCATTACCCTTGGTAACCAAAAATACCAAAAAAAGAGGTCGACCTGCTCAAAAGGCTACTATTTTAACTGCTACACCCTACAAAGAAGATCTAGAAGAGAAGCAAACTAAAAGAAAATTCGTTAAACCTAAAAAGGTTAAATGTAAACTTTCCAATGAACCTCGCCCATCGACTTCGAGAGCAACAGAAATAGAAGTAAACATTGATGAATGGTACTGTTTTTTATGTGACCAAAATCTTATTGAAGACATGGTTCAGTGCTCAAAATGTAGAAGATGGGTTCACGAATCCTGTTCGGGGGCAATAGCAGAGAAAGTATATGCTTGTGATGAATGTTGTTAATTTTTTAGTACCTATTAAAGGTTTGTGATTTCATTTTGATTTAGAAATTTTCTCTTTAGTTTTTTATTTCAAAGTTTTTATTATGTTATGTTTTTTTATTATATCTTGATTTTATAATTACAAACAATAAATATTTCTGTTAAATTTTAAGTGATTGCTCAATAATACTACAAAAATGTTGTAGGTACAATTTAGGCAGTGGGTAGTACAATTTAGGAAACCGGTTGCCTATATTGTACCTAATGTAAGCTTTTTTTCTAAAAGCAAATACAGGCACTTATGGTTTCCCAAAAAATGTTAAAAAAATTCTCGTGTTGTTAAAGATATTGAAAATCATCCCGCAAAAGTCCATTTTTCAAATCGAGTCAATATAAAAATGTTATGGTCAAAAAACTGCAACCCGGTACAATATAGGCAACTCTCCCCTACAAACAAATGTGCAAGGTTTATTAATGCTATATGTACAGTTGCGGAATTAAAATTTCGGGCACTATTGTCAATGTCATGATATAAACTCTAAAACAACCTTTACGTTAATAACCTTATTTTTTACTCTTGTCATGTTTTTGTCTTTTTGGCATTCAAAAATTGTCATTTGTGGCATAATAACGGGTAGGCAACATATCAAAGCGATGATTTAATGTCAGTCATGATGACAGTAGAAGGTGCTTTACAGAGATTTTGTTGAAGTGATAGAAAAATAGTGCCCGAAATTTTAATTTCGCAACTGTACCTATACATACATCTGTTCTCTATTCATAATTTAATCATATTAAATTAGACAACATTGTTCAAATTTGAATCTCAGAACAATCATGTCATATTTCTGACAGGAAAAAATATAAAATTGAGTCAGTTTATCCAACATGATAAAAATAAATCACAACCACCCCTTATACACATTTATCGTGAATTGATTATAGGTAGGTATAGTTTGTCCAGCGAGAGATTGGTTGACATAAAAATCACTAAATCCAACACAGAGAAAGTACAGGGTGAGCAACAATAACTGTTTCAGTTGGCAATAAAAAAATTTACATGAAATTTTCAAGACTGTGAATTGTACCTATTTCGGTTTGTTTTATTGACACTATTGACAGCTGGTAATGCTGGTATACATTTCATATTTAAACGTCTTGGTTTTTGCATTCTTTTATTAATAAAATGGTTTTCTCGTTGGAACATGACATCATAAAAGTCACCAGAATTTATTGCCAACTCGATCAGTAATTGTTGTTCACACGGTACTATCTAACGTAAATTATTTATTTATTTACCTTCAAGCGGTAACATTTTTTGCCCTGAAATTATACTCTACAAATAACTATTTTTTAAATGGAAACTACCATTTCTGATACTAGATATAAATGTAGAATTTAATTTTAAGGCGACTTTTGTTAACGTTTTGGCGTAATTTTAATTTTTTAAATAAAACATTCTTTTTTTTGTCAAGTAATTGTTTTATTTGAATTTTTATTCAAAAATCGCTTTCCAATAAATAGTAGTTAGTAGTTGGATGGTAGGTGAGTCATAACTGTACTAGCAAGGTTATGCTATAGGAGGGTAACATCATAATATTCCCATAGTGACAAGCCAACAACAATTTAACAAATGAAGATAATATCCAACTTTATTCAATTAGAGTTTTCGCGTTACGTTCCGTTAAAATAACCGGTACGCTATTCGCGAGCAATTAGGTATACTTCGTACTCTGATAGATTGCACGTTTTTTGACAGAAGACAGACACAGAAACTGGTTTGGCGGGAATTAATCTGCAGGGATACAACGGTTTTATACATAACGTGAAACAATTGAGATGGAGAGTTTAGTATTTTTCACTGCTTTATGTTTTGGAACTAGAATTTAAAAACGTGCAATCTATCACCGTACGGAGTATACCGTAATCGCTTATTGTAATAAATAATAATGAATCGGTTACGCTATTGCCTAGCAACACCGGCGTTAGCGTACACGGTTATCTGAAAAACGTAACGCGAAAACTCTATTGTTAATTGAAACAGACGGGAACTAAAAACAGTAAAAACAATAATAATTAATTAAATAAACGGAACTATGCCACAGTAAAAATGAACTGTTCTTCGTTGTATACCTAGGTATCCCACCTAAGACTTTCGAGCCTAATATCTCGGTTATTTGCCAACGGATTTTTATGGAATTTAAAATGCAGATATTTTAGACGGTGAAGAGTAAAATCCCATTAATGCAATAACTCAAGTATTAAAAACGTAATTTTTACATGCGTTTTTAAACTGTTAAATCACTTAAGATTTATATCAAAAAATTTATCGTCAATAAAAAATGCTGTAAGGAGAAACTTGTCCTTGAAAGACGTCGTTTTGCAAGAAAAAACTGTGTTGAACGTGGCTACAGATACAAAAACGTATACAGTGAGCGGCAAAAGTATGGAATAAATTCCTTAAAAATTAAACAAAATTTTTTTCAAAAAAATCTTTGGACAGGTCAATTTTAGTTTATAAAAATACATGTTTTAGTACCAAACAAAATTCCAAGCAGTCATTTGTTTTCGAGTTATGACGTCATCGATAGTTTTTTTTAAATGAGAACCCCCTATTTTTTTCTTGATTCTGATAGCCCTTTTAATTGTCTAAATGACAGTGTAAACATTTTGTTATCTTACATAAGGAAATTTTTGAGAAAAAAAAATAATAAAGCCGGAAAAAATAAATTTTATAACGAACAAAAACAAGTCAAAAAATCAAGTAGGTAAATCAAACAGTCAAATGTTACTGTCAATTTCATTCGTATGTGTTTTTTTGTTTTACAAAACGTTTTCGAAAATGACTCATTTAACAGAAACACAACGTATAGAAATTTTAATTATGATTGGCTGCGGGGATAAAACTAGATAAAACTAAAACAGAGGGAATTTCTTCATAAACTTGCTTTTTGTCAACAAGCTGGGGGATGACAATTCAAACATTTAATTCCATAATTTTAAGTACAGTGTGGAATAAAATGATTTACATCTAGTTACCTTTGGAATTTTTGCACATGTAAATTTTCCTGCACCGCTCTACTTTTTTTTTGAAGTGCCGAACTATTAGTTCTGTCAATAAATGTCATCAATCGAATTGACAATTCTTACAATTTACTAAATTGAATTAACAAACGTTGGTGGTCACTTTCAACACTAGCTGTGACTTGCTTTTGTTAGCTCCTTTTTAATTTCAATCTCTACTTTGCATTCATATCATCCCTTCGCAATAAATCACATTTGAAATTTTGAAATATTTTCAGGTTAGGCTTTCTTTTTTTTTGTAGAGCGGCATTTCGTATTTTTACAAGGGTAATGCAAAGGTAACTAGATGTAAATCATTTTATTCCACACTGTATAGTCCGACAGAAACTCTAGTGGAATTCGGCTTTGGTTGTAAATTTAACAACAACAACCGAAGAATAAGGTTTTATTATCACGTAATAACCGTTGTCATAAATACAACTACCACTACCTGTAACATCCCTGCCTGAAGCTAACATTGCGAACCCCAAACTGACAACCCTCATTAGCATTTATCAGTAGGATTATTGCTGCAGCATAAAATTCTATTTTTCAAGTGACAAACGTAAATTTACAACCAAAGTCGAATTCCACTAGAGTTTCTGTAGGACTATACTTACTAACACAGTTTTTGACTTGTTTTTGTTCGTTATAAAATTTATTTTTTCCAACTTTTTTTTTTCTCAAAAATTTCCTTATGTAAGGTAACAAAATTTTTATACTGGCATTTAGACAATTAAAAGGGCTATCAGAACCAAGAAAAAAAATAGAAGGTTTCTATTTAAAAAAACTCTCGATGACGTCATAACTCGAAAACAAATGACTCCTTGGAATTTTATTTTGTATTAAAATATGTATTTTTATAAACTAAAATTGACCTGTTCAAAGATTTTTTCGAAAAAAATTTTGTTTAATTTTTAATGAATTTATTCCATACTTTTGCCGCTCACTGTACTTATGAAACAAATGCGCTCTATCACAAATTTTGGTCACCCCTCGTAGCACAAACGCAGGTGACGTTTATTGTTATTTATTTATTGCAAAAATTGTTTCCTTTTTTCAACAATATTGAAATTTCTGCCATTGTTGTCTATTTTTAAAGTATTTTCAATAAATTTTATTACAATTTTACTTTTGTAATAAGGCACGGTCACTTTTGATAAATTTTAAGGGGTGTACAAAATGTTGCTTGACAACGTTTCATTAATTGTTTGAAAAGGTGACTGCTCAACGGGCCTATTCTGTAACTCGTCTGTTAATTTTAACCATCCGCTAATAAATTAATTTTTAACAACCGGTTATTTACAAATAACCAAAATTCTATCCTGTAAGACAAATTATTAACGGGTAGGTTAAAAAGCATTATTTTAGCGGCTAGGTTATTTTGAAGAATGAAGTCAGGCACGGAAGCGTACAAATACATATGGCAACGTCGCAAATCACTGTCAGCTGGAGGAACAACAGTCATAATTATTTGCAAAATTATACCTAACCTCAACTAATAGTTGCAGACTACTCAAAAACGTGAAATTGAAATTAAAAATCGACCGGTTTTTGTTCTTTTTTCAAAACTCAACAGTTTATGATTTATCGAATTGTAGCATTACTTTTGCCCCTCACTGTATAAATGAAAGTAATTGGTAATTGGTACCACTTTTACGACAATCCTCGTTAAGCGGCAATAAACCACTCAAGGAATCAAAAGGTCGTTTTAAATATCGATAGATGCGCTTTAGGTATCAACTCAAATATGTTACAGCTTGCCCATTGTAGCTTGAGCTGTGAGGGATGCACAAAGTTGAATAAAAAGGTCAGATAAAGAGGTCCTGGAAGCGGCAAAGATATGCGACAAAATTAGTGAAGGAGCTGTAAGACCACTGCGCATCCGGTTCAAGCTCAAGCTACAATGAGAAAGCTGTACAGGGTGATTCATCTTTTACCGCCGGTGGCAAAATTACCCTTAAGAATTGAGAAAAATGTATGGAATTGACAGATTTGATTTGTCGAAAAATTTACTTACGAGTACATTTGTCACCTTCATTCCAGTTCATGCACCAAAAGAATATTCATTGCGAATACCATTATAATTTGGGACCGTTTTGACCACCCGCTAAAAATTAGCAATTTGAGTTAAATTTTAACAACTTTTGGTTAAAATTTTGGCTTAGAGAATAGCGCAATGGGTTAAAATATTTTAACCGTTGTTTTAACGTTTAACTTTTAACCAAGTGTCTTACAGAATAGGCCTACAAATATCTTTAAAATTTAGATAACATTTTTACAACAAAATCTAATCTTTTCGTTGGATTAGACGGGTGATTTAGTTAATTTTTTGTGTAGACAACTATTTTTTAATGTTTAACAATTTAATAAATAATAATTGCGCTTAATTTTCAATAAAGTAAACATGTGTTAAAATTTCATTTTTTAATTTGAGGTAATTTTATTATTACTAATTAATTGAATCTTCACCATCTAACATATCTGCATTTTAAATTTCACAAAAATCCGCTGGCAAATAATCGAGACAGTAGGTTCATTATTAGGCTCCAAAATCTTAGGTGGGACACCTGTAATTGTCGAAGTAAATATAATTTATAATTTAATTGCCTTCAGTATAACGGGTGTTTTTTTAAATTTGGCGTCGAAGTAGGCGTTGAACCGTCGATTGTGAACGCACTATACAGGTTACGGATCACGGATCAGCTGTTTAAATCTTACGCTTTTACACGAGTGGTGCGCTCTCAATCGACTCTCCAACGCCTACTTCGACGCCAAATTTAAAAAAACACCCTTTACAGAGTGATCAACAAGAAACCAAATCAAGAGTGCTACCTCATCTTTTATTTTATCACAGTTACATAAAATTCCTTCATAAGGCATGTAATCTTTGGTTACAAAATTTTAAGTCATTATTTTTCAGAATTCTTTTTGTTGTTTTCTGTAAGAAAAGTGCTAAAGTTATTATTCTCACATTTTTGGTTAATTGAGAACTTACTCGTATCTTTTCTAGCAGTTTAATTAAAACATTTAAATTATTCCAAGGTCAAAAAATAAGTTTTCACAAAAACTGCTCCAAATGTTCTTCATTGTGGTCCAGAAAGAGTCAAACTCGCCTCTCATATTTTCCAAAAACACTTATGAAGCTGTCAGGTGAAATGGACTGCCAAAATTCATTTATGGTGAAAATTTCTTTAAGGGTTTTATTTCTTGCAACACACAAGGGAAACAAATTAATAGCCTCCTTCAAAATTTTTGCAATAAGTGCATTAACTCAATTTAATTTGCAGTCTTAAACGCCTTATGGAAGTTGAGGGATGTTCCTTGATAATTTGTCGAACATTTTGCACCATTTCTAAAATTTGAACTAAGGACTGACCTGACTTCTTCTTAATGATGGATTATGATTCACTAAAATTAGGCATTATAATTTTAAGACATTGATAAACTTGTTAATAACCAATACCATCAGGTTCAGACATTTGGCTTGAAATTCTTCAGTGTAAGGGGGTACAAAGTAAGGCCAGTCTTCACTTTCTTGTTTCACCCTCTTTCGAAAATAATCTAATAAAAATGCCTTCTCTTTAATGGTAAAACCCATTTTACAACTTATTCTGGGATAATTATTGCTTACAATTCCAATAAACGTCTGTAAATATTGCCGAAATCGAAGATTTGTTTTTTAGGTTAAATCACTTAAATTGTCAACAACAACAACCTTGAATTTTGAAATGTGACATTTAAACGAAACATCTCCGTACCAGTGGCGTCGCGTTTGGCAATAAAGCTGATAATTTACTTACTCTTACAAATGTAAAATGTTGCTCTTATTTATCTTATAAATTGTTTCCCTTATCTTATAATAATAATAAAATGCACAATTATAATTCCAACGTCTAAAATTCATGAGGTATGATTTATTATAAACTAGCGTTTGAGACCACAAATTGTCTACGGCCATGCTTTGAACGCTTATTTGCGTATGATTCTGCTACGACGTGACCGATAATTTGCAACGCTTGCTCTGATTTGGATTCTTGTTGATCACTCTGTATATTCAGCATGTGTTTATCATTAGAACTACTTATGGTATCAGCACGGCTTCCTAGATTAATAAGAGTCGAAGCCTCTAATACGGCTGGTCGAGTTCCTTGAACTGTCTGTTCTGTTCCTTCAAAAGCCAAAAGTATAGTAGCGCCCTCTACCAAAAAACGAATATTTTTTAAATTAAATGAATGAAAAATCGTATAAATGTTTTTTTTTCTATCAATAATCTACTTTTTGAAGTAGTGTATGTAACATACAAATTACGATTCTTTTTAAAATGAGATTTGTACGCGGTTAAGCAGCCAAATACACAAATGTATAGTGGCGCCCTCTCAGGAACAGACAAAATGCTTGCAACTGATGAACTCGACCAGCCGTATTAGAGGCTTCGACTCTTATTAATCTAGGAAGCCGTGGGTATCAGTCTAAGGTTGAGTAAACAGAAGGTATGGTCCTCACGAAACACGTAAACTACATCTTTATTAGTATAATAATAGATATATTTTATCTAAACATTAAGCCAACAACAAAACATATAAATTAATATTGCAACATCACTTGTTTTTATTGAGAGCGAAACATGAAAAATTCAATGGTAACAATGAACAAATTCGACCTCTAGTTAAATCTACAACTTACAAATTATTTTTTAGAACTCTACAGTCAAAGCGTTATTATATATTAGTCAGTTTCACATGAAAGAAAGAAATTTTGATTCATATTCCTGTTACAATAACTGAATTGAACAATATATGAATAATGAAAAACAAATAAAATAATGTTTAATAAATTGTAGTCACAATCGTTTTTGAGCAAAACCATTCACTACAGAAAATATAGACAATTTTTTTAAATCATTCTTTAATACATGTAATCCTCACTGTTTTATAAATAAAAAGTTACTAAATACAACGAATTGACATTCACTCTACAAAAATATAAGATATAAGAAACATTAACACAAACTGTATTTTTGTTCTCATTTTTAATCTCTAAAATATCTCAATCTCTTATCATGGAATATAAATAATTATGTGTATTTCCTATAAAAATAGAGCAATAATAATTGCAAACAAGTGACAAAATTTAAAACTTGTTTATATGTGTACACATAATATTTTAAAAGTATAACATTACTAGCTTTGTGCGATTGAATAAATTCTATCGAAAAGTGGAATTATCATTACGAAATAATGTAACAAATATACAATAAATAAGACGATATAAAGGAAACATAACGTTTTCAAATTATATGTATAACCTTACTACTTTACTTGGGATTATTTTGGATACATTAACATTTGGTATATAATCGACTAGGAAAGCAAACACTCATAGCAAAAATATAGAGCAATTGATCTAATTAATTTGTACTTACTAATTTCCAGAAAACAATTTTAAACTTAATTAATATCAATCAAATCACTTTTTAATTTATCTTTTTCTAGGAATTTCAATACATCTAATTCTTTCTTTTCTTTTTTTATATTTCTGGCTTCAAATTCTAATCTATTCCTAATAATCCTATCAACAATTTTCTCTGTAGTCATGTCATTCCCCGAGTCAACAGTAATAAACTTTTTGATTTGTTTGGGATATTCAAATGGATCTCGTCCATCAGCATCATTCATAACACGTGTGGTCCCATGTATAACAATATCTACTTTAAAATGATCCATTAAATCTTTGGTTACAGTATATGGTGCCCCTATTACAACCTCGGAAACATATTTACAAGCTAACACACTCAAAACTCGTTCGTGTAAATTCATTATTGGATAATTTGAACCCTTATATCGATTTACAACAGGATCAGTATGCAGTCCCACTATAAGATAATCTCCGTGTTCTTTGGCCTTTTCTAAGAAATCCAAGTGGCCTACATGAAATAAATCAAAAGCTCCTGCTACATAAACAACCCTGTCACTCGGTTTAGGTGGTTTTCCATCAGAAAACTGTATTATCTTTTGAGTGGTTGGTAAAAACTGAGAGCAACCAGTCCATGGTGACCTCGCTAAAGAATCTTGACCCATTGTTGATGAATGTTCCTTTTCCACTTCATATTCGTGCTCACCTTGTCGAAAATGATTTCGAGTTAGTAGCAACATGCGTCCCACGAGGTCAGTTGTGGAGACACCTGCTGTTCTTTGTACTTCTCTACAAGTAGAAAATTATAGAATTAGCCATCACGTTTATAAAAAATTTGATAAACCCTTTTTTCACTAATCCTACCTGTATCGTTCTGCAGTTTTAACAAGATGATAAGTGTCCACTCCATCTGCAGTCATTGTAATGTCATCTCCGTGACAACAAAAATCACAGTCATATTTGTCTAAGGTTTCCAAAGTGGTAACATAAGGAGCACCTTCCACTACTTCATCTACCCATTTAATTCCTCTAACCATCTTGTAACGCTCTTCTTGATTAAATACCGGTGGTCCTTTGTGCTTGGTTATTTCTTCATCTGTATGTACGCCAACTATTAGGTAGTCTCCCAGGGCCTTGGCTTGTCGAAGAGAGTTGGCATGACCAAAGTGAACCATGTCATAGCTTAAAAAATTAAAATAAGCTATATTTTTCTTTTGACCGTTAATAGTTATTTGAGAGGTAATTAAAAAAACTGCAGAAGTGCAGAAGCAAATTTTAATTTCAGTAGTGGGAAATTTTGAAAGCCATAACATTATTTGGCAAGCAAAATTGAACAAAGAACATTTCAGAAGTGGAAAAATACTAAATTGTCGGAATATTTCCTGTACATTTTTAACACTTCTAATATTAAATAGGTACAATGTACAGGAAATATTCCGACAATTTAGTATTTTTCCACTTCTGAAATTAATGAATATTAAATTACAAAATTCTTGCTGCCACTAAGAAACATAAAAGAATGCTATGTACTTATTGTTAATTCATTGAATGACGAATGTATACAGGGTGTATCTGAAATACGTGTGTTAATTTTAACCAGAGAAAGCCTTCGCTAATTCATTAAACTTTTCTCCATAACATTTTCACGAAAAAGCATTACAAATTGATTTAAAATTTGAAATAAATTAGTCATCAAAGTGTATACCCGCCTGTGGGTAAGGACGAAAATTTTCTGATGTTATTATAGAAACGGAACCTTGTCAAAAAGTTACATTGTTATAGAAAAAATTAAATACATAATTAAAATAAAAATTTTCATGGTTACAAAAAATTGAGCCTAGTTAATCACACAAAACGACATAGGAAAAGCGAGTTTTTTTCCATTCAAGACGTCAGATTTTTTTATCGAGGCGAAGCGGAGATAAAAAAGACGTCGTGAATGGAAAAAAAGGCTTTTCCTACCGAATTGCACCCCAGATTTTGTGATATTCGGAAAAGAAGCCCTTACATTATAATACATAATTTTAATTGATACTTTTTATGTGAAAACCATAATCAAGTTCCTATTGATGTATTGTTAGCTTGGAAAAAACAAAAGTAAACAATGACCGTAAAATTTGTCTGAAAATAATGTTTGAGGAAGCAGATGAACCATCTTCTGATATTGAAGAGTCAGCGGCCTTGGCACTTAATTCATTGCTGCCCGAAAAATCGAAAGAAAAGTACAAAAAGGCGTACAAAGACTTCGAGAATTGGTGTTCAGAAAAGAGAGTTAAACATAATAATGAAGAGGTACAGACAAAGTCAAAACGAAACATGACAGGGCGGAGCTTAGAATGCGCGCTGGCAGGGGCGTATCATACAATCGTCAGTTTAGAGGCAAAAACTTAACCAAAACACAATTTTCTTCATCTAATGAAAGAAATTGTACACCAAGGTCATCTACATACTTTTATTGTAGAACCTCTAATAGAATAATGAAAACTATCTTCATGTTCAGAAAATTCCCCTAACACCCTGTATAGCGTAAATAAAAGAAAAATACTATCCCAGTTTGATAGCATTTATCAAAAGGAAGTCCGTCGGCCAGCTTTCAAAGAAATCCAGCGTGTTTGCAAAGTTAGAGGTAGAAACGTTTTTAAAAGAAGCTGATAATGGCACTTATTTGTTGATGAAGGTTAGATTTTTATATCGGTGTCCCAGAACTCGCGCGTCAGCCGTAAACTACAGATTCTGTTTTTCCATCTGATACTTATAGGATTTTCAAGATTTTTTTTCTTAAACCATTTAGTTTTTTAATTACAGCAATTTTAAGACAGCCAATCACAGAAGAATGATTAGTAAAGTGTATCAGGTGAATTATTGCGTGTACTGTTGTTACCAGGTAACAAAATTAATGTTAAAAAGTCAATATTTGTCTGGTCAACTATGCAAACGTTTTAACACAGTAAGAAATATTCACACCCGAAGAATACACCGAAATGATGATGATCTACGGGGAAAGTGGCAGGAATTCTAAAGCGGCTGCAAGGTTGTATCGTGAATGCTTTCCACATCGTCGGCATCCTAGTTCGGACGTATTTTTAGATTTAGTGAACAGAACAAGAACCATTGGTTTTTTGGTTACCGATAGTGTTGACCGCACGGTTCGCACTCCTGGGGTGCGATTCTCGAATAAATGCGAAGGCTATTCGTATGCGCAAAGTGGTCAAATGCGAGCGATTTGCCAGAATTGGTATTCTCGAACTGCATTTTCGTTTGCGAACACCAAAATCTGCGAACGGAACGTTGCGAGTGGTTCACTATCACTCGCAAGTAATTGCGTGTGGTGTGCAAGTTCAATTCTAACATTTCTAACCTAACCTCTAATCTTAAATAAGTGTAGATATCTAATAAATGCTTGAACAAGTGAACATTGTTGTTGTTGCTATGTAAAACACAGATGTAATTCGCTTCAACCACTTTTAGACAACAACTTCCCAGATTTCGAATATTGGGAAAAAATCGTGGGAATAGACATATAAAATCAAATTTTTGGTCATTTTAGACATGTTCAGGTCAGGCAATTAAAAAGTAAAATAGACGTTTAATAAAGGGCATTTTAGTCCGATTAGGCAGAATTAATAATGCGGTTAGAATTATCTTAATTAAGCCAGAAATCATTTACAGGTTGTTTCCTAAATTGAATATGTATTTAATTCTCTTTCTATAAATTGGCCCTTAACCTATTACGTGTATAAAATTATAGTAATTATTACATGTTTTTTACGTGACGTGTTATCTGGTTGGAGCTAGTAATGGGCAAATTTGTATAAAAAGATCGATTCAATGAATCGATTAATTTCGAAATGACCGATTCGATGAATCGGAATATCGATTCCGTAATAATAATTAATAATGGCTTAAGCACTTTTTTTTTTACTTTCCACCACATTTTTTTTGTAATTATGTAACTGGAAAGTGAAAAGTGATACAAGTTGCTATTTCTTTTTCCGTCATATCGGTGCGCGGAATCACACTTCGATTTTTGAAATTAGGGAATATTATTTTATAACAGTTCCTTTTAGTGTATTATGTTAACAACACTGGACATTTTGCATCGTTGCCACACTTCGCCACTGAAGTAAGATTTCGCATACGCAGTCAGTTACGATTCGAATGAGATGCAATTCGAGAATAACGAAGATAGTTGCGATGCGCAAATTCTTACACGCATTGTATTCTATTCGCAAGTTTACGAATACATTCGAGAATCGCACCCCTGATACGCAAGAAGTAGTACTTCAATCATTTACGGAAGATGGAACGAGAAGTGTTAGAAATGTGGCCGACATCCAGAATCAATCAAAAAATACTGTTCAAAACATTTTAAAAGGTTGCCACATGCACCCGAATCATTACACCAAAGTTCAACGTCTATTATCCGAAGATTAATGCACCTCCAGGAACACGAAGAGAATCCAGGCTTTCTTGTAAATGTGTTACTTACGGATGAATCCAATTTTTGCCACAAAGGGACTTTTAATAGTCACAATCTTCACGTATGGTAGGCAGAAAATTCACAATTTGAACATTTACTTTAAAAATGTACTTTTCGTTTAATGTTGTTTCCGTTTTCTGTTAAATGTCAAAGTGACAGAATTTAATAAAAGTTGTCCTAACATTTCATCACAGTTTTTTAACAGCAACATCTAAAGACATTTCCTCGGAAACGCATACATTTAGTAGTTACCTTCAGGAAGGTGTGTGTGATTGGTCATCTTAAAATCGTTTTCATTTCAAAACTAACATGCTTTTGGCGTTTTTTGTTGTAGAATCCTTGTCGGATTAAATATTAAAATTAGCAGTTAACCGCTGACGCGCGAGTTCTGGGACACCTGTATGTGACATTTGACATTAAAATTGTTTTTTTTTTCATTGTTTCTCTTTTGTTTTATTTTTCGATTCTAGTTAGGAATAATTGAACTTTTTAACACTCAAATGAGTGTGGAAAAGTTAAACAACTCCACACCGATTTCACAAAAAATCTTGGAATACATTTTCGAATTTTGCAAAATGTTATAGAAAAAAGTTTCATAAATTGGTGAGTTCTTTCACTGGTTGAAATTAAAACACGTATTTCAGATACACTCTGTATACCATTCACGATTGTTTCAAATTCGGACTATCTATGAAAATATAACATTTTAGTTGGCAGTATTGTGATTTGTCATAATAAATCTATTTTAGGTTATAATTGAACCGAACATTGCTGCCAGTTTGCTACATTTTTTAAATAAGTCAACGCATTAATAACAATAATTTAAAACTTTAATTGAAATGAAACATACAGTCGCGAGCAATAAATTTTGGTCGTCAAGGTCATTTTTTGACGCAATCGAAAATGCTCCATTCTAAAACAGTCGTAAATATCATAACCTATCATCATGTTGTGTGACATTAATTGTCATTTTTTTGACACTTTGTTGACATGGGCATAATTAGGCAGGGAAATTTTTTAAATCTGTAACAATCTAACCAAATTTTGAAATGACATTGACGACCAAAATTTATTGCTCGCGACAGTACATATTTGTAGCGCAGTTCTCGTTTAAGAACATTCCTAATATATTAAAATGGGTAAATTATTATGTATTACCATGGCCAACTGTATCGATATGCACTAGATGTGTATACATGGCCGTTTCATTTTACAATTTCTCCATAAGAGAAAAATTCCGATGAAACAATTGAAATTTCCCGTAAAGTAGCGACGCCATACGAATATAATTTTAACCAATCTACAATCTACGACTACGTCAACTTGTCAAATTTATATTCTTGGTTAGGTAACGGTTAGTTGTCGTATGTTGTTTGTCTGTTAATTTGCTTGTCACTCGAAATTAATAAATTAAAATGAACACAACGAAACTAAACACGACAATCATAAACTGAACAATAAATGTTATAATCGACATTGAGCACAGAAAGGTGAGAAAATACTTCCAAAATCTGACGTTAGTGACGTTCAATTTGACAATTTCAAATTAAAAAAAATTATTACAACAGATGTCGCTACTTTACGGTAGTTCATGGTTTGCTTTCTAGGAACACTTTTATTTTGAAATTGAAACGGCCATGTATACACGTCTAGTGTATATCGATACAGTTGGCCATGGTATTACATACCTACATACTGACTAAATTAATGACGGAATTGACAAGGCGAATATTTAAAAACGAAACGTTATACAGGATGTCTTAAAATTATCGTATTCCGAGTTCGGGGCTTAGTAGGGGACATCCTGTTGACCAAGTAAAAATGTTTACAAAAAAAATTGCTGTCGTTTTGACAAGTTGTCAAATTTATCAAAATCCGTTCACACAGGAGAAAATTCTCAAATTCTGACAGTGTCGAACAAAAAAAAAAAATAAAAATAAAACATCCAAGAAAAATTTTACAAAAATTCGTAACCAAGTGACCAGCGCAAGAGGGCAACTTGAATGTCTGATCGTTTTGTAGTAAGTATGAATTTTATTAGTTTTGTTGGCGCATTCGAAGGAGTTTGAAGTCTCAACCTGACGGTCTCGACCAAAAACTCATTCTCATGCGCCAACAAAAAACAATCATTTTGCGCACTTACTTAATACAAAAATAACTATTTTTCATCGTAAAATCAGTGAAAAAATATTAAAACATCCAAGGAAAATTTTTACAAAAATTTGTGACCAAGTGACCAGGGCAAGCGGACTACAAAAATAACTATCTCAAAACTTCGATTCAAAATCAACTGAATTATTTTCACAATCAATGCTCTAACATTATTACATATTTGTAGAGTTAATAAAAAGTGCGAGGAAGTTTTCAATTTAGTTCAAACGTTTATTTATACAGGGTGGTCCGGATATAACCTACCAGAAGAAATCCAGTAATAGGTGACGATGAGTAGAACTCATACACAAAAAATTTTTCTAATAAGTCTTTTTGTTTTCGAGATAAAAATAATTGAAAATTTGGTCAAAATTTGCTGTACGCTAATAAGTTAATGGGTTGTTTGGCTGCAATTTCTTTAGCAACGGTACCTGTAACACCTATGACATTTGTCAAGTTTAATTTGCGAATCCTACAAAAAGTCATGAAGTTCACAAAACAAGAATACACCGATTTGTATTTACTCTATGGCGAAACACGTGGTAATTCAAAAGCGGCAAGGCGACTATAGGACAAGCGTTTTCCTGAAGGAGTCCTTCCACCCCGTTGTAACGTGCCATCAATTAAAAGTTTCATTGGGATTCATTCCCAAGCACAATTGATAATTTGTGACCAGTTTGAAAAATAAATCGACATAATTTGGACTACTCGTGGTATTATAAATGAAAACCACAATTAAATCGTGAAAGTTTCAGTTCATTTGTGTAAATAACGCAGCTTAATTATGTTAGAAGACGAAGAAAATGATAGCTGCTGTACACCACCTGATGTGGCAGAAGCTGCAAATTCAGCAGTCTTGAACTTATTGCCTTTAAAGTCAAGAAGAATTTATGAAAAGGCATACGGCCCTAGGGCTGAAAACCGGCTCTAGGGCTGAAAAGTGCTATTTTACGCCCGCCAACAGCGTCTTAAAATTCAATTTTACGCCCACTCGTGCAAAAAAGTAATTTTTACATGCCTTTTTAAAATGTTAAATCAATTAAGATTTACATAAAAAATTGATCGTCAATAAAAAATGCTGTAGGGAAAAACTGGTCCTTGAAAGACGTCTGGTTTGCAAGAAAAAAACAAAAAACTATGTTAAACGTGGCTGCAAATGCAAAAACGTAGACGCGTATGATACAAGGGCGCAATTTTGCAGAATTTTGGTCATCCCTTTTCGCAGACGCGCAGGCGACATATTTGACGTTTATCTTGCTAACCTTACAAACACAAAGTTAAAGACAACATTTGGACGTAATTTATTGTACTGGATGCTTTCTCTTCCATAAAGGACTAAAACACGATCGGGATATTTTAGCAAGGTATATTACAATTCCGAATGAGTGGCATCGCGGTAGGCATTGGAAATTCAAATTTACGTTGGCAGCAAGACCCTTGCTAATAATACCCTAGTTTCGACGCTGTTGGTATCCCTCGATTTTAATTTGGCCTTGACCAGCATTGACATTATCGTTGGAGTTGGAATCGTTTTGTGTTTATTTTCTTGTTAATAGTATTTGGAATTTCTTTGTTATATTTACGACAAGTGTAAAAAAGAAACTGTCTTTTTTAAGACAAATTGCGCTCAGGATATCTTTATTTCCGGTGAGTGATGAATACTTGTTAGTGATTATCATTGTTACAAATGTTGCAACTATTTTAGATATCTGTCAGAACGGTAAGGAGGATACTTTCCAAAAAACATGGACAGCAGTCCTTAGAACCCAAGTGTAGTAGTGGGAGAAAGGCAGTCCAGTATGATTATGGTTTTAAGGAAGCATTGAATGATTTCATCTTTGCCAAGATTAAAAGCAATGAATACATCAATGTCCAAATCATTTTTGAATATGCTAAAGAACACTTGGATTTCAGTCACAGTAAGACATCTCTGTACAGAATCATCAAGAAAATTGGTTACAAATTTAAGAAAGTTGATAGGAGAACCATAATGATTGAAAGGCAACAAAATATTCTCAGTCGAGTACGTTTTTGTGGGAAAAATATGGAGTTTATGAAGCAAGACGTTAAATTTGTGTTTTTGGACAAAACTTAGGTCTTCCAAAATGGCAGTCAAGTCCGTCAATGGGTACTAGAAAGCACTTACAAAGGGGTTCCATCAGTTTTCAAGAGTGAAGGTAGAAGATATACCATCCTTAATGCTGGAAGTGAGGATGGGTTTTTACCAGTATGTGATCTTATACTGGACAGTAATGTGAATGATAGAGATTATCATAAAACAATGAATGGCGAGCTTTTTAAAAAGTGGGTTGTTGAACATTTGATCCCTGCTTTCAGATTAATAAATTCAAAATGCGTTGTGATCATGGATAATGCTCCATACCACTCCGTTCGTCTTGAGGGTCCTCCAACTAGTGCTTCACGTAAAGAAATAATAAAACAATGGTTGACTGAACATGATATACCGTTTGAAGACAATTTTACAAAAAAACAACTTCTAAATTTAGTCAGGCCGTTTGTAAACAATTCAAGGTTCAGAAGATACGAAATTGACGAATTATTACAAGCAGAAGGTCACGAAGTGCTGCGTCTACCGCCTTATAACTGTCAGTACAACCCAATAGAACTAGCATGGGGTTTTTGCAAAACATATTATAATCAGAGAATTCAAGCAAGACTAGGAATGAAACACAGAGTTGTAGAAATATGGCGAGAAGCACTTGAAAAATGCACACAAGAAAAATGGGTTAATTTTATTAGGCACAGTGAAAAGGAAGTTACCAGTGACTTTCAAAAATATATGGGTGTCCGAGACGTTACTGATATTCCACCATTTATAATTAACACCAATTCAGACATATCTGATTCAGAAGATGATTTTGGATTAATCAGGTTCAGAATCAAATGAAGAAGAAATCATTGTTATGGTTGTTGATGAATTGATGATTTAGAATGAAGAAAATGTGTGACTCTGTGTGGTTCATTAACTTTCATTGGAATTTTAACATTGAAATTTTCAAAAAGCTGACTGGAAAAAAATTCAAAATGAAGTAGAACAAACCGTTCGTTGGATCCCACCAACTCGCAAAAAATATCAAATATTCGTAGGAGCGATTAAAAGTGCCGCTAAAAAGTTCATTCCAAGAGGACTCCGGAAAGAATATACCACATGTTGATCCAGTACTACTAATAATATGTTTGACAAATATCAAAAAAGTCCAAATCCAGACACAGCGGATGAATTATTAAAATCACTGAATAATTCAAGAAAAGAAAAATGGAATGAACTTAGATAAAGGTGTTTTTTTTTAATTTGGCGTCGAAGTAGGCGTTGGAGAGTCGATTGAGAGCGCACCACTCGTGTAAAAGCGTAAGATTTAAACAGCTGATCCGTGATCCGTAACCTGCATAGTGCTTTCACAATCAACAGTTCAACGCCTACTTCGACGCCAAATTTAAAAAAACACCCGTTATAAGGGGTTGTTTAAAATCTACTCCAATACCATGGCTACATGTTTTAGCGCACATTATTCCTTACGATATTAGAAGAAAATACGTCACAAAACGAATTTAGGATAAATTTCAAAATTCACCAAACATGTGCTCCGTAACACAAGATATGGCAAATTTACCACCCTATAGATTAAAATCGCGTAAACCACTTTGGAAAGAAGAATTTTTCATGCAACCATTTTTCAGATCTGATCATTGGAAAGCAGCCTGGCAAGACGTGGATATTTTCAATAAAAATGTAATTGAGGACCCTACAAAACAAGTTCCGGGATTTGAGCTAATTAATCTACAGGGTCTCTATAAATGATTGTCTGGTCAAGCCAGCCTTGGAAAAAAAATTTACTGTTCCGCTTTTTTGAAACCGATGCCAAATTCTAGTTCGTTTTCACGGTCACTTCTGAGATTAGTGAACGACGTTTCGTTTGCGCTTGTCAATCGAGTTTTGGTTCCTTATATTCGTTTTATCGCAGTTAATCACAGTTAATACACATCAAAAATCTGTATTTTTCAATAAAAATTGCAAGTACGTCCGCTTTTAGAGGTAAATACACTGGCAAAATTTGTGAGGTTATGCTTTAATGTTTTATGTTTTATTTTAGCTTTATTTTCTTTACAATGGTTTATTCTGTTAAACAGAACACGTTCATTGTTGTTTTTTACTTTCGAAATGGAAGGTTTAGTAATGGGGAATTATCTGTTTGTAAAAATGAATTCCAGCAAAATATCTGAACAACATTCAAGATGATTGTTAACTCACATTAAGCGAATTGTGAACAGATTTTTAACAATCAGAACAATTAGCAAGGGTAAATCATTAGGACGACCACCAGTATCTGATGAAATACTCGAGGATTTGAAAGAAATGGTGGAAAAGACTCTACAGATATCCATAGCCTGTTTATCTCAACAATCTGGTGTACCACGAAGCACTTGTCACAAAATCATTAAAATAGGCTACAACTGCATCTTTATAAAATTCGTGTTGTACAAGAGCTCCAACTTGCCGATTATCAAAGTTGTGTTTAATAATGTAATCAGTTTGAAAATCACCTCAGTTTCATAATTTGGAGTGCTGAAAATCCACACCAATTTGTAGACTCCTTTACATGTTTTGAAAATTGGTGTGTGGAACTGTGGATAACAGTGTTGCTGTACCCTTAACTAAGAAATGCTGCAAAATATTTTTGAAAATAAATGAAAAATTGTCAAGTGTTTAGAAGTTAATGGTGGACATTTTCAATCTATTTTATAAAAAAATACCTATTTGTTATCATTATTTAGTGTTGTAAATTATGTTGTTGAATACATTTGATTTTATTGAAAAACCAGTAAGACTTATTTGAAAAACACTGTTATTTATATTGGAAGAAAAAATGGGAGTCAATACCATATTCGACAATTCAGTCTAGGTCGTATTTACCACAAGCATAAAACAAGAAATGTGAAAGCACTAAAGCAGACAAAAAGGCAGTATCAAGTATTGTATTGTGGTATACGGGGACAAGGTGTTCTCAATATTTATCTGTTTGGATTTGTTCTCATACCAATTCCTGTACAGTGTGTGGCGGTACGATGGGGGCAATAATTATTCCCCTGTTGGTGTTGATATTAAATAATAAATACATTAATGTTAGCAAGAGTAAAGCACAGTTGAAACTTGTCTCTGGTTAAAAGCCAACAACCTAACCTGAAAATGTGACATTCATTATTTACCGAACAAAGCGGCACATTCAAAATTTGACAAGTTTCCATGGCTGGCTGGACCCGACAATCATTTATAGAGACCCTGTAGTATAAATTAAATCGTTTTAGAACCGGCCATGGCAAATGCAATAATATGCTGTTTCACTGGAATATTCGTGAAAACCCTTCTTGTGAATGCGGTGCAAAAAAAAGAAAGCATCCAACACATTGTGGAAGAATGTCCCCTTACTAAATTCCAGCAAGGTTTCTCCAAACTCCATGTACTATGGCGGCCAAAAAATTTCGGCCGTCATTTTTCCGTCATTTCAAAAAAATCGGTGTAGTCCATTCCTTATTGTCATTATGATTGATGTTTTTACTTGTCACTTTTGAAAGTCAAGCAAAATGCCATCGGTATCAAATTTTAATAAAATCAAAATAGTAACTCTTGCACAAAGAGGACTGTCCCAAGCTCAGATTTCGATGGACCTTCGTATACCTAAAAGTACAATTTCGTCCATTCTTCAGAAATGGAGACAAAATGGAATGGAACTATTGAAAGACGCCAAGGCTCAGGGAGGCCTAGCACATTTACTGCAGAAGAAGATAATATGCTTCTCAATAGATTACGCAATAGCCCTTTTATGACGGCTGTTGAAGGGGTAAATACAAGCAAATACGACGGAAAGGAGCGGTCGATTTTCGGCAAAAATATGGGCATGGATTTTAGTAGATAGACCTGGGCTAATGTTGTCTCTAGAAGATCGGCTCAACAGTGATGTTTATGTTAGGATTCTTGAAGACGTGATGATGCCTTTAGTTTCAAGAATTTTTCCGAATTTTAACTTCATATTTCAACAAGACAATTGTTCAATGCATTCAGCACATAGGGTAGCAGAATGGTAGCATAAACGTTCTTGATTGGCCAAGTCGCAGTCCAGATTTTTGGTTCGTAATTTGCAACAACGACAAGTGATTCGGAATAGGGCAGAACTGTTGACTGCGATTACTAATGCATGGCAATCATTACATAGGAATGATCACAGAGATTTATGCCTCTCCATCTAGCGTCGTGTAAGACGAGTTATTGACGCCAATGGAGCAATGACCAAGTATTGATTTTAAACTTCATTCATTTTATCTTTTGATTTAGCTAAGTACTTAAACAAAAATAAATGTTTCATTTCCTTGTCTTTGCCTTAATGTTTTTCGTTTGATTTTTTAAAAACTACGGCATACTCGTGTAATTTCCACGGTTCTCTGTTTGGTACTTTAATCCAAAAATAGCCGCAAGTTTGCCTCTAGTCTCTAGTGCCACTAGCGACTAGCGGTCGTGTGGTAATTGTGTAAGAGTGGAACTTGTCCTTTGTATTCACAAAATTTGAACTGATGGACTGAATGACAGATTGTCAAAATGACAATAACGATAACAAGGCGAGGTTATTGGTGCTTAAGGGTAGTTTACACTTCATGTCAGGGCCTTGAAAGTGACGGACGAAATTTTTTGGCCGCAATAGTACTTACTGAAGACGCCTTAAAGTGGCTACAACAAATTAAAAACATATAATTTACCATCATTAATTTGTGAATTTCCAATTTTAATTGTATTTTTCTTCATACGATTATAAATATATAGGTATATGTATCGTTTCACTCGCGTTTTAAAATGGCCCACGCGTGCCAAAAAAGGCCCAATTTACACACAAACTCGTCAAATAAACTACTATTATATATTTCATAAAGACAGTAATTATAACCTCATAATATTTAACAGCCTTGCTGATTCATTTCGGGGGATAGGTAGATATAAGAAGCTCTACTTCAATGAATTCGTAAAACTTTTATTATTTGTCTGTGAGTTATCTCTGCTGTGGGTCAACAAAACCATGTCAAAATAATGTGACGCATAACCTCAAAAGAAAGTAATGACGGTTTCACATGTTTAGTAACTTTTTTGACATAACATAAAGCTCACTTTAGATAATCAACGCCTACCGCGATGCCACTTATTCTGAATTATACTACAGGGTGAGCAACAATAACTGTTTTAGTTGGCAATAATTTTTTTTTTATTATACATGAATCATAATCCCTGTTTTTGACACTTAAATGCGTGCGAAAAAGCGCCTTTAAAACACTAAAGCTTTAAGGGTTGCTTAGGTAACAACAAATTCACCTACATTTTGAACAATGATAAATAGACATTGACACACGATTTATGATAGCAACGAAACAACAACAATTGACCATTTCTATATCAACGATTAATGACACAGATTACCTCGGAAAAGGTATTTCAATTTACTTTTTTTGTTATAATTTTCAGATTGTAGTGCAGGTATAATAAAAAATAGCGTATGATACACGTTTATAAGGGCCTTTAAAGCACTTACGACGTTAACAGCACTCCGCTACGTGTCGTGCTCTTAAATTCGTCGCGCGTGCTTTAAAGGCTTCCTTATAAACTTGTATCATAATATACTATTACATGAAATTTTCAAGACTGTGAATTGTACCTATTTCGGTTTGTTTTATTAACACTATTGACAGCTGGTATACATTTCATATTTAAACGTCTTTGTTTTTGTATTCTTTTATTAATAAAATGGTTTTCTCGTTGGAACATGACATAAAAGTCACCAAAAGTTACCAGAATTTATTGCCAACTCAATCAGTAATTGTTGTTCACATGGTATAATTTAGTTTACGTACGCTTCCTGTGTCTTCAAATAAATTGACGACTCTCTTAACCTTACATTTTGTAAAGCCTACATTTAGATAGTGTTCCACGAGAAAACGAACTGTGTCATTGAAGTTCTTATGACACTCTCCATGGGCAATTTTTTTTCTTTTTTCAACAATATTGAAATTTCTGCCGCTGTAGTCTATTTTTTTGACGTTTCTAATAAAGCGCGCCCAATTTTGACAAACTTTAATTTAAAGGGTGTACAAAATGTTGCTTGGCAATTAATCATCAATTGTTTCAAAAGGTAACTGCTCAAATACCTTCAAATTTTACATTAAATTTTTAACGACAAAATCTAATCTTTTCGTTGAAGCAGACAAGTGATTTACTTAATTGTTATTGTACACCCCTATTTCTAGTTCCAAAACATAAAGCAGTGAAAAATACTAAACTCTCAATCTTAATCTCTGGGTCTGTCTTCTGTCAAAAAACGTACAATCTATCAGAGTACGGAGTATACCATACTTATCCACAATCATTTTGAATCACCAATATAAACCATTAGAAATATAGACCATTAAGATAGAGCCTGTTTGTAGAAAGAGAATTAAATATTTATTTGTTCAGTTAATTTCGCATTTGATTACCTTAGCCGTTCACGATTGTTTTAGTTTGTTATTAAATATTCGCCTTGTCAATTCCGTAATTAATTTAGTCAAGGCGATGTTTATTTAACTGAAGACCGCTTTGATTTAGTGCAATTCAATTATAACCTAAAATAGATTTATTATGCCAAATCACAATATTCCCAACCAAAATGTTAGATTTTCATAGAGCATTGACAATCCGAATTTGAAACAATCGTGAATGCTGTTATATACGAAATATTAAAATTTACCGAATTCAGCTGACAAGGCATGAACATAAAATATATGTTGTATATTCATTTTCCATTACGTTTGTTGACATCTATTGTAATTATCTTATCACTTTTCGTAATTTCCTGTTTGATAATAAAAACAAAAATTCTAGCGTTATCAAGAGAACCCAAATTAATTTTGACATCAAAAACACAAGTTCTCACCACCAGTTAGGAATTATTATTGATTTTGGGTTGTGCATTATTTTAGGTTAGGATATGCGGCTAATGAATTACTTCATTGGTATTTGAATTTTATACTTACCAACCATCACACCATACCCGGATCGGTTTTTTCCAACCGTTTTGTAATTTACTTTCTGGCATGTTTTGCAGTTTAAACACAACACTAATATAGCACAGTGAAAAATGTAAGAAGTTATTTTATCACTTTGCTTTTAAGTTTTCATTACAACAACTATAGCAAAGTGTGGGCGGTACGGTACACTCTTCTTTTATTATCATTTATAAAATGTGTGACCTGTACATTCTTCGGTAAATGAATCCACTGAACTGAAACAACGGATCACGGAATAGAATCTGCGACGACGTAATTTGTAATTGGAGAGGGAGAGGGGAGCAAGGATGCCCTTTAGATTTATCACACCACACCACGTCGCCTATATCCCCACCACGTTCATAACCTCACGACACAACGCAATCGGAGTTTGGGAGTTCGAGTTATCGATTTTTAGCTACTACGTTCATACGCTGGAGTTAGGAAAATTATGCGAGGTCGTTCTAGGAACAAAAAATCAAAGATTTTTTTGGAATACAATTTTAATGATTCGAAGGCTTTTTATCAGTAATATCAGATTGATTGAACCCACCAAGGTCAGTCGTTGTGTCCCAAAATTAGGATCGTTAGTAGTTATATCTATTGTTATAAATTATTATAAAACACTGTTATTTTGAGAAACGTTTTTATTGAAGACACATTTACTGATGATACATTTGCTGATGGCACATTAGACTTTGAAGGAGAGAGTCAATGTATGAATGAATCTCCCTCTCTTAACATTTTGACTTATATACTACCCCCATCCCCCATATTTCATCATCATGACCGCGTACTCGGACCATAGAGGCGACCATATATGGTCAGGTAATTGTTCACTTTAACTATTTCTGGAATTTTCGCGTTTTTTCTGGCTAGACACCCTCAGGGCGTCCTAGATCGTTTCCCACCATTCAAACCTTGTGCAAATGCCTTTTTTATCTCTTGTGTTTCAAGGTCGCGTCAAGGCAGGGCCCCCGCGAAGTTAAAAGGCGCCCTTTGGCGAAAGAGATCGGGGGGGGGGGGGGGGTATGCTTCATAATAGGAAATTTTTTAAGCCACGCCTGAAATTATAGTTAAAATCTCAATGAAAATAACGGGTGACTATTAAAATTTTCACTTGGACTTGGGTTTGAACGAGTTTTTATTTTTTCTGTTACTTTAGACACACGCAAGACGCAAGAACGAACGACAAATGTCAGTCAGTACAATTGAAATATAACCAAATTAAGAGAAAAAACATTGATTGAAATGTCAAACTTGTCAGTGTCTAAAGGCGGCCACACACACAGAGGGAAGAGTCAAGACTTGAATGCACACGCCACGGGCCACGGGGTACAGTTAAAACTCTGTGTGTGTGGAGAAGAATGTGGCACGCGCATTCAAGTCAGTTGGAATTAGGGATGGGCAATATACATCGATGTTAGCCGAACATCGATGTTTTGATTTCAATCTTCGATATTTTGACATCGATGGTATTCTTTTTCAACCATCAATATTTTATCGATGTTCGTAATAAAACATCGAACATCGACAAAAAACAAAAAAAAAACAAACAGGAATACAGTTTCCAAGAGATGACGTGAACGGCCCTTCTGGGAAGTGCACGTGTATATTTGGCCCTGACTTCGCAGAATCGCAGATCGGGGTCGGTTGATCGGTTTCCACTTTCCGCTGCGGCGCTGCCATCGCATTTGCTTTTGCGTTTCATTCTGAGTCTGAGTTAAGTGAAAAACTTCTTGTTGTCAATGTTATTATTTTTGAATCTATTGATAAAAGTTTTTGGAATCTATAATTTTCCTAATTCTAGTTGGATACCTACCTAATTTTAATTTTTTGATATTTTAGTTTTGTACTTTAAACAGTGAATAAACATGTTTTTCATCAACTTATTAATTTAATAGGTATGTTCAAATGACTATTTTCGCCCCAATTTTTAATACCATCGATGTTTCAAAATATCGATGTTTTTTGTTCGATGTTTCCTACCCATCGATGGTCCCTACCGATGTCAACACCGATATTGAACATCGATGTTTGTGTTCGATGTCCCATCCCTAGTTGGAATCAAGACTGCCTTGATTTTTGGCGTGCACATTCAAACCCGCGCGGGGATAAATTACTGTGTGTGGCCGTGGCAACAAGTCGCTGCATGCTTCAATTGAAATTCACTAGCGGCCATATTATGTCTGATTTAAGAAATATGTCTCGCGAATTCCTCACGGAATTTATCGAATTATATCGAGCACACCCTTGTTTGTGGTGTGTAAAAAGTAAGGAGTATAGCGACCGCAATAAGAAAAATTGCGCATATAGGTAATATACTTATGGAAAAATTGAGGGAGGTGGATAAAAATGCGTCAAAAGACACAGTGATTAAAAAAATTAACACGCTACGTGGATGCTTCCGAAAGGAACAAAAAAGTGGTGAATTCGAAACGTTCTGGTGACAGCGAAGAAGATCTATATCATCCACATTTGTGGTACTATGATTTGCTGTTATTTTTACAAGATCACGATATTCCCCGAACATCAAAATCCAATATAGTAGAGGAGTATTCTGAAAGTCTGAATGAGGTAAGTAAATACACTTGTTCATTTTAAGTATTTTATATTAGAGCATACTGGATATGGTTATTGTTACTTTATCATGGCCTCTTGCCATGGGACAGCCCCTTCTTCATTAAAATATTGCAGGTACAATTTCCGAACAGCTAAAGCTTCACCACTTGCGTGTCTATTATGTCCCCGTTGTAATCCTGCCAGATTATCTGCTCTAAGTCCGAACTCTACCACCATCTGCAGCATTTTCCTTATCTAAACAATCATTTGGAATATATCTTTCTGAGCATTTTCTTCTTAAAAAAATGTGTAGAATACAGCAAGCCATAACAATCGAGTCAATACGTTCTAAACTTACTGATATGTATTTCTGTATGAAATATACGAAATCTAGACGCCATTATTCCAAATGTATTCTCATTCTCAACAATGCGCCGTGCCCGGGAAAGACGGTAATTGAAAATGTTCTTGTCGTGATTTAATTCTTTTTGGTTAAATGGCTTAAGGAAGTCCGAACGTAAAGCAAAAGCTTCATCGCCAATAAAAACAAAAGGAAGATATTTGTCACTTCCAGCAGGGTATTCAGGCAATGGGAGCGCTAGTTTTCCATCTTTGAGTTTCTTGTAGAAAAGTGTGTTATCTATGACTCCACCGTCGGAGATGCGACCATTGGTACCACAGTCACATAGTATAAATTCATAATTGGCATTAGCTATTGCAATTAAGACTAGACTGTTATAGCTTTTATAATTCCAAAAGTACGTGCCACTTCCTGGTGGAGCTGTTATTTTGACATGTTTGCCGTCAACAGCTCCCAAACATTTAGGAAAATTACACTTTTTTTCAAATCCTGCACTTATTTCTTTCCATTCATCGATACTTGTAGGAAACTGAAAAAAAAACAAATGTTAGCCACTGTGAATATACCTACAGTAATAGTACACTGCGCCAAAAAGTTAGGAATATTGTTGAATTTTTAGAAATAATAATAAAATTTAAAAAAGATTTACAAGAAATTCGTCATTAGTAGCTTTTTGTACCAAACCTGTGTAAAAGAACTTCCTTTTTTGTTATACTTTTTACTGAATTCTCTTTCGATAAAATGTTGATAATAACGGAATACTCATTTATCGCAATTTGTGTTTGGGGATGTATCACGATTTGATCTTCATAGCGATACTAGTCTTATACGAGTTTGGAGGAGATCAAATAAATGGTATTTACAACAATTTTATACAGGGTGCGTCCTAAAAAACGCCGCACGCCATATCTCCGTTATTTATGGCTTGATTTAAATAAAACAAAAACTGGAATAAATCACTTTAAAAGCACTATAAGCACAACATAGACTTTTTTTTTTCAAAAGTAATTCAAGGTCAGATAAAAATCAACTTTGTTTTTTTAAAAAGCTTGGTATATTTTTTTATACCCAATTTGAAAGAGATTATTTTTCTGAATCCAACGATATGCCGCATGGTAAAAGGCATTTAACAGTTATCGCGAAAATATTTTTGGTCGCCATCACGATGAACGTTTGCTGCACAACTGACGGGGAAGCAGTAGTGTGTGTGTACTCACAGAGAGTACGGGTTTAACTTAAGACAAGCGTGTACCTACACTTTTAATTGCACATTCTTCCCTCTGTGTGTGTGGCCGGCTAGAGAGTACGGGTTTAACTTAAGACCAGCGTGTACACTTTTAATTGCACATTCTTCTCTCTGTGTGTGTGGCCGGCTTAAGATGCAAAGAAAAACAAAGAATGATCCATAGTCAACCCTAAGTGAAAATTTTTAGTAGTCACCCGTTATAAGTTTATCTACAAAATTGCGAGTCTCGTAAAATGATGTAAAATATGTACATATGTAGAAAAAAAAATAGATATGTTCTCCTATTTTTATGTTTTAAATTTTCTTTTATCGTGCCTTTTTACCCCTTTTGTCACTTGGAATAAGTTTATTATCGGTTTGGGCTGCCCCGATATTTTCAACGACAATCATTTTTTCCAAAGGTACACAAAAAAAATCACCGAGAATCATCTTGCTACCGTGTCACGCAAACGGTTAATAATAATAAAATAATAATCAATTAAAATAAATAAGTCGGTTTGAAAGTATTTTTATTTAAACATAATTGGAATAATTTATGATAAAAAATCACAAAAACAAAAGGAACTTACAATTTCTAGAAACTTTTGCAAGTTCTTGCTTTGAATCAAAAGGAAATAATAGTACATAATTAACGTTATAAGTCCGGGAACTCATAGTTTACAGTATGAGTGAGACGTTTAAGGACGAGGCGACCGACGAAGGAGCCAAGTCTTGAAACTCGAAACGAATACTGTAAAAACAGTACACGGACGAATGTCGTTATGTATTTTATTTCATTCTGCCTCAAATTTCGTTTGAAAGAAACATTGAGATTAATTTCAAAATAATTTAACAAATGCTTCAAATCTAGTCACATTTTTGGAACATTATTAGCAACGGCTGTTTGGCAATTGTTTATTTTGTTGATTTTGTTGAAATAATTTGGTGCGTCAAAATGACTTCTAAAGCAAATCCTCCAGAAATTGTAAGAAAATCTGCAGAAGCCTGTGCTGAATTAATATACCTAGCAAGAGTAGCAAGTCTGGTGAAAGGTATCAAAAACAATTCAGCCATTTTTGTAAATGGAAATCAGAAAATATGTGAAGAAAATTACCTACGGAAGAGGTTATGCTGGCTGGCCTATTTTTTAGATTTGGTTTAAATGGTTGTATTATTTTATTTGTGAACTAACGTTTTTAGTCTGAGAAAGTAAGTGCATCATCTCCTTTGTGGCCGAAATAGTTAAATTGTTAATTTGTATTTAGATCTAGTTTTGAATAAAACATTTCTTAAACCTGAATAATTGTTATTGCGATTTGTGCGATTGTTACTTTTGTGTTTCCAATAGCAACGTCCGGCCGTTTTTTGCGTTTTCCCGGATTCAAACTGATGACGTAAAAGTACTGAAATTTGACACAGGATGAAATAATAGTTATTTATTATACAAGACGATAAAATTTTATTTTATCTTCGAGAGCGGTTTAAGCCTCGAGGCGTAAGCCGAGAGGCTAATACGCTCGAGAAGATAATGGTGAATTTTATCGTCGTGTACAATACAAAATTTTATTCCATCCTCCATTACTTCGATTGAATTACTGAATTATTTTGATTATGACAATTATAAACGCCAAAAAAATTCAACAATCAAAAAAACGTCAAAAACAGAAAAACAACAATGGATGTTAAACATTAGAAACTCAAAGCGGGGGCTGTTGGCATGGGAGTCGGTTACCGAGATAATTTGTTTATCAACAAAGTTAAAAGCAGTTTCGTGAAAGCGTCGTGAAAGTGTTTCATTTTTGAGGAAATAATGGCCCAATCTTTCCTTAATGAAGATGAATTGTATGTTCCTGAAGATATTATTAAAGAAGCCAGATCTGTTATTGAAAATTTATTGCCGCGAAAATCTGTATCGTTGTATGAAAAAGAATACAATATTTTCTGTGCCTGGAGGAAAAGCAGAAACATAAAAGGTGTATCAGAAGAAGTCCTGCTATCGTACTTCGCAGAAAAGGTAAAAAAGTATAAGGCTTCAACATTGTGGAGTTGTTATTCAAAGTTGAAGAGTACCTTACTGATCAAGGAACAAGTAGACATATCAAAGTAAGAAGAATGATTATTTTGAATATTATAATTAAAACGTTTATTTTTTTAGATTTTTGAGTCTGAAGACTTTCCTTAAGCGAGAATACTCAACCTACACACCGATTAAATCAAATGTGTTAGAGAGGGAACATTTTAACAAATTTTTGGAGGATGCACCTGATAAGATTTACTTGTTGATAAAGGTAAGTGTTTTTATTATGGTAGTTTCACTCAATATTAAGTAAATTATCTAAAGGTTGCCTTGGTCATGGGAATCGGCGGAGGATGCAGAATGGATGAATTACACAAAATGAAAATTGACGATATCGAAGATCGAGATAATATTCTGATAATACAAGTTCCCGAAACAAAAACGAATAAGAAGCGTATGTTTACGATTGTGGATAATACGAAAATAGGAGTTAGCAAGTTGGCTTTATACAAAAAATATAGTGATTTAAGACCTGCAAATACACCAACCAAGAGTTTCTTTTTGGGTTATCGCAATGAAAAATGTACAAAGCAAGTGGTGGGAATTAACACATTTTACAAGATGCCCCGAATGATAGCGGAATTTTTAAAGCTGCCATTACCTGAATCTTACACTGGTCATTGCTTTAGGAGATCAAGTGCTACTCTTTTGGCGAACACTGGAGCTAACACGCTTATGATGAAGAGACATGGTGGCTGGAAATCGAATTCGGTTGTAGAAGGCTACATTGATGAATCAGTTGAAAATAAGAAGGAAATTTGTAACAGAATTTTGATGGGAACAAGCAGCACAAAGAATTGTCAAGGATTTTCAAACGAATTACCTGGTTGCAGTGGCGCTAACCTCATCAAAAGTGAGGATGTCGTTAACTTCATCAAAAGCAAAGATGTCGTTAACGAGAATACTGTCAAATGTGGTGGAAAAGTGTTTAAAAAGTGCACATTTAATTTTTATTAACAATGTTATTTCCGGTTATTTCAATTCAGACGTTTGTAATTTTGATTAAAAAAGAATAAAGAAACTTGTGAAAATGTAATTATTTTATTTTTCTAGACGATAAAACTTCATTTTACCATGAAGAAAACAGTAGATAAAATACCATTTTATCGTTTAGGATGGAATAAAAACTATTTAGACATTTTGGGATAACGTATAATTTTTTTCGTGCATGAGCGGATTATTTGAGGCACAGGCGACGAAGAAGCGAGTGCTTCATTTGCGCGAATGTGCCGAATACGTCTTCTCGCATCGAAGTTCGTACAATATTTTTTGTGTGCAACCGTACGCGAAGTGAGCACTTCGCGTGCCTAGAGCAGGCCGCGAAATTGAATTTCGCAGCCGTTGCCTTGACGACGGCCGTAAAAGTAAAAGTAAAAGTCATTTCAATATTTATTTATTATCACAATTACAACATATCTATCTCTATATTTGCGGTGTGATCTTACAAAATCTGGATTGGGTACAGTTAAAGTTTGATTTATGCCAGTTTTTGTGTCAGGAACGGCCGCTATTAGTACAGAATTTTCATCCGGTTTGAAGTTCCCGCCAATTTCAAATGGAGTGATCGCGTTAAGAATGATGAGTCGGTAAAAAAGATCCCCATTATCGATCTAGTCTAGAACAGACACGTATGAATTAGGTTAATCTTTTACCGGTCAAAAAGGGAAATATCTAGTATACTCCGTACTCTGGTAGATTGCACGTTTTTTGACTTTTTTGACAGAAGACAGACACAGAAACCGGTTTGGCGGGAATTAATCTGCAGGGATACAATGGTTTTCTACATAACGTGAAACAATTGAGATGGAGAGTTTAGTATTTTTCACTGCTTTATGTTTTGGAACTAGAATTTAAAAGCGTGCAATCTATCACCGTACGGAGTATAACTAGTAAAGGCGCGTACAGACTACGCGAACCGAGCATGTAATGTAACATGTAATGTAATGCTCGTCGCAAAATTGGTGCCACGAACAGCCGACGAACCGAGCGCGCAACGAACAGCTTCTATACTCCGTTCACTTATAGATCGCACGCCTTTTCACAGACACAGAGACGAGTGTCTATGCTGCAAAAAGTCGAATAGCGCACATAACATTTGTTTATCATTAATACATACTCGAAGAATAAATAATTCAACTTCATTCAGATTCACAGCTGTAATTCTGTTAACAACATCATAGCCGTAGGAAAACTACTGGCGGGATGGAAAGTGCACGTTTCTCAGGTCCTCTCGGGCTGTTGATGTTGCTCTGGAAACTTTAAAAAACACGCGTTTTTGAAAGTTGGATTTATACACACTGAGGCGTGCTTTAATTAAGTATGTAAAATAGGTTACCAACAAAAAAATATGTAACCATCACGGGTGCTGTGCCCGTATTTTGGCGATGGTCAGAATAAAATGGATGCCCGTTTTGGGGCCGATTTCTAATTTTACCTGAAAAGGTAGGAGGTTACAAGGAAGGGATTCGTCGCTAAAGTGTGCTTTCAAAATAAAATTTTCATTCTCCCGCGAACGTACAAGTAGTATCTTTTTTCGAGATTTTAGGTCCTATCATTGTCAATAATTTGTCAAAGTCTGTAGGAGACATTCTGTAAAATTTTTATAATGTCCACTGACATGTTGAAATTTTAAATCCTGCATAAGTTCATTACCGACGCGTTTTCTATAGAGTTCGGTTCGCCACCAACGTCGCCGCTTCTTCTCTTTTTTAATCATATTGCACCCATTATTGTTTAAAAAAATTAAATTATAATCGAAGGTAAAATAACAAGACCTAATTTTTTTATCAGATTTAGCAAATTAGGTCGCGTTATTTTTGGCAAGATTATTCCAGAATTCAAACTTTAACGTTAATTATTTATTTTTAATACTGACAGTTATTAAAAACACAATTATTAAAAACAATTTGGGAATCTGACAGGCGTAACATGCAATTTTATTCGTTTTTGACAGAAGACAGACTAGGAAGACGATTTATCCGCGATAACATTTTTGATTGGATGAAAGCAAGCGCTGAACACGCACGTTTGATGTATGTGGGAATTAATCTGTAGTAATATAACAATAATTGACTTAAACATCGGATTGATTTGCGAAGCTGATGGCATGCTCCATCTCGACTTATGCATTTTTACAACAAATTGACACAATTCGCATTATTGTATAAAATGTGAAACTTATTTATTAGTTATTGTAAAGAGTTGCTTTCAAAAATAATAACCTATTTATTTTGTTCAGCATAAATGAAATGCATAAAAAACTACAGTGTTTCATTTGACAATCAAGACCGTTTAAATAAGGGACAAAAACTAATGGTAACTGAAATTGTTGGAGATTAGATTTATGAGTTTATGACTGTGGTCAGCTCCCTTTGTCGAGATGCGTTTGTGAATGGCGCTTTGTGTTCGTCAGAAAACCGACACTGAGCGGAGCACTGCGAACCGTTCGTGGCGCGCATGCGCTCTCGAGGTTCACAGCTTCGCCGTCCAAATCAGACGAACCCTTCCTTGTAATTTATTTAAAGAGTGTAGTAAGTTATGGTATGTATTTAATAAAATGTATGGATCACCATATTTGTAAGACAGCCTAACAAATTAATGAGTAAATGTTATAATCAACAGCAACTTCGCTCCTACCTTTTCAGGTAAAATTAGAAATCGGCCCCAAAATGGGCATTCAGTTATTCTGACGGACAAGCACCCGTGATGCTTAATAATATTTTTGCATCATCGGAACTATTAATAAATAGATAAAATTTTCTTTTTAATTTATTAAATTGTTTGATTTTTCCAAAGAAGGCATTTTTTACATTTTTCATACTAGTTTATGGCCCATTGCTCTGCGCGCGATGCCGAATCTAAACAATAATTTCTTATTTTATTACTTACCGTCTTTTGATAAGTAAACATGTTCATGAAATCGGTAAACACGTGAAAATGACCGGTGGTGCAAAAACGTTTTCTACTGACAAATTGTCATTACAAAAGTTTACCTGTAAAATAGTAAAGAAAATAGTTATTTATTATACAAGACGATAAAATTTTATTTTATCTTCGAGAGCGGTTTAAGCCTCGAGGCGTAAGCCGAGAGGCTAATACGCTCGAGAAGATAATGGTGAATTTTATCGTCGTGTACAATACAAAATTTTATTCCATCCTCCATTACTTCGATTGAATTACTGAATTATTTTGATTATGACAATTATAAACGTCAAAAAAATTCAACAATCAAA
Source organism: Tenebrio molitor (assembly GCF_963966145.1). Taxonomy (NCBI): domain Eukaryota; kingdom Metazoa; phylum Arthropoda; class Insecta; order Coleoptera; family Tenebrionidae; genus Tenebrio; species Tenebrio molitor. The sequence continues at coordinate 18,283,886 of NC_091046.1, forward strand.
AAAACGTCAAAAACAGAAAAACAACAATGGATGTTAAACATTAGAAACTCAAAATTATTTTATTTTTCTAGACGATAAAACTTCATTTTACCATGAAGAAAACAGTAGATAAAATACCATTTTATCGTTTAGGATGGAATAAAAAAAATTTCTTCATTTTCTTCATTGTTGAAGCTACTTTTAATTCGTTAAACAAATTTCTGAACTAACAATATTTGCGTTAATACTTACCTGCCTTAAATTGAGATTGCACATCAAAAACGCGTATTATTTTTGGAGATTTTTGGGTCCTATTTTGGTTAGTAAATTCTCACCGTCTGTGGGAGACATTCTATTAAAAATTTTATGCTGTCCGCTAATATGTTGGAACTTTAAATCTTTATAAAGTTCGTCGAGCCTTTTTCTCTTTTTTCATCAGATTCCACATAATTCTTACTGTATCACTACACAGAATTAAAGCTAACGGTTTTTCGTTATCACTCTTATCACATACAGGTCGCTAAAAAGTATAGATACAGCTAAATATTTTCAAAATGGTTTAGCAGAGCTCGTTGAAATTTGGCACACAGCTAGAAGTGTTTAAATTCTATAGGCTGATATTTTTTTCAATTTTATAACATCTTTTATTTTGAAGATACAAAGCCAACTTGATTTTTTTTAAATGGCACGAGAGGTCAAATTTAACACCGTTAAAAAGAATATTTTTTTGTGAATCCAGTGATGTAGCACATGCATATCTCAATTTACTCGAAACTTTATAAAAAAATTATCGAATTAATAAAATTTGAAAAAATTTGACCTTTGGAATGTTTTTTTAGCCATTGTTAATTTTTTGCCGCCTGCACTTTGGCCAAAAAATTAATAAAAGTAAATAATAAGTGTAGAAGTAAGACATTTAACTGAAACAGATACATTTTAATAAAAAAGATAAAAAGTTTAAACCCGAAATACATAATTTTTAAGCAAAAAAAAATTTTCAAAATGGCGGCGATGTGGGCATGTGTTACATCACTGAATTCACAAAAAAGACTCTTTTCAAAAATATTACATTTAAGTTCCCCGTGCCATTTAAAAAAAGCCAAGTTAGCCTTGCATCTTTAAAATAAATGACGTTAAAAAATTTGAAAAACTATCCAAATGATAAAATTTAAACACTTCTATGTAGCTGTGTGCCAAATTTCAATGAGTTCTGCTAAACCGTTCTGAAAATATTTAGCTGAATCCATTCTTTTTAGCGACCCTGTATAATGTATCGAACTGAACTGAGACGATTATAAAAAAAAATCACTTAAAAACATAACGCACTGAAACATACAAAACTCTCCATCCCCCCAGTAGTTATCCTATGCCTATGATGTTGTTTACAGAATTACAGCTGTGACTCTAAATGAAGTTTCAGTACAGGTATTTTCAATAATTGTTATAAACTGTTGTTGGAATTATTTATTCTTCGAGTATTAATGATATAGCAAATGTTATAATGTGTAAACACTCGTCTCTGTGTCTGTAAAAAAGCGTGCAATCTATCATCAGTGGACAGAGTATAGCTGTTCGTTGCGCGCTCGGTTCGTCGGCTGTTCGTGGCACCAATTTTGCGACGAGCATTACATTACATGTTACATTACATGCTCGGTTCGCGTAGTCTGTACGCGCCCTAACATATCCTGATTGAACACAGATTGAATCCTGTAATCCTGAATAGCATCAACAGACATTTTGGTTTATTTGTCTCTTCGCACGGCATCTGATATTTCCACGATTAAAATAACCTAAAAGGGAGCAGATCAGATGATACAACTTATAACAGAATTTAACATTTACCTGTCACAATAAATAAATTCCAGTAAATAGGTAAGCCAATGCAACATTATCCGACACGGTTTTCACATTCTTCTTGTTACATCAGTCTCAAAGTCACTGTAACATTTTTTATATTGCTGTTTCGATTTTTCAGGTTTGAAATGCGACATTGCACAATTTATAATATTTTTTTAACTCTGGATGAGTACACGGAACAAGAGCTGCATATTTGCGGTATAATCTTACAAATTCTGGATTGGTGACAGTAAAAGTTCATTTTATGCCAGTTTTTGTGTCAGGAATGGCCACTATTAATACAGAATGTTCATCCTTGATGTCATCGATAGACATTTTGGTTAGTTCGTCTCTTTGCATGGCTCCTGATATTCCCATGATTAAAATGACCTAAAAAAGGGCAGATTATACAGCAAATTGATCTGGTCTCGTGTCAATACCTTAGACTTTTTCGCCTGATAACCAACTGACTTTTTTTCAAAAAAGGTACCAATTTCAGAAACTTCGTAACACCAATACCATCCCGTATGTTCAGCGTGAGCTTCAACATTGAATATGTGCTCCATAAAGTTGAACTTTTCACAGTTTTTGATTTTTCCATTAAATAAGCCAAAACAACATTCGACACCAATTGCACATTATTTTTATTACACCGTTTAGACTTTTCTGATATTAAATTGGTCACTGCACAATCTGCAATATTTTTTAACTCCGGGGAAGTAGACGGAACAAAAACGTTGTAACTTTATTGCGACTTTTTTCCAATTTTTCTCAAAATGAATTGTTTTATTTATGTCGTTTCCATAGCAACATGGCGACATGTAGGCCGACTTTATTTTTATTGACAGTGAAGGAAATTTTACTTGTTCATTTTATAATTACAAATTTTTGGGTTGCACACAAAATGTTGTGTACTATCGCGGCCAAAATACTTTGGTCGTCACTTTTTGACACTTCAAATGTAAATCAAGTATTAATGTCAATATACATGACAATTTCAAATTATTCTTGTCAAAAATTTGGCACCTTCAGTTTTTGATAAATATAGAATCGTCTTACTTGCTTCTGAAGGTTGTCTAAACCGCGTCCATGTTGATCTTTTGCTTTTGAACCCTGCCTCCGCAGCTGGGATTTACCCCACCCGTATGACACTGATAGATTAAAATAATTTTGACAGTAGTAAAAAATAAGGTTAAACATCCTAAAGTTTGCTTTACAATTGAATGTCATTTATGTCACATTGACGACCAAAGTATTTTGGCCGCGATAGTACACCTTGGCTACGAAATCCGTTGACAACCTCGAGATTGTCTTGTCTCAGCCGCAAAGCGGCCTTGACGACAATTTTTCTCTCGGTTCGTCAAAGTAGGATTTCGCAGCCTTGCTATACAAATAACTATTTTAACGTCCGGCAAAAAAAGTGCAAGTTTTTTCATTCGTTTGCGTTCATAAAATATGTGATTTTTGAATCGGCCAAGAAGCGTTAAAAAAAGTGCCATAGCGGTTCATTTTTGCAAGCATTTTAGGTTAAAAAATGTGTCGTAACGTGTCATTTTTTAACGCAATTATAAAATGTTTCATTCATAATTAGTAGTGTTTTTAACGAGTTCGTATGTAAATTGGGATTTTTTTGGCATGAGTGGGCCAATTTAAAACGAGCGTTTTAAAGGTCCACGGCTTCACACAGGAGAAAATTTTCAAATTTTGAGTGTCGAAAAAATTGTTATCTAAACTTACGGGCGCCAAAAAATTTTTGTATGCAACTCGTTAGTAAAGTATCTTTTTTTACTCACTTGTTGCATAAATAACTATTCTCGCACTCATTTCGTAAATATGTAACTATCTTATGCGCAATAAATTATTAAAATTTTAGTTTTATGTGCATGCAGTGTAATTTTTTTCTGTTAAAGTTTTAAAATGTGAAACACGTACAGCGTCGCCAAGAGGCTATTGCCGCCCCTTGGAGATGCCGCCCGCGTGCACCGCACGCTTTGAACACGTACTTGCGGGGGCCCTGCGTCAAGGTCGCGCCAATGTCTTAGTATAACTAAAGGGTAAGGAAAATTCATTTGCACAAGGTTTGAATGGTGGGAAACGATCTAGGTGGACGGCCTGAGGCTGTCTAGCCAGAAAAAACGCGAAAATTCCAGAAGTAGTTAAAGTGAACAATTACCTATGGTCATTCCAATGATCACAATCACACCACCTCGTTTTCATACTTCGTCATCGGGGGTGGAAGGGGCAAGGGTGTCCTGGTGGTGCCATCGCGATGCATGACGATACAAAATCGTCCCGAATTGTCGCAACTTTTATGAATTCAAAGATTTTCTTACATTCGGCCATCCGGCTCCAGGGATGTCCCCATCCATTGATTACTAGAAGCCGTCTGTCGTCAACTTGTTTACTCATCGTCATATAGGATGACACATCGTCATAGAAATGATACACAGCCATACACCTCAACTCAAATAACATGCAGGCAACAACCTCGGATGTTATCGTTTATCATCCTAATTTCAGCGTCTCTGACTCATGGTTCTCGCGCGACAACTCAAGTAGCAGACAGGCACAACTCACCCCCGTCGGATTTGAAGTTAAGTTTAATAAATATGAAATGTAAAAATATACTGTTAACGGCCAGAGAGAAGCAGGGTATTGTTAATTATTGTTTGGAAAGAAGAGACTTCACTCCATTAACATAACTAAACTTTTTTTGTTGACGTTTTTGTAACTAGATTTTGTGTACAGGCAACTGAAAAGGTATTTGTCATCATAGGTACACTCCAAAAAAAAAAAAAATCAAAAATTTAACTCTGACAGTGCGGGAATTTAAATAAACGGATAGTATATTTCAAATGAATAGCACTGATTTGCCCGTGTCGTGCACAAATTCGAAATATAGGAAGCGTTACAAATATATAATACATTCATTTTTGTTTTAGACCAGAGTAGGCTATTTTAATTTTTTTAAATGTTTGTATCGGGGCTATGTCAAAATAACACAATCAAAATTGTTCGAACTGCCAGTGTCAAATTTGACATTATTATTAAGTATTAAGGTAAATTAGTTTTAAATTTAAATACACACATTATTGAGTCCTCGAAACCATGTATTGGGTGATTCAAAATGATTGTGGCCAAGTATGGCAACTATGTACGAAAATTTATGTGGCAATGTGTGAATGGGGTAGAGTTGACATTTGCATGACATTTCATAATCATAACCGTGCATTTGATTTTTTCAATTCCATTACACATTGATTTGACAACTTACAAAATTGCGCGACTATGGACTGTCAAGGAAATGTCAAATCTACCCTACCCACACAGTTGCCACATAAATTTTCGTACATAGTTGCCATACTTGGCCACAAGCATTTTGAATCACCCAATAGTTAATTGTAAAATGATAATGCTTGGCTACATGGTCATGAATTTTGACAAGAAAGTGTAACCTCAAATATTATACATGATGTATATTGTCATTCAGCCACAGTCTTACCATACAACTCGCCAAATTTCCATAGCCTACTCTGGTCTAAAACAAAAGTGAATGCACTGTATATGTAATCAATTTAATTAAGGTCTACATGTAAGAATAATGCTATCGGTCGAATTGATTTTGTAACAAGTGTTTGTTACAAATATAATATACAGGGTGACTGACGAAAAACCTTTGACGCTGTATCTTACTTATTTTTCATCCGATTTGAATAAATGGCACATCAAATGAAATTGTTCGAAAAGGACTTCATTATTATCCTATTCGATATTTTTTTCGACATCTATTTTTTGACAGACGATAGCCAACTTTTGTTTTTCAAATTACACTCTATATATTTTTTTATTCGTTCTTATAAAGAATCTTCTTCTGAATATTCGTGCATTAAAAGAAAAAACAAAAAATGTATTTTAATTGAAAAAAATTGAAAATAAAAAATCAAGTAATCAAATTTGTAAACAATACAAAATCTATTCTAGTTGCTCACAATTTTCCTCAATGCTGTTGCAGACACTGTCGATACCTTCTAGAAATACCCACCTTTGCATTCAGTAAAAAATTTCGGGGTTTTTCCTGACATACTGGCACTATCCATTTTCTTAACTCTTTTTGGGTGGGGGTCAAATAAACATTGTCTCGAAAGTTTCCACCAAAATAATTTAAATGATTTAAAAATACAAAATTCACGCGTGCATTACGTGGTATGGTGCCGTCCTAATGAAACACGACTCTATTCAACACTGCTAATGGTATCTCATCCAGAAAGTAGCTTATTTCGTTTGATAATAAATAATATGATTTTTTGTTTGATCGAGACTGCTATCAATAAAAAAGGGACCCACTAGTCCATTCTATCTCCAAAAATGCCACACCACACGTTAACACTAAATAGTCTTTGGAAATTTTCTTCCACAGCAACATTATTGTTATCATTATCATCAAACTGATTTGACAAATGAATATTCAGAGCTTACTTAGTCATTTCGAACATTTAGAACAAACTTCTCTCTTGTTTATTTTGGTCACTTGATTTTTAAATTTTGTACATTTACTCTTTAATTTCTCGACTTTTGTTTAATGAATGGGTACAGTTCTTTGCATTTTTATATTCAGAAGACAAATCTCTATAATACTGAAATGAAAAAAATGTACAGTGCTATTTGAAAAAAAGAAGCTGATGTTCATCTGTCAAACACTGGACGCAAGTATTTTTTTTTATTAAGTTGGTATTGAAGTGTTTTCAAAATTATTTCATTTGACGTATCATTTATTCAAATCGGATAAAAAATAAGCAAGATACAGCATCAAAGGTTTTTCGTCAGTCACCCTGTATATATTTTTTAGCAAGAAATAATATACACTGCCGCTCAAAAAATTCCGGACACTTCACTTTTTTAAATTTAAAGTAAGTCCACTTCTGTTCACTGAAAAAGCATACACTTACTTTTTGCTTGTGTAACCCAGATTTACGAGTACCTGATGTCATTGTCAGTGTCAGTGGCAGATAATTGAAATAATTCGATTTCAGTCGAAGTAAAATAGTATAATCTGTTTCAAAATTAAAAATCCACCAACAGTGCATTCTACCTCGAAAATACAACCGACAACGTCGCCAACTTTTGTTTTTAGTGTGTCTGCAAGTGTCAAAAAAAGTGGGGTTATGAAAGAAAACTGTTGGACAGTCGTTTTGGTCGTTGTTCATCGTGTTTTTTATTCTCATTTTATTATTTCACTAAAAAAGTATGATATAGTAACTAAAACCTTTTTGTACATAATAATTATTTTGTGTTTCGTAAATAAACTCAACAGTTCAATGTCAAATTTTGGCGGGAGGTTGAGCCAACCCAAAAAAATTAAACTTTTTCTAGGGATTTCTTTTTTTCTGCCAACATAATTCAACAGGTGGTGGATTTTTGATTTTGAAACAGATTATATATTATGTTATGAGGGGCAAAAATGAAGTTTTACGTGCTGCGGCTGGTATAGTTCTCCCAGAGCTGCAGCGATTTTATGGTAGGGCAATAGTAATTATTACGCCTGTTGAGATGCCGATAAGCGACATAAACAGACCCCTGTCAATCATCATTTTCGTTATAAACCTGTCAGTTTACAGGGTAGTACTTGGACGAATTTACGATTAGGGGTTGTACTTGCGGTTTAAACCTATTGTCGGTGTTGTTAACGTTTATACAATGGTAATGGTACCCTGCCATAAAATCGCTGCAGCTCTGGGAGAACTATAGATTGGCTGCCGAACGCAGTGAGGCAGACAAACCAGCCAAAGCACGTAAAACCATTTTGCTCCGAATAACATATACTATTTTTTCTTCAAACCTTCATAACAAATTATTTAAGACATGTTAAGAAACCAGGTAGGAATTTCAAATGATTTAGCTAGTTTACTTAACTGCCGCTCATCAGCGGAGATAATAACTTTATCTGCCGCTCTCAGCGGAGATAATAACTTTATCTGCCGCTCTCAGCGGAGATAATAACTTTATCTGCCGCTCGTCAGCTCGTTAGATGCCATGACAATGAAGTGACACTTTAGCATTATCAATGCAGCAGGATAATGCCATAATTTACGGACGTTTGAAGAAAAAATAAATTATATGACATTTCAAATTTGAAATTGTCAGTGATGTCATGTGGTTTAAACATTTAGATTTGCGATTTTTCATCTTTAGAGCTTTGTTCTGTGTTTCTCTGGTTTTACAAGTTATTAGTTTTGATCGTGTTGCTGTTTTGATCTGTTCCGTTGCGATTTTTTGTTGATTTTTTTGAATTTGTGAAGTGCGTGCCTCAAGAATCTAGCATAATGAACACTTTAAGTGACATTACAAACATCGAAAATACACAGAGGTAATTTTTGTTCATGCATTAAATATTAAATAAATTAAATTTTATCTAAGACCGCCCCGAATTTAAAGAAAAAGGTAAATATTATTTATTTCCGCCAGTTTCATTACACCACTCAGTGGAATAATAACTTACTTATCCCACTGAGTGGAGTAATGAAATGCGTCCGGAAATGAAGTTCCTTATTCCACTCAAATGAGTGGGATAAGTGTCATTTATCCCACGGGATTAGATAAAACCTAATATATTGCTCCTACCATACTGAAGTTTTCTTTCGTCTGTCCTAAGTGCAAACAGACAGAATAATAATAAAACATGACGTGTAAACCTGCTTTTTCCATTTTTTTTAAATTTCGCGCCGGATCTATTTGTTGTAGCGTAGAGTGAACATTTTTAGTAACATTTATGTCAAGCAATCTATGAGTGGACAGAGTTTAACAGATTTGAAAATATAATATACAGGGTGCGTCTGCTTAAACTTTATATATATATATATTCGTATGAAGAAAATTACAATTAAAATTCGAAATTCATAAAATAATTATGGTAAATTATATGTTTTTAATTTGTTGTAGCCAATTTAGGGCGTCTTCGGTAAGTAGATGTAGTTCGGAGAAACCTTGCTGGAATTTAGTAAGGGGACATTCTTCCACAATGTGTTGGATGGTTTCTTTTTCTGCACCGCATTCACAAGAAGGGTTTTCACGAATGTTCCAGTGAAACAACATATTATTGCATTTGCCATGCCCGGTTCTAAAACGATTTAATTTACACCAGATTTTCCTAGGTAGGTCAAATCCCGGAAGTTGTTTTGTAGGATCCTCAATTAGATTTTTATTGAAAATATCTACGTCTTGCCAGGCTGCTTTCCAATAGTCAGATTTGGAAAATGGTTCCATGAGAAATTCTTCTTTCCAAAGTGGTTTACGCGATTTTAATCTAAAGGGTGGTCAATTTGCCATGTCTTGTGTTATGGAGTACATGTTCGGTGAATTTTGAAATTTATCCCAAATTCGTTTTGTTACGTATTTTCTTCTAATATCGTACGGAATAATGTGCGCTAGGACATGTAGCCATGGTGTTGGAGTAGATTTTAAAGTACCCGTTATTATTCGAAGTGTGGTATTCAATTGAGCATCTATTTTGTTCACGTGTGCACTGTTCTTCCAGACAGGGCAACAATATTCTGCCGTTGAATATACTAGAGCTAGTCCTGTGATACGTAAAGTGTGTGCATTCGCTCCCCAACTTGTGCCTGCGAGTTTATGTATAATGTTGTTTCTCGTTTTCAGTTTCTGTCGTAACTTTTCGATGTGTAATTTGAAGGTTAGAGATGAATCAAGAGTTACTCCTAGATATGTCGGAGAATAATTATGCTTAATTGTAGTTTCGTTAAAGACTACTTTCAGTTTTCTATTTTTCTGGTTGTTTACGAGATGGAAACAGCAAACTTCTGTCTTTTGAGGATTTGGGCAAAGTCGCCATTTTGTGAAATATTTATTCAAAGGTATTAAATCTTCTGACAGTCGGTTTTCTACATTTTCAAAATTCTGATGTTGGTAAGCCATTGCTAGGTCGTCAGCATAGATGAATTAATTTAAACTTTATATTTGAATATCTTCGTTATTTTAAATTGCTGTTTAATGATATTTAGTCTTAATAAAGGCTGCATTGCCCTCTTTACATAGGCACTACAAAAATTAACAAGGCTCTTGACAGAAGAGGAATATTCAAAAAAAAAAGAATGAAAAAAAAATATTTTAAGCATTTTCTAACATTATAACTTTTAACATGCACATCAAAGGTTTCTGTGTAGATTTTCTGCCCAATAATCATCCTAGTGCCTATTATTGACCAATAAATTAATGTTAAGTAAAGACAATTTCCAGACTTCATTCACCAGTGTGTGTTTACGTAAAAAAGTACTTCACGGCCTACTGATTTACAAAAAAAAAAAAATATAATAATTCATTTATTATTTGACAACGTCAAAGTAAAAAAGTTCGTGAAATCTTTGAAATAATCTTTTATACAAGATGTTGTTCTCACAGCAAGAGAAAAGTAATATTATTTTTACGTATGGAGAGTGTCACTGGTGCTATCGAGCCGCAGCAAGAATTCTTCAGACCTGTCAAAAGATACTGGCAGTGTTAAAGAATTGCCACGAATTGCACTCCCCAAAAATATTAACTTTCAAAATGCCGTTGTTGATGAGGTAACTGAAAATCCACATACAAGCACAAGAGCAGTAGCAGCTACACTGAATGTCTTTTTTTTTTTTTTTTAATTGGGCATGAGGAGAGGAAACCTTCAAAAGGCTCCCCGCGGGAAGATGTTCTATTCCGCGGGGGAGTGTGGGATTTTTACCTCACTAAAACCTCTCCCCTACTTTGCTGGGTCTTCCGGAACCATTTATCACTTATCATCGGAGCCCAGGTCTAGTCTCATTCCAGTTGTGCCCTCGTTTCATCTTTCTCTTTCCGTTTCATGACGTCCTTTATGTATTTTTGTATCCTTTTCCAGTTTCTTTCGCCATTTAACATTATTTCGACCAAGTTGTCCGGGTCTAGCTCTTCTTTTATGTCTGTCATTACAGTCCTCCTTTCGTCGTGCCAGCGTGGGCAGACGAACAGGGTGTGTTCCGCATCATCCTCATCGGCGCAGTACATGCATGTCGCACTCTGCCTTTTCCCTATTCTTTTCACATATGCCATGAAGCATCCATGCCCGGTGAGGCATTGCGTCATATAGAAGTCGATCTCTCCGAAGCTTCTTTCCACCCACGGGGCGACTTCCTTTATTAATCGCCTCGTCCACGCCGCATTTGAGGTTTCCCGCCATTCCTTCTGCCACTCAGCCATGGTATGCCTTCTTTGGTCTTTGGAATCGTACCCAGGCAATGATTTCTTCTTATATGCCGTCTTCCTCTCTTCGGCCAAAAGGTGAAGCGGAATTGTCCCCGCCACCACCATTAAACCCTCGTACGAAACCGTACGGTACGCACTGCAGATCCTCTGTGACGCCAGCCTCTGCGCCGATTTTATCAAAGCTCTGTTTGTCTCGTGATTTGTGGCCGATTGCCAGACCGGCGCCGCGTACAAGATTATAGATTGTATCACGGCGCACAGTACTCTCCTTTTTGATGACCTGGGCCCATTCACATTTGGTAGGATGGAGCCAAGTGCCTTAGCAGTTTTCGCCGCCTTTTCTGTTACTTCTTTTATGTGCCGCCCGAATCGCAGCCCTCGGTCCAGTGCCAGTGTGACTCCCAGGTACTTTACCCATGGCGCCGGGTTTATGCGGCAGTTCCCCAGGCTGAAGCTAATCCCCTCCAATTTCCTCTTTCGGTTTAGTATCGTGGCCACGGTCTTTTCCTCGGCTATGATCAGTTTATTTGCCGCCATCCACAGTTTGGTACTGTGGAGGGTCTCATTTCCTTTGAGGATCATGTCCTCCCTGGTCGATGCGGTCACGACAATTGCCAGGTCATCGGCGTAGCACACCATTGAGACACCTTCTGGGGCCTCTATTTCCATGACGTCATCATACAATATGTTCCAGAGGGTAGGCCCCAACACAGAGCCCTGCGGGACCCCGCCCCCTATTTCCTCACTCGTGCTCCTATCCAATATTTCTTTATTATGTTTAGGAGGTACCTCGGTATCTGCCTTTTTTCGAGTTTTTTTACTATAAGTTCCCAGGACGCCGTGTTAAAGGCGTTCTTTACGTCCACCAGAATGAGAGCACTCCACTCCGGTTTCTCACCGTTGGCTCCTCTGACCGTGCTCAGAACTTCTTCTATGGCGTCCACAGTTCTTCCTAAAAGCAAACTGTTTTCGCCCCAATCCTCCGCACTGCTCTATGTCTTCCATAAGTCTTTTGTTTATAAGGTTTTCATAAACTTTCCCAAGCGCACTGATCAAACAGATGGGTCTATACTTGGTCTCTTCCTCGGAGGATTTTTTTGGTTTGTCGATCAGGACCAGAGCGGTGCGCTTCCAGTCTTCTGGAAACTCGTTTTGTCTCAGTAGGTTGTTGAAAACGTGTTTAAAGTATTCGGGTGCAGCTTCAATTGACCTTTTGACAACTTCCGGTGTCAGGTTGTCCGGACCTGGAGCCTTACCACTCTTTATCCTGGCACTTACCTCAGCGATTTCCTGACCGCTAAAGAGGGGTGGGTCTTCCACCCCTCCCATGCGGTATGGATGCTCTCGCGCTCCCATGAAAAGGTCCTCGAATATCTCCCTTCGCTGTTGTTTAGTGAGGGTCAGCCTCGGATTAGGCAGCTTCAACTGGCTCATCACAATTTTGTACCCCTGTCCGAATGGGTCTCTCTCCAGATCCTCACATAGATCCCTCCATTTCTCCCGCTTTGATCTGCCGATTTGCTTCCTGAGCATTTTTCTGGCCCGTGCGTATTCTTCCTGTTTGACAGCTCTTTGGTGGTCATCTCTGGTAGTTCTTTGGTACGCGCGTCTCTTCTTTCTGCAATCTTTTCTCAATTCCGTAATGTCGTCCGTCCATCAGTATGCTTCCGTGAAACCTGTCTGCATCCTAATTTTAGGTGTGCATTTTTCGTAAGCTTTAGTCATGGCTTCCACGCATGTCGAAATTTCGTGTGCATAATTTCTTTTTTGAAGCTCCTGTTTGAGAACTTCTGGGTATTTGCCCATGTCTGTTTTGCCTAATTTAAATCATTCTTTCGCTAAAGTCCTTTTCTGTTGGGAAAGCTCAACAAGGATCTATCTGTGGTCACTCAAGGTTTCGTGGTGTAGAACTTTCCACCTTGGTTCTCTCTGCATAATGCCTTCGGAGACCATTGTCAGGTCGATATAGGATGTGCCCGTCGCTCTTACGAGAGTAGGGGAGCTTCTTTCGTTCAACAATATCAGGTCCATCGAGTTAGTCCACTCCAACAGCGCCTTCCCTCTTTTGTCGGTCACCTCCCCGCCCCAAACCGTATGCTTTGAATTGAAGTCTCCGGTTATGACGAGATTTTTTGTTTTAGATCTCACGTCCTGCTCTAGCTCTTGCAGGTTCCGGTTGAACTCCTCGAGGTTGATAATCGGGCTCGGCCTGATGTATACACTGTAAACAAAAAAGTGCATTGTCTCGACCCACACAAAACACACCCCGCTTCCATAGCTGTATATGTTTATTTGTTCTCCAAATGTAATTAGGCTTACGTCCTTGTTTTCATTAGTATAGGTGTTTCTTTGTCGACCCGTTTTGTTCTTGTTAGGCTCGCTGGTTGCCATTATGTCCACCTGTTCTTTTATGGCCGTTGCTGTTGCCAGGTCTTGCGCGCCCGCACTTCTGTTTAAGTTCACTTGAAGAATTTTGAACTTTATTGCGCAAAGGGACTCCGTCTTCTGGCTGCCGCCAGCGCGTTCCTGAAGATTGTGCATCTACCTTCTCCTGCCTCGTGTCCAGTTTTTTGGCACAGCGGACAGTATGCCAGTTCCATGCAGTGCTTTTTGACGTGTCCCGTCTTTGCGGATTTCCTGCAGCTCTCGCTTCTATCTTCCTCTTCACAATCTCTAGCTTTGTGCCCGTACCCCCAGCACCGATAGCACTTCTCGAGGGCGAGTCTCTCCTGTGCGGCGCACAACGACAGTCCTACCCTCACAGTTCCCTCTTTAATTATCCTCCTAGCGTCTTCTTCTATGGCGGTTATTGTCGCCGTTTGACTTTCACCATACGCAGGCCTCAGCGCCTTCACCAGGAGTCTTTCCTTCCGTTTTATGAGTCCTGTTGCGATTACTGATTCTTTAACTTCTTCCTTGGTAGCCATGCTATCCAGGCCTCTTAGGTGTATTGTGACATCCTTCCCTTCCTTCATTGTTATTATTCTCCTATTTTGAAGAATTTCCTCCAGGGTCGATTTAAGTTTTCTTGTGCCCCCCTCTTTCAGTGTGAGTAGCACTCATCCTTTTAAGGTTTTCCTCACACCTTTTATCTCTTTTAATGTTTCTTTGTCTACCATCTTTTCCCTCAAGGTTTTTAGCGTTTCGGCGTACGTCGTCCCTTCCCCCTCAATTAGGATTGCTTCTCCATTATATTTCTTTTTTTGTATCACGTTCCCTCTCTCCGCATTTGCTGGTCACTTGGGTGTTGGTATCGTGAAACACCACTGAATGTCTCACAAAGCACGATTATTAGATCTTTAAAGGCTTTGAAATTTCATCCATATAAAATGATCCTGCAACAAGAACTTCACGGCGAAGATTTCCAAAAGCGAACTGAATTTTGCAATTTTATTCAAAGACAGAATGGTGTTTATTCTCATATTTTATTCAGTGATGAAGCTACATTCAGGAGTGACTCCATAGTGAATAGGCATAATATGCATTATTGGAGCATTGACAACCCCCATTGGGTTCGTCGTGTAGACCATCAAGTTCGATGGTCTATCAACGTTTGGGGTGGAATTATAGGGGAGCATGTTTTGGGTCCTCACTTTTTTGAAGATCATCTGAACGGCCAAATGTACTTGGAGTTTTTAAGAAATGAATGTACAGATTTAATCGACCAACTCCCTTTAAATGTCGTAAGAAATATGATATTTCAGCATGACGGCGCACCTGCACATTTTCACAATCAAGTGGTAAACTTTTTAAACCAGGAATTTCCGAAAAATTGGATAGGTCGAGGAAGAGGCCATTTGATCCAGTGGCCACCTTGTTCACCTGATTTGACACCTCTGGACTTTTTTTTATGGGGTTATGTTAAGGAGAGAGTATTCCAAGAAATACCCACAACAAGAGAAGATATGATGGAACGAATACAACAAGCATTCGCCGCAATCCGAAGAAAGACACTAAGAAATGTGCGGAGGAGTTTTTATTCCAGAATTGAAAGGTGTGTGGAAGTTAATGGACGAAATTTTGAGCATCTTATTTAATTAGTTACAATTATTTTGAGTATATATATATATTTAGCCCTGCGAGCCAAGTAGGCTCATGGCTTGGTTGCATTTTCTTCTCCACTCTGCTCTATTTCCTGTTTGTCCTCTCCAGTCCACTATTCCCACTTCCTTCAGGTCTCCTTCCACCATTTGTATCCACTGTGATCTCGGTCTGCCTCTCTTCCTCCTTCCAGTAATTCCCCTCATCAGAGCTTGTTTAGTCGGTACGTCGTCGTTTAGTCTTGCAACATGTCCTAACCACCTCATCCTTTGCACCCTTGCTACACTACTTATTGACGGTTCGCCATAAAGTTCCAATATTTCTTTGTTTGTTCTTCTTTCCCATATTTGTCCTATCTTTTTCCCTCCGTATATTTTCCTTAGTACTTTCCTTTCGAATATTTCCAGTGATTGTTTTTCCTTCAAGTTGAGTTTCCACGCTTCACTACCATAGATAACTACCGGCCTTATTATCGTTCTATATATCCTTTCTTTTACTTTCCTTGAGATACTCTTTGATTTTAGTATATGTAGCAATCCTCCCATACTCTTCGTCCCCTTTGCGATTCTTTCTTGTATTTCCTCCTTTTCTTCGCCGTTGTCAGTTATTGTTACTCCTAAATAATTAAATTTATGCACTTTCTCGAAACTATATTTTGATCCTTCCGTTATTACTTCGAGCCTTTCATTGTGTTTATTTTCTGAGCCACATTCTATCTCCATAAACTTTGTTTTTCCTTCATTTATTCTTAATCCCTTGTCTCTTGCTGCCTTTTCTAGCTTACTTAGTGCTTGTACTAGGTTGTTTTTTGTTCTCGTGAGTATTACAATGTCGTCAGCGTATGCCATCACCTGTACTAACTGATTATATATCAGACCGTTCCCCCGTATTTCACTTGCTTTTACTGCTGAATCCAATGTTATATTAAACAGCACTGTTGATAGTGGGTCCCCCTGTCTTAGGCCTCTCTTGACTTTAAATTTTCCAGATAGTTGTCCATTGGCCAGTACTTTGTATTCTGTCTCTTTTAGAGTCATTCTCACCAGTCTTATAAGTTTTTCCCCTATACCCATCTGTCTCATTGCTTCATACACTTTTTCTCTCTTTATTGTGTCGTATGCTTGCTTGAAATCTATGAACAGCATGTAAAGAGGCAATTTCTGGTCTATGCTGTTGTCCATAATTTGTTTTAGCACAAACACTTGGTCCATTACCGATCTATTCTTGCGGAATCCGCATTGATACTGTCCTATTTTCCTTTCCACGACCTCGTTTACTCTACTTTTTATTGATACCGCCATTATTTTATATATAGTATCCATCAAAGCTATACCTCTGTAGTTCTCACACTTGGACCTATCTCCTTTCTTATGTAGAGGACATATTAGTGTTTCTTTCCATCTTTGGGGTATTGTTTCCTCATCCCAAGCTTTGTTTATTAACTTGACTATATTTTCTTCCAGGTTTTGCCCCCCCACTTTTAGCATTTCTGCCGTTATTCCGTTCTCTCCAGGGGCTTTATTATTTTTGAACCTTTTAATAATTTCTTTTATTTCCTCTTTTCTCGGTGGTTCTTCACCTTCCCCTGTCGTTAAACTTTCTTCTTCTTCTGTTTGTAATGTTTTTTCTTCTCCAATTCCATATACCTCCCCAAAATATTCAACCCATCTTTTTAGGCTTTCATCCGTTCCTCCCACTAGCTGTCCTTCTTTATTTTTACAAAATATCTGTTTCGTGGATACATTCCTCCTTCTTTCGATTTTTATTCCTTGATAAAATTCTCTTATTTGTTTTTTCATATAATTATCTTCTATTTCTTTTATTTGTTGCTCTATGTTTTGTCTTTTCTTTTTCCTGCAAATATTCTTTGCTCTCTTTCTCCATATTTCGTAGTGCCGTTTGTTTTCGATGTTGTTGTTATTTATCATTTTCATTCTGGCTTTTTCTCTTTCTCTTATCACATTCTTACACTCTTCGTCAAACCATGATTTCCCTATTTTTCTTTTTCCTTCGGTTAACAATTGCGCCCCTTCTCTCATTATTGTTTCAAAGTTTTCCCAAATTTCTTCCATATTCTTTCCGATATCCTCATTCAGCTTCTTATTTATTTTCTCCTGGAATTCTTTTCTAATCTTTTCTTCTTTTAATTTTTCCGTTGGATACCGTATTCTGGTATTCTTTTGTTTTTGATCTCTTGGAGGTCTTCTGTATTTTATTTTTGCTTTCACTAGTATATGATCTGTATCTAAATCTGCTCCTCGGTAACTCCTCACATCCGTTACACATCTGCTGTGTTTTGCCTCAATTAATAGATGATCGATCTGGTTAACTGTTTTCCCATCCGGCGAAATCCACGTTCCCTGATGTATAGCTTTGTGGTGGAAATATGTGCTTGCTATTCGCATATTTCTCTCTGTTGCAAATTCTATGAGCATTTTTCCATTTTCATTCGTTCGATCATGTTTACTGTGCGTTCCAATCACTGGCTTATATATTTCTTCTTTCCCTATCTTTGCGTTAAAATCTCCAATTATCATTTTAACATCGTATTTTGGGATTCCGTTATAGACTTTCTCGATCTCTTCGTAAAATTTTTCTTTCTCCTCATATTCTTTCTCTTCTGTGGGGCAATGCACATTTATAATACTTATCTTCCTGTACCTGCCTCTCATTCTTATTTTGCATAATCTGTTTGTTACCGCCTTAAATTCTGTTATTTCGCTTTGTAATTTTTTACTTACTAAAAATCCTACTCCTAGCTTTCTATTTTCGTTTCCGCTATTAAAAAATAAGTATTCTCCCATTTCTTTTATAAAAATTCCTGTTTGTTTTGTTTCCTGGATTGCTAGCAACTCTATTTTATAATTTTCCATAATTTGGCTTAATGTAATTAGCTTGCCTTCCATGTATGTACTTCTAACATTCCATGTTGCCACTTCTATTTTTCCTTTCCGGGTGCCAAATTTTTGTCTTCCTGCTTTTTTCTTTTTGCTTTCCGTTCTCGTGTCCTCATTCCTTGCGCGTGTCGTTCCTTTCATGTTTCGATCATCTAGTTTTTTTGTAATTTTCCAGGTCCGGGATCTTTTTCAAAACGTTGTCTTTCTATGTCCCATTTCCATTCCTCCTCATTCACCATCAGTTTCTGAAATCCAATTTTCACTCTGCTCCCTTCCGCTCTCTCTTCTTTGGCCCTGATTCTTATTTTTTTCTGTATTTCCCTTTCTATTTTGCTCATGTCGTCATTTATGTAGACACGCGGTTCCTTTATCTCTTTTAGTTTGGCTTTATTTTTCATTACCGTTCCTTTATCCGTTTCATTTCTTAGCTCTACTAAGCACATTCCCTCTTTGATTTTTTTTGCATTTATTATATCGATCTTTATTTGAAGGGCTCTTTCCAGAAAGCTTGTCAACTTCTCCTTAATTGCGTTCTGGTCTTGTGTCTTCATTTCTATTCCTTGAACAATTATGTTGTTCCTTCTCTTCTCCTTTTCCATCCTGTCCATTTTTTTCTCCACCTCCTCTATTTTTTGTTTCAACTCCATATTTTCTCGTTTGATTTTCTCATTTTCCTTTCTGAGTTCTCTCACTTCCTGCCTGTACTCTTTTTGTTCTTCTCTCATTTCCTTCATTTCGTTGTTTAGGTTTCCCAGCATCCGTAGTATTTTATCCATTTTATCCTCCTGGCTCTTTTCCTTGTCCTTGGTCGGTGTTCTGATGACCTTTTTGCTTTTGTGGAAAATCGCTGCCACTTGTTCGGCGCTTCCCTTCCCTGTGCCTCCATCCGTGGTATCTTCGTCGCTCCCCATTTCTATTTCCGTTTCGCCGGGTTCCTTAGCTGTTCCGTTACTCCTGAGTAAATTGTGTTGCCTATCCCAGCCAGGCGCCAGGCGCTAACTTCCACTTCAATAGTTCGGAGAAGATGGCGCCTACCAGCTGATCTTTTCTGGCACTTCTAATCGGGCTTATTTTCTTTTGTCTCGCGTCGCTCTACTCACAGACAGTTCCTGATGTTCTCCGCCGTCTCTATTTGCAGGTTTCAATGTCTTCTTGCAAAATATTTCGTTCGTAACCGTCCAACTTTGGATTGGGTTACGGAACTCGACTTTTACACCTGTAGACTTATTTTGAGTATATTTTTTAATTTTTCTTTGCTGCTAATTGTGTTACATTGTTGAATTTACTGCAGATATTTTAATTGTTATTATTTAGTACTTAAATTATTTATTCACCTTCACCCCCTCTTCAAGCTTGACGTACCCACTTCCATAATAGCCACTTTTATAAATAAAAACAAAAAAAATAAGGAGGGTACCGGGTACCCCATGATTCATTGTTTAAAAAATAAAATTAATAACATTTGAATTCCTTTTATTGAAAACTTACTTTAAAGACTGATCCCTAGGATGCAGACGTACCTACCTACAGAGGATACATACCTATTACTTGAATTTTTATTGTATTTTACCCAACAGTTCAGTAATAAAAGAATCTTAAATAAGACAACAATGCCCCGTCAAATTGACGTATCTAAATTATTTGCTGAAAAATGAGTCAGCAGTGAAACAAATTCGTAACAACTTTTTAAATACGTATAAACTCTGTTTTGAACACAGCTGGAAAATTAGTTCTTTTTAACACTAATTTATTGCGTACTCATCAGTAAAAGTGTAATAAAAACAATACAGGGAGATACAGAGGCCACAGCTGAATATGTTATACTCCGTAATCTGAGAAAAAGCCAAAAAAAAAAATTACTGCGGTTATTTTTCCAATAACTCTGTATCTTTGCAGGTTTCGTTAAGTTTTGTTAAGCACATGTCAAGAGGTCATTAAAAAATATAATATTGCTAAATATTGTTTACCTTAATTTATAATTAAAAAAGATATTCGGATATAAAGTTTTAGTAGACGCACCCTGTATAAAACACTGAAATGTTAGGGGAAATACACTGCTGCTCAAAAAATTCCGGACATCTACAAAACTGTTATTGTGGTACATGAAAAATGATGAAATCTCTTAAATTGTGTTTAAATAAGTAACACCATCTTTAGAATGAAAAAACGAAATGAAGAAAAGTCAAATTTACAAAAACAGTTATATTTACAATAACACTACTAATTCAACATTAATAACGGGTGTTACCACCGCGAGCTCTTAGTGCTTATTCACAATGGACATAAGCTTGACATAAGGCATAAGAAATTCATGATACATGCAGTGGATATACTATTAATTTTTACGTAACTTATGAGAAATGACCTCAGTGAACATTATTGTTGTGTACAAAAAGGCATGAAGAATCATATTCTATAGTCAGAATCACGAAACATGCGTGTGCGTCATTACACATCCGTGACGTCACGATATTACTACGTTTGTCTGCGTTAGTCAACGCAACGCGAATGACAACCGGCGTCCGGCTTAATATGTCAAAATAATTATATATTTTCAAAGACAAGACATTTGTATTTAAAGTGTGTGCTTAAGACCGCACGACAGAAGTGAAAATGTCTATGATGTTCAAAATTTGATTTTGAAATTGTATTATTATGGATGATGGTATTTGGAGGAATCAGGTTCAGTTAAAATACGAAATAAACAAGTACTTTGGATTCAAATCTATTTATATATGTAAAGTACAGTGGAAATTTCAAGCAAAATCAAACAAAACCATCACAAATGCGATTAAAACTTAACATAAAAATTTGACAGCGCTAATGTAATAAACGTACAACTCGCATCTTACTCTATTCGCACATGAAGAATTACTAAATTCATCTGTGAACTTACAATATTTGTCATGTCTTTATCGTTACTCCTGCAGCTCTACACCGAAAAAGCCAAAGCTGCTCATTCAATAAACCAATTCTTATTGCCTGCATGCAACACTATAGATCTGTAATGCAGGAAAACAAACATAATGCTATCTGAAATAATACTTTAACTTACCTTTTCCCTTCAGAGTTCCATTTTTAATGCTTTTGTAGCTATCATCCTGCTAAGACCTGTGTACAGATCCATTTTCAAATATCCATGTCTCATCAAGATATACACACTGTAGAGGATTTTGTGCATTCAAATTTTGCATGTAAGATCTTAAAAATTGTACTCTTGAAATAGCAACATGTCCTAATTCCATTAACCTTTTAGAATCAGTTGCTTTAAATGTAAAGCCAATGTTATGTAAAACTTGCTTTAATGAACTTATGGGCCCTAGAAAAATGTGTTTCCTTACTAGAACTTCCAGTAATGATGCCCTAGGATGATGCCTGAGTCACCTGTTTTCCTGAAACACAAATTTGAAGCTCTCAAAACATTCATGTTGTGGAATTATACTTTTTTCAACCATTTCATAAATACTCCCTCGAATTTCACATTTTTCAGACTGACTAATGTCACATACTTGTTTTTTCCTTGGCCTTTTTTTTTGGGGGGATGTTAATGGCTCACCAGCTTTAACCTGGTTATTAACAGACGACACTGTGCACAGATTAATTTTTAAAGCGTCAGCCACCCTCTGCAACAGAATCAAGACTCCTTTAATAATAAACATTACATTAAATTTTTCTCTTACTTGTTGAATGCTTTTTAAAGATAGAAGAGGTCCTCCGTGATCTCTCT